>NC_091284.1:66971181-67278306 GCF_032444005.1 Ranitomeya imitator | reverse complement strand
TGAACGGCAAGAACACAGACATCAGAATGGGCTGTGTTTCTACTGTGGTGATGCCACTCATGCTATCTCTGATTGTCCTAAACGCACTAAGCGGTTCGCTAGGTCTGCCACCATTGGTACGGTACAGTCAAAATTTCTTTTGTCCGTTACTTTGATCTGCTCTTTGCCATCTTATTCTGTCATGGCATTTGTGGGTTCAGGCGCTGCCCTGAATTTGATGGACTTGGAGTATGCTAGGCGTTGTGGGTTTTTCTTGGAGCCCTTGCAGTGTCCTATTCCATTGAGAGGAATTGATGCTACGCCTTTGGCCAAGAATAAGCCTCAGTATTGGACCCAGCTGACCATGTGCATGGCTCCTGCACATCAGGAGGATATTCGCTTTCTGGTGTTGCATAATCTGCATGATGTGGTCGTGTTGGGGTTGCCATGGCTACAAGTCCATAATCCAGTATTAGATTGGAAATCCATGTCTGTGTCCAGCTGGGGTTGTCAGGGGGTACATGGTGATGTCCCATTTCTGTCTATTTCATCATCCACCCCTTCTGAGGTCCCAGAATTCTTGTCTGATTACTGGGATGTATTTGATGAGCCCAAGTCCGATGCCCTACCTCTGCATAGGGATTGTGATTGTGCTATCGATTTGATTCCTGGTAGTAAATTTCCAAAAGGTCGACTGTTTAATTTATCTGTGCCTGAGCACGCCGCTATGCGGAGTTACGTGAAGGAGTCCTTGGAGAAGGGGCATATTCGCCCGTCATCGTCGCCATTGGGAGAAGGGTTCTTTTTTGTGGCCAAGAAGGATGGTTCGCTGAGACCTTGTATAGATTACCGCCTTCTAAATAAGATCACGGTCAAATTTCAGTACCCCTTGCCGCTGTTATCTGATTTGTTTGCTCGGATTAAGGGGGCTAGTTGGTTCACCAAGATAGATCTTCGTGGTGCGTATAATCTTGTGCGTATTAAGCGAGGCGATGAATGGAAAACTGCATTTAATACGCCCGAGGGCCATATTGAGTACCTGGTTATGCCATTCGGACTTGCCAATGCTCCATCAGTGTTTCAGTCCTTTATGCATGACATCTTCCAAGAGTACCTGGATAAATTCCTGATTGTATACTTGCATGATATTTTGGTCTTCTCGGATGATTGGGAGTCTCATGTGAAGCAGGTCAGAATGGTGTTCCAGGTCCTGCGTGCTAATTCTTTGTTTGTGAAGGGATCAAAGTGTCTCTTTGGTGTTCAGAAGGTTTCATTTTTGGGGTTCATTTTTTCCCCTTCTACTATCGAGATGGACCCTGTTAAGGTCCAGGCCATCCATGATTGGACTCAGCCGACATCTCTGAAGAGTCTGCAAAAGTTCCTGGGCTTTGCTAATTTTTATCGTCGCTTCATCTGCAATTTTTCTAGTATTGCTAAACCATTGACCGATTTGACCAAGAAGGGTGCTGATGTGGTCAGTTGGTCTTCTGCTGCTGTGGAAGCTTTTCAAGAGTTGAAGCGTCGTTTTTTCTTCTGCCCCTGTGTTGTGTCAACCAGATGTTTCGCTTCCGTTCCAGGTCGAGGTTGATGCTTCTGAAATTGGAGCGGGGGCTTTTTTGTCGCAGAGAAGTTCTGATTGCTCGGTGATGAAACCATGCCCCTTCTTTTCCAGGATGTTTTCGCCTGCTGAGCGAAATTATGATGTTGGCAATCGATAGTTGCTGGCCATGAAGTGGGCATTCGAGGAGTGGCGTCATTGGCTTGAAGGAGCTAAGCATCGCGTGGTGGTCTTGACTGATCATAAGAACTTGACTTATCTCGAGTCTGCCAAACGATTGAATCCTAGACAGGCTCATTGGTCGCTGTTTTTCTCCCATTTTGACTTTGTGGTTTCGTACCTTCCGGGCTCTAAAAATGTGAAAGCGGATGCCCTGTCTAGGAGTTTTGTGCCCGACTCTCCGGGTTTACCTGAGCCGGCGGGTATTCTCAAAGAGGGAGTAATTGTGTCTGCCATCTCCCCTGATTTGCGGCGGGTGCTGCAAAAATTTCAGGCTAATAAACCTGATCATTGCCCAGCGGAGAAACTGTTTGTCCCTGATAGGTGGACGAATAAAGTTACCTCTGAGGTTCATTGTTTGGTGTTGGCTGGTCATCCTGGAATCTTTGGTACCAGAGAGTTAGTGGCTAGATCCTTTTGGTGGCCATCTCTGTCACGGGATGTGCATTCTTTTGTGCAGTCCTGTGGGATTTGTGCTCGGGCTAAGCCCTGCTGTTCTCGTGCCAGTGGGTTGTTTTTGCCCTTGCCGGTCCCGAAGAGGCCTTGGACACATATCTCTATGGATTTTATTTCAGATCTTCCCGTCTCTCAAAAAATGTCAGTCATTTGGGTGGTTTGTGATCGCTTCTCTAAGATGGTCCATTTGGTACCCTTGTCTAAATTACCTTCCTCTGATTTGGTGCCATTGTTCTTCCAGCATGTGGTTCGTTTACATGGCATTCCAGAGAATATCGTTTCTGACAGAGGTTCCCAGTTTGTTTCGAGGTTTTGGCGATCTTTTTGTGCTAGGATGGGCATTGACTTGTCTTTTTCCTCAGCTTTCCATCCTCAGACTAATGGCCAGACCGAACGAACCAATCAGACCTTGGAAACATATCTGAGATGCTTTGTTTCTGCTGATCAGGATGACTGGGTGTCCTTTTTGCCTTTGGCTGAGTTCGCCCTTAATAATCGGGCCAGCTCGGCTACCTTGGTTTCGCCGTTTTTCTGCAACTCTGGGTTCCATCCTCGTTTCTCTTCAGGGCAGGTTGAGTCTTCGGACTGTACTGGTGTGGATACTGTGGTGGACAGGTTGCAGCAGATTTGGACTCATGTAGTGGACAATTTGACCTTGTCCCAGGAGAAGGCTCAACGTTTCGCTAATCGCAGACGCTGTGTGGGTCCCCGACTTCGTGTTGGGGATTTGGTTTGGTTGTCATCTCGTCATATTCCTATGAAGGTTTCCTCTCCTAAATTTAAGCCTCGTTTCATTGGTCCGTATAGGATTTCTGAGGTTCTTAATCCTGTGTCTTTTCGGTTGACCCTTCCAGATTCTTTTTCCATCCATAACGTATTCCATAGGTCATTGTTGCGGAGATACGTGGCACCTATGGTTCCATCTGTTGATCCTCCTGCCCCAGTTTTGGTGGAAGGGGAGTTGGAGTATATTGTGGAGAAGATTTTGGATTCTCGTGTTTCGAGACGGAAACTCCAGTATCTGGTTAAGTGGAAGGGTTATGCTCAGGAAGATAATTCCTGGGTCTTTGCCTCTGATGTCCATGCTCCCGATCTTGTTCGTGCATTTCATATGGCCCATCCTGGTCGTCCTGGGGGCTCTGGTGAGGGTTCGGTGACCCCTCCTCAAGGGGGGGGGTACTGTTGTGAATTCTGTGGCAGAGCTCCCTCCTGTGGTCACAAGTGGTACTTTGGCTGATTCTGTCTATGAGCTTCCGTTGGTGGAGGAGAGTGGTACTGCGGCTTCTGAGTTTCCTTCCCCAGGTGATGTGGTGAAGTCGTTAGGTGCTGCTCTATTTAACTCCACCTAGTGCTTTGCTCCTGGCCTCCAGTCAATGTTCTAGTATTGAACTTGCTTCCTCCAGGATCGTTCCTGTGGCCTGCTGCTTTGCATAGCTAAGTTTTGCTTGTGTTATTTGTGTTTGCTGTTTTTTCTGTCCAGCTTGCTTATTTGGTTTTTCTTGCTTGCTGGAAGCTCTGGGACACAGAGGGAGTACCTCCGTGCCGTTAGTTAGTACGGAGGGTCTTTTTGCCCCTTTGCGTGGTTGTTTGTAGGGTTTTGTGTTGACCGCAAAGTTACCTTTCCTATCCTCGGTCTGTTCAGAAAGTCGGGCCTCACTTTGCTAAATCTATTTCATCTCTACGTTTGTCTTTTCATCTCAACTCACAGTCATTATATGTGGGGGGCTGCCTTTTCCTTTGGGGTATTTCTCTGAGGCAAGGTAGGCTTATTTTCTATCTTCAGGGTAGCTAGTTTCTCAGGCTGTGCCGAGTTGCATAGGGAGCGTTAGGCGCAATCCACGGCTGCCTCTAGTGTGGTTGGAGAGGATTAGGGATTGCGGTCAGCAGAGTTCCCACGTCTCAGAGCTCGTCCTATGTTTTTGGGTTATGGTCAGGTCACTGTATGTGCTCTGAACTTCAATGTCCATTGTGGTTCTGAATTACCTAATCATAACAGTGGGCTGTGCAATATACTGCATGGGCTGTGCAATATACTGCGTGGGCTGTGCAACATACTGCGTGGGCTGTGCTATATTTTGCATGGGCTGTGCAATGTACTACGTGGACTGTGCAATATACTGCGTGGGCTGTGCAATATACTGCGTGGGCTGTGCAATATACTGCGTGGGCTGTGTAATATACTACGTGGGCTGTGCAGTGTACTACGTGGGCTGTGCAATGTACTACTTGGGCTGTGGAATATACTGCGTGGGCTGTGCAATATACTGCGTGGCTGTGCAATATACTGCATGGGCTGTGCGATATACTATGTGGGCTGTGCAATGTACTACATGGGCTGTGCAATGTACTATATGGGCTGTGCAATGTACTACATGGGCTGTGCAATGCACTATGTAGGCTGTGCTATACACTACGTGGCCTGTGCTATACACTACGTGGCCTGCGTTATACACTACGTGGCCTGTGTTATACACTATGTGGCCTGTGTTATATACTATGTGGCCTGTGTTATACACTACGTGCGTGGGCTGTTTTACACTACGTGAGCTGTGTTATATGCTATGTGGGCTGTTATACACTCCGTGGGCTGTGCTCTATACTACGTGGCTGTGCTATATACTCCGTGGGCTGTTATATACTATGTGGCTCTGCTATATACTACGTGGCTCTGCTATATACTCTGTGGGCTGTGCTATGTACTCCATGGGCTGTGCAATATACTACGTGGCTGTGCTATTTACTACGTGGGCTGTTATATACTACGTGGCTGTGCTATAGACTACTTGGCTGGCCGTGAACAATCAGCAACAAGCGCAGTCCACCCGCGAATTGGTGCTGGAGTTGAACCATGCTTCGCTAATTGGTTGCGGCCAGCCAAATCCTGTGTATTCAACGTATTATTCTAAAATCTTCATAAATAAAGTACATACATATTCTAGAATACCCAATGCATTAGAATCTGGCTACCATCTACTTGATATATATGGGGGAGCAGCACAAGGGACCAGGATGGATATATGGGGGAGCAGCACTATGGGCCAGAATGGATATATGGGGGGATGACAGCACAAAGGACCAAGATGGATATATGTGGGAGCAGCACATGGGCCCATGATTGATATATAAAGGGGAGCAGCACAAGGGACCAGGATAGATATGTTGAGAAGAGCAGCACAACAGGCCAGGATGGATATGTGGAGGGGTGACAGCACAAAGAACCAGGATGGATATATGGAGGGAGCAGCACATGGGCCAATGATTGATATATGGGGGGGGCAGCACAAGGACCAGTATGGATATATGGGGAGGAGCAGCACAAAAGGTTAGGATGGGTATGTGGAGGGGTGACAGCACAAAGGACCAGGATGGATATATGGGGGGGGGGGGCAGCTGCACATAAGGCCATGATTGATATATGGGGGTGGCAGCAAAGGGAACAGGATGGATACATGGGGAGGAGCAACACAAAAGGTCAGGATGGATATATAGAGGTGGCAGCATAAGGGACCATGATGGATATATGGTGGGAGGAGCACAACGGACCAGGATGGATATATGGGGAGCAGCACTTGGGCCACTGATTGATATATAAGGGGGAGCAGCACAAGGGACCAAGATGGATATATGGAGAGGAGCAGCACAAGGGACCAGGATGGATATATTGAGGAGGCAGCACAAAGGACCAGGATGGATATAAGGAGGGGAGCAGCACAAGGGACCAGGATGTGTTTATGGGGGGAAGCAGCACAAAAGGCCAGGATGGATATGAGGTGGGATGGCAGCACAAAGGACCAGGATGGATATATGTGGGGAGCAGCACATTGGCCAATGGTTGATATATGGGGGGCAGCACAAGGGACCAGAGTAGATATATGGGGGAAGAAGCACATGTGGCCATGATTGATATATGGGGGAGCAGCACAAGGGACCAGGATAGATATATGGGAGGAGGAGCACATGTGGCCATGATTGATATATGGGGGAGCAGCAAGAGGGTCCATGATAGATATATGGGAGGAGGAGCACATGTGGCCATGATTAATATATGGGGGAGCAGCACAAGGGTCCAGGATGGATATATGTTGGGGAGCAGCACATGGGGCCATGATTGATATATGTAAGCCAGGACAAGGGACCATATTGGATATATGGGGGGCCAGGATAGACATATGATGGAGCAGAACAAGGGATATATAGGGGCCTGTATGGATAGCTGGGGGCAGGATGGATATCTGGGGCCCAGGCTGCAGATATTGGGGCCAGGCTAGACAAGGGACTTGGGGGCCAGGCTGGGGCATATTACAAAATAAAGGGTGCCAGATTGGGTGAGATTATTAAGAGGGCCAGAGAGACTTAACTACTGTTTGGAGGCCAGAATGAGGAACATGCTGTATTAGTTTATGGTGACAGGAGGGGAACATAATTTATTTAGGATCCAATTAGGGATATTATTACTACTGTCATATAATTCACTTTTTAGGAAACTGTTTTCCATGAAGGGAGCAAAATGGGGGTCCTGTTAGTGTGCAGTGTGGAACTATGTAACTTTTTTCTTCATCTGACATAGTGTAGAAGTCAGGAAAAAGTGGGGAAAGTGTTCAGGAAACAATCAGCTACTGATGACTGTGGGATATTTTTTGCAGAGATGAGCCCTGGCTGCAAAAAGCATGTAGCATGATAAGGTGCATAATATGGCTTTTTCATTTTATTTCGACATATAGTTTTGTTGGAAAAGAAAATTTATCCAAATCAAAATGGTGCCTGCGGCGACGCCTGGTCAGTAACATCTATCGCGTTCTATTGGAACTTTGTTACTGCGCAGGCGCCTGTGGCCTAATTCTTTTTCTCCAGGAAAATGGCGCCGGTGGCAGCACCTGTGCAGTAGCATCTATTGGAACGCAATATATGCTACTGCACAGGCGTGGCCGCCGGCACCATTTTGATGAAGATAATAGTTTTTTCCAACAAAACTCTGGCTATATAAAATGATAACAGGCTTATTTTCCTCCAGAAAGCAGGCATACTAGGTGCTGCCTTATGAATGTGAATTTTTTATAAAGATATTCTATGCAGTATATAAAATAGGGAGAAGGTCACTGAGTGTAACTTTGCTGTGGTTGATGGGCATACCTTCATTTTTGAAAGCTCATTTCATTTAGAAATAATACATTTCAGATCTCATGTATTCAGTGTTTGCATATATTTTTGCCCTTATAGAGTGCTGTTGTTATCTCTTTTTTTGCATATTATGCAGTCATTGCAGCATGCACCTATTCACATTTTATGGAGGTGCTGGTCAGGTTTTTGCTTTTGCAGTTTACTATTGGACATTATGACTGCCTCCTTTTCTCACTCTGTACTCATCCAGCCAACCTAAGGGTGCTTTTAATTAGTGCTTGCTCCTACCACCCCATTTAAAATGTTGACTTATAGCCTGAGAGTAGCATGTTTGATAAGTTTTAGAGCAGGTACTAGTGATGAGCGAATGTGCTTGGATAATATGTTATCCAAGCATGCTCATGTGCTAAAAGAGTATCTCTGGCATGCTAAAATACAATATTTGTTTTTGACAGCAGCAGCACATGCAGGGATTGCTTAACAAACAGCCAATCCCTGCGGCTTTCTAACAGCTGCTAGACATGCAGTCATGGCAACTCAAATATATTATTTGAGCACACCAGAGTTACTCTGTTAACACCTTATCCAAGCACGTTCGTTCATCACTAAAAGGTATCCATCAGAGAAATGTCACCTTGATTTGGTTGATGGGCATACATAAATTGTGGAGCGCCTCCAGACACAGGGCCACAAGTCACTCGGTACCGGTCCCTTCTCCTTCAGTTCTGCGGTTGTCACGGTGGCTGGACCCGGTCGTGACCCTGCTAAGGGGCGTCCAATAAAGATGGTGGTGCGGAGTGCGAGGAATAACGAGGACACAGAGTTCAGTTTCTTTACCTTTTACTGAAGGTTTCAGGATCCTCAATCCGGGGCACTTTCACCAGGGCTGTCTGAGACCGGCCGCTCCGAAGGCACATCCAGGGTTCCCTTTGCAGGTGAAAATCAGTGTCTACCCACTAGCGCCTGTGTGTTGTAGTGCTTCCCTGCTGAGCATTCAGGATAGTCCTCACAACTGCTGTTCTCATCCGTTTTAGATCTTTCTCTTCTCCGTCCCCTAGGTATGATATGGCTAGGACGCACCCTTATGACGGGTAGGCCTGGAGGTATTCTGGAACCCTAGTGTTGCCCCTCTCCCACGTTGCCTCCTATGTCCTTCTTAGGTGTTGTATGGTAGACAACCAACCTGTAATTAACTGTCCTGCCGCTGTTTGAAGTAATGCGTGGAGACTGTTACTTCCTCGGTGCTCAGGCCTCCGACTATGCGCCTCAGTAAGATGTTGCCTCTCTTTCTCGGCACGACTCCTACTGGATCTCCTTTGTGCTGATCTCGTTTACACTGCTCCACAATATCCTTCCCTTTCTTGTCTCTTTCTTAGGGTACCGCCGCAAGGTAGTGCAGGCGCGGTCCTGTAACCATCTGTCCTTTCGCTAGGTACCCAGATTTCCCAGGTCTGACAGGTCCTCTCTGGAACTCTCCCAGGCTTCGTTCTGCCTAACTTCCTGTCCGACCCCTAGTTTTACCAATGTGAGGAGTGGCCCAATAAATAAAGCCTTTTTCTCCCCCTAGAGGCCGGAGTGTGAAGTGTAGTGTGTGCTTGGTGATACCTGGTCAGTAGAACTCCTTTAGTGCCATCAGACGTACCATCACTCCCCTTAGTGGCAGAGCGACGTTAATGCAACGACCAGATCTCTGGGGCGCTGCACTCCCCCCCGGTTAAATCCAGTACTCCCGGACTGGGAAAAGAATAACAACAATACATGTTAATAGGAAACACACAAAAATTCTTATATATATGCTATGAACAAATAAACATAACAGTGCTTTCCGTTATGGAAGGTAAGGACGCTTGAACGTTGCAAAAGATTGGTCATGCACAGTCCATGACTCCAGTTTTGTAGGTGTAACAATAGAATAGCAGGGACCCCGGGTAAACAAAGGTTCCCCTGTGAAAGTTTTGGAGTGATTCACTGTCCATCACATCCTTGTCCATTTTTAACCTATAACACAAATATTTACACAAGCATTTTCAACCGAATAACAACTATCGTTAATAACGCCAAGGTCTATAACGAAGTGGAGTCTGATTCTTGGTGCTACGCGTGGACCTCCGCAGCGCAGGGGTTGCTACTGACCTGACAGGACCCGCTACGCTTGCTATCGCTAGTGTAGTGCACTGTCTTCTAGCTACACTTCTAGTTAGTCTGGGCAGCACTGGCATACTGGCGTCCTCAGTGCTACCACTATTAGTGGTGGGCATGGCAGATTCACCGATGACAGAGGGAGGACCCGCTGGTTCGACCGTTGGCATCGCATCTCCTGGTGGGGTCGGCCGCACTGGCGGGTCCAGCTGCCCTGGCACAACATTTAGTTCTGGTGGTCTCGGTTGACGGAACGTTAGGACAGGTACCACAATGGCCTGATTTATTTGAGTCCAGGACTGGGGAAAATCGCCAAGAACGGTGTGTATCATCTTCTCTTCTTCCATAGGCGGAGAAATCCTGGGATCTGTTTCCCCATCTTTGAGCTTATCCGGGCATATTTTCAGGTGGTCTCTGGATATGGCCGCTGAGGTCTCTCCTCCGTCCTTACTGATGAGACAGACCTTTGCATTGTCGAAGTCGGAGGGGAGAACGGTATACGGTTCCGCTTCCCATTGATCATCCAACTTGTGTAGTCTCCTCTTTCTTTTGAGTACTTGCTCACCAGGTGCCAATGGAGCCGCGGGAGCACGCTGGTTGTAGTCCCTCTCTTGCTTCTGTCTGGCCTGAGCGAGACTCTTTTCCACAGATTCCTGTACTTTGCGGTACCTCTGCTGTCTCTCGGTATCCCAATCCGCATCTGGTGATATCTCTTCGGGGGTCAGAACCCCCATGTCCAGATCGACGGGTAACTTGCTAGACCTTCCTCGCATCAGGTACGCTGGGGTGCAGTTGGTGGAATTCACCGGATTGTGGTTGTACATGTCCACCAGGTCTGGTAACTTTGTAGGCCACAAGTTCCGCTCCTCTACAGGTAAGGTTTTCAGTAAGTCGATCACCACTTGATTAATCTTTTCACACATCCCATTGCTCTGTGGATGGTACGGCGTGGTTCTGATCTTCTTACCCCCGTACAAATTGCAGAACTCCTGGAACACCTCCACTTCAAATGCCGGCCCCTGATCGGTCAACACCTTCTCTGGGTACCCATGGGGTCGACAGAAGTACTGCTGGAAGGTTTTGGCAGCCGTCCTAGCCGTCAGATCTTTGACTGGTACGACTACCAGGAACCTGGAATAGTGGTCCACCATGGTGAGAGCATAGATATACCCTGACCGGCTAGGTGTTAGCTTTACGTGATCCAGCGCGACCAACTCGAGCGGTCGTTTGGTGATGATGGGCTGCAGGGGAGCCCGTTGGCTGTCACGATCCTTCCGGCGTAGGCCACAGGGGCCACACTCTCGACACCACTTCTCGATAGCCTTCTTCATGCTGACCCAGTAGAACCTCCCACGGAGTAGCCTCTCTAGCTTTCTCTATCCGAAGTGTCCTGCCCCATCGTGGTATGCTCCCAGGACCATGGGCACATCTTGTCTGGGGACCACAATCTGCCACACTAATTCGTGAGTGCGAGGGTCGATGTTCCTTCGGCACAGCTTGCCATCGTGAAGAACCAGCCTGCCCCTCTCCTTCCACAACTGTAATGTCTCCGGTGGATCATCCGGGCCAGGATGCAAACCTGCCTGCATCAGGAGCTCCTTCACCCGATGGACCGCAGGGTCACCATCCTGGTTCTCTGTCCACCCGTGGTGGGGCAGGGGATTCAACGGGGCGCCCTGTTTGTTTCTGCGCATGTTCTCCACCTGATGGGAACACTGAGTTGCCTTGGGACGATGGAAAGCGGGCAGTTCCACTTCTTCAAATGCGTCTGGGTCTTCCTCCGTTTCGGGTAGGTGAGGCATTCGGGACAATGCATCGGCATTCGCATTCTTGTGCCCCGCCCGGTACTTGATGGTAAAATCGTAATTAGACAACCGGGCCATCCACCACTGCTCCAAGGCGCCGAGTTTCGCTGTATCCAAGTGCGTAAGTGGATTATTATCCGTCACGGCCCAAACGACTGAGAGGAACTCCAGCTTAAAGGAACTGTAGTTGTCTGGGTTCCTTTCAGTGGGGCGAAGCTTCCTGCTGGCATAGGCGATTACTCGTTCCTTGCCCTTCTGGACCTGGGACAGCACCGCTCCCAGCCCCACGTTGCTGGCGTCCGTGTACAATACGAATGGTTGGTCATATTCCGGGTAGGCTAGTACTTCCTCTCCCATTAATGCCGATTTTAAGCAGGTGAACGATCCTTCCAGTCCGTTGTTCCAATCCAGCGGGGTATTCTTACCCTTGGGTTTCTTGGGCTGGCCCACCAACAGGTCTTGCAACGGCGCGGCCTTCTTGGTGAAGTCCTTGATAAACCTCCGGTAGTAACCCACCAACCCGAGGACCTGCCGGACCTCATGAATGTTACTGGGCTGTGGCCAGTCCCTGATCACCGTGACCTTGTCGGGGTCTGGGGCCACTCCTTCGGCACTCACCACATGGCCCAGGTACTGTACTTTTGGTTTGAGCAGATGGCACTTGGACGGTTTCACCTTTCAGCCAAAGTTGTACAGCGCTTCAAAGACCTCGGCCAGGTGCTTCAGATGGTCTTCATAGGTCTTAGAGAAGACAATGACATCGTCCAGATACAGCAGCACGGTCTCAAAGTTCTTGTGTCCCAAACAGCACTCCATCATCCTCTGGAACTTCCCCGGGGCGTTGCACAATCCGAAGGGCATGTAGTTGAACTCACAGAGACCGATTGGCGTCGTGAAGGCTGTCTTTTCTTTGTCCGCCTCTGCCACGGGAGCCTGCCAATACCCACTGGTGAGATCTAAAGTAGAGAAGTAATTAGCAGACTTTAACGCAGCCAAGGACTCCTCTATCCTAGGTAGGGGGTATGCGTCCTTATGTGTAATGCAGTTTAATTGCCTATAATCCACACACATCCTCATGGTGCCATCCTTCTTTCTAACGAGGACTAATGGAGCTGCCCAGGGGCTACAGCTGTCTCTCACTACCCCAGCCTCCTTCATCTCTCGCAACATGTCCTTGGCACACTGATAATGAGCTGGGAGTACAGGACGGTATCTTTCTTTTACAGGCGGGTGATCTCCTGTGGGGATGTGATGTTGAATCCCTTTTACCCGCCTGAAATCAAGGGGGTGTTTGCTGAATACCCGCTCATACTCGTGAACCACCCTGTAGGCCCCCTGTATCTGGTGAGATGGAGTAACATCAGTGCCCACATGTAATTCTTGGCACCAATCTTTTGATTGTTCTGCAGAGCCGTTGTCCTCCGCCGACCTGGACGGAGCCAAGGGCCCGGGTGCCTGTATCACACTATTATTAACAGTAAACAGCTTGGCAAGTGTGACATATTTAGTGAGGTGGACTTCCTCCTCCCCGCAGTTAAGAACACGTACCGGCCCCCTCCCCTTGCGGACATCAACCACCCCTCTGGCTGTCAGGATGGTAGGCCTATTCTCTGAATACATGGGTTCTACCAGGGCCTGATAGTCTTTACCCCCGAGACCTATGGCTGCCCAACACCATATTAACATTTCACTCCTGGGGGGTATTGCAATGGGGTTCGAATCACTCACTGTGACCCGGCCAATTTCACCACCAGTCAACTCCACTTGCTGTCTCCGCATTAGGGCTCTGATTTCTTTCTGTAAGGCACGTTGTTCACTGTGACCAGCTGTCTCTGCTACTTGCTGCAACAAAACAATAACTTCTGCAAGACAATTTTCTATGACATTAGTACCGATGATCATCATGGGGTTACGTTCACGCCGGTCAATATCAAGAATGACAATTCCTTGGGCCTCCAATTCTACCCGCCACACCTTAATAGTGACCTCTTTGTATCCCACTTGCGGCAGTGGCTGACCATTGCTAGCTATTATGGTGAAATCATCATCAGGGGCATGGGTGATATCAGTGTCCTCCCAATAACGTTTATAAAGGATGTAGGGCATAGTTGTCACCTGGGAGCCGGTGTCCAGCAAAGCGTTCATGGGGATACCGTCGATCACGATAGGGAGAACAGGACGCCCCCCAATGTATTTGGCTTTCCAATTTTGCGGGCCTGGGCGTTCTACTCCTAGGGGTTGGCCCTTGGCCCCAGGGGTTGCTCGTTTAACTGACAGTACCTTGCAATGTGGCCCACCTGGTGGCAACGGCGGCAGATAGGTCATCCATCCTGATGAAAACGATCGTCGTCTCTGCCTCTGGTCGATGGAACCCTCCTTGGTCGTTGCCAGGGGACATCCTCCGGTCTGGAAGCCAGCTGGATCTTTGCCTTGGGGGCCTCCTGTAAAGACTGGACGGTCCGGGCTAGGGCAGCAACGCTCCTGGTCAGTTCCTGTACTTGGAGACACAGTCCTGCAGGGGAGTCGTCGTCCAGGATCTGGGCATCGGCCTTGGCGGAGACAGGTGCATCCGGCGCCACCTCCTGGTGGTATGTGAGGGCTTGCCACCTGAGAAGTGGGGCACGGCTGGGCTGCCACTCCGGTAGTGCCTGGATAGCTTTATCTTTGAATTGCGCGAAGGTCAGGTCTGGATTTTGCATGGCCAGGAAGTGTAGCTGGGCCCTTTGATTACTGCACAGGAGCCCTTCGATGAACCGCTCTTTCAGGAGTTTATCTTCATCTTGCATGCTGCTTGGGTCACTTTGCTTGATGGCCCGCAGCGCCTCTTGCAGATTAAGGGCATAGTCCTATAAGCTATCCTGCGGCTGCTGCTTGCACCCATAGAACGTCAATTTAATTTCCGTAGCGGTGCGGGTGTCAAAGGTGGCTTTAAGTTTGGCAAATAATTGTTGCGCAGTTTTCTTGTCCGCAGCGGGCCAGGACTTTACTTCCCTCAATGCTGCTCCAAAGAGTTGGCTGATTATCATATGAACCTTCTGAGGCTTCGTCAAGGGATAAAACTCAAGCAGGCTACAAATCCCTTCTTTAAAGTCAGTTAATGTATGAGCTTCTCCAAAGTATCGCGGGAGCCAGGCGGCCCCTGGTAGGTACGGCATAAAGAAGGGCATTATGGCTGCTGTAGCGGTAGCACTATCCGGCTGGTTGGCGGCAGCGGTAAGCCCCACGGCCACTAGCGGTGATACCGGGTTTGTGGCTGCACTTACCGCGGAATCCGGAAGTGCTCCCGAGTCTGCAGCTGTGGCCGCCGCCTCCGCTCCTCCAGGGTCCGACATTGCCGTTCCTCCCCCTTGCTACTCGGTCGAGGTCGGGGTTCTCCTTCCGGGGTCGGCACCTCACCTTGTCTTCCGCTCCGTGCGCTTTTCCAGCCGTGCTCCACGCGGCACGACAATGGCGGATTTTTTGGCGGCAAATAACGGTACACAGTCTTTGCAATAAGTCACAGTTCCAAGGCACACATGACCCGATTCCTCAGGCTTAAGTACAATCCTGTTCGTGATGCCAAGTTGGAGCGCCCCCAGACACAGGGCCACAAGTCACTCGGTACCGGTCCCTTCTCCTTCAGTTCTGCGGTTGTCACGGTGGCTGGACCCGGTCGTGACCCTGCGAAGGGGCGTCCAATAAAGATGGTGGTGCGGAGTGCGAGGAATAACGAGAACACAGAGTTCAGTTTCTTTACCTTTTACTGAAGGTTTCAGGATCCTCAATCCGGGGCACTTTCACAAGGGCTGTCTGAGACCGGCCGGTCCGAAGGCACATCCAGGGTTCCCTTTGCAGATGAAAATCAGTGTCTACCCACTAGCGCCTGTGTGTTGTAGTGCTTCCCTGCTGAGCATTCAGGATAGTCCTCACAACTGCTGTTCTCATCCGTTTTAGATCTTTCTCTTCTCCGTCCCCCAGGTATGATATGGCTAGGATGCACCCTTATGACGGGTAGGCCTGGAGGTATTCTGGAACCCTAGTGTCGGCCCTCTCCCACGTTGCCTCCTATGTCCTTCTTAGGTGTTATATGGTAGACAGCCAACCTGTAATTAACTGTCCTGCCGCTGTTTGAAGTAATGCGTGGAGACTGTTACTTCCTCGGTGCTCCGGCCACCGACTATGCGCCTCAGTAAGATGTTGCCTCTCTCTCTCTCGGCACGACTCCTACTGGATCTCCTTTGTGCTGATCTCATTTACACTGCTCCAAAATATCCTTCCCTTTCTTGTCTCTTTCTTAGGGTACCACCGCAAGGTAGTGCAGGCGCGGTCCCGTAACCATCTGTCCTTTCGCTAGGTACCTGCCAGATATCCCAGGTCTGACAGGTCCTCCCTGGAACTCTCCCAGGCTTCGTTCTGCCTAACCTCCTGTCCGACCCCTAGTTTTACCAATGTGAGGAGTGGCCCAATAAATAAAGCCTTTTTCTCCCCCTAGTGGCCGGAGTGTGAAGTGTAGTGTGTGCTTGGTGATAACTGGTCAGTAGAGCTCCTTTAGTGCCATCAGACGTACCATCACTCCCCTTAGTGGCAGAGCGACGTGTTATGAAAGGTAATTCAGAACCACAATGGACATAGAGGTCAGCGCACATACAGTGACCTGACAATAACCCAAAAAACAAGAACGAGCTCTGAGACGTGGGAACTCTGTTGACCGCAATCCCTGATCCTCACCAACCACACTAGAGGCAGCCGTGGATTGCGCCTAACGCTGCCTATGCAACTCGGCACGGCCTGAGAAACTAGCTAGCCTGAAGATAGAAAATAAGCCTACCTTGCCTCAGAGAAATACCCCAAAGGAAAAGGCAGCCCCCACATATAATGACTGTGAGAAAAGATGAAAAGACAAACGTAGAGATGAAATAGATTTAGCAAAGTGAGGCCCAACTTTCTGAACAGAGCGAGGATAGAAAAGGTAACTTTGCGGTCAACACAAAACCCTACAAAACCCACGCAAAGGGGGAAAAAAGACCCTCCGTACCGAACTAACGGCACGGAGGTACACCCTCTGCGTTCCAGAGCTTCCAGCAAGCAAGAAAAAACAAATTGACAAGCTGGACAGAAAAAAAACAGCAAACAAATAGCAAAGAGGAACTTAGCTATGCAGAGCAGTAAGCCACAGGAACGATCCAGGAGGAAACAGGTCCAATACTAGAACATTGACTGGAGGCCAGGATCAAAGCACTAGGTGGAGTTAAATAGAGAAGCACCTAACGACCTCACCACATCACCTGAGGAAGGAAACTCAGAAGCCGCAGTACCACTTTCCTCCACCAACGGAAGCTCACAGAGAGAACCAGCCGAAGTACCACTTGTGACCACAGGTGGGAGCTCTGCCACAGAATTCACAACAGTACCCCCCCCTTGAGGAGGGGTCAACGAACCCTCACCAGAGCTCCCCGGACGACCAGGATGAGCCATATGAAAGGCACGAACAAGATCGGGAGCATGGACATCAGAGGCAAAGACCCAGGAATTATCTTCCTGAGCATAACCCTTCCACTTAACCAGATACTGGAGTTTCCGCCTTGAAACACGAGAATCCAAAATCTTCTCCACAATATACTCCAACTCCCCCTCCACCAAAACTGGGGCAGGAGGGTCAACAGATGGAACCATAGGTGCCACGTATCTCCGCAACAATGACCTATGGAATACGTTATGTATGGAAAATGAATCTGGAAGGGTCAGACGAAAAGACACAGGATTAAGAACCTCAGAAATCCTATACGGACCAATAAAACGAGGTTTAAACTTAGGAGAGGAAACCTTCATAGGAATATGACGAGAAGATAACCAAACCAAGTCCCCAACCCAAAGTCGGGGACCCAACACAGCGTCTGCGATTAGCGAAACGTTGAGCCTTCTCCTGGGACAAAGTCAAATTGTCCACTACATGAGTCCAAATCTGCTGCAACCTGTCCACCACAGTATCCACACCAGGACAGTCCGAAGACTCAACCTGCCCTGAAGAGAAACGAGGATGGAACCCAGAGTTGCAGAAAAACGGTGAAACTAAGGTAGCCGAGCTGGCCCGATTATTAAGGGCGAACTCAGCCAAAGGCAAAAAGGACACCCAGTCATCCTGATCAGCAGAAACAAAGCATCTCAGATATGTTTCCAAGGTCTGATTGGTTCGTTCGGTCTGGCCATTAGTCTGAGGATGGAAAGCCGAGGAAAAAGACAAGTCAATGCCCATCCTACCACAAAAGGCTCGCCAAAACCTCGAAACAAACTGGGAACCTCTGTCAGAAACGATATTCTCTGGAATGCCATGTAAACGAACCACATGCTGGAAAAACAATGGCACCAAATCAGAGGAGGAAGGCAATTTAGACAAGGGTACCAAATGGACCATCTTAGAGAAGCTATCACAGACCACCCAAATGACTGACATCTTTTGAGAGACGTTAAGATCTGAAATAAAATTCATAGAGATATGTGTCCAAGGCCTCTTCGGGACCGGCAAGGGCAAAAGCAACCCACTGGCACGAGAACAGCAGGGCTTAGCCCGAGCACAAATCCCACAGGACTGCACAAAAGTACTCACATCCCGTGACAGAGATGGTCACCAGGAGGATCTAGCCACTAACTCTCTGGTACCAAAGATTCCAGGATGACCAGCCAACACCGAACAATGAACCTCAGAGATAACTTTATTCGTCCACCTATCAGGGACAAACAGTTTCTCCGCTGGGCAACGATCAGGTTTATTAGCCTGAAATTTTTGCAGCACCCGCCGCAAATCAGGGGAGATGGCAGACACAATTACTCCCTCTTTGAGGATACCCGCCGGCTCAGATACACCCGGAGAGTCGGGCACAAAACTCCTAGACAGAGCATCCGCCTTCACATTTTTAGAGCCCGGAAGGTATGAAATCACAAAGTCAAAACGGGCAAAAAACAACGACCAACGAGCTTGTCTAGGGTTCAACCACTTGGCGGACTCGAGATAAGTCAAGTTCTTATGCTCAGTCAAGACCACCACGCGATGCTTAGCTCCTTCAAGCCAATGACGCCATTCCTCGAATGCCCACTTCATGGCCAGCAACTCTCGATTGCCCACATCATAGTTACGCTCAGCAGGCGAAAACTTCCTGGAAAAGAAGGCGCATGGTTTCATCACCGAGCAATCAGAACCTCTCTGCGACAAAACAGCCCCTGCTCCAATCTCAGAAGCATCAACCCCGACCTGGAACGGAAGCGAAACATCTGGTTGACACAACACAGGGGCAGAAGAAAAACGACGCTTCAACTCTTGAAAAGCTTCCACCGCAGCAGAAGACCAATTGACCAAATCAGCACCCTTCTTGGTCAAATCGGTCAATGGTTTAGCAATACTAGAAAAATTATTGATGAAGCGACGATAAAAATTAGCAAAGCCCAGGAACTTTTGCAGACTTTTCAGAGATGTCGGCTGAGTCCAATTATGGATGGCTTGGACCTTAACAGGATCCATCTCGATAGTAGAAGGGGAAAAGATGAACCCCAAAAATGAAACCTTCTGAACACCAAAGAGACACTATGATCCCTTCACAAACAAAGAATTAGCACGCAGGACCTGAAACACCGTTCTGACCTGCTTCACATGAGACTCCCAATCATCCGAGAAGATCAAAATGTCATCTAAGTACACAATCAGGAATTTATCCAGGTACTCTCGGAAGATGTCATGCATAAAGGACTGAAACACTGATGGAGCATTGGCTAGTCCGAATGGCATTACTAGATACTCAAAATGGCCCTCGGGCGTATTAAATGCAGTTTTCCACTCATCGCCTCGCTTAATACGCACAAGATTATACGCACCACGAAGATCTATCTTGGTGAACCAACTAGCCCCCTTAATCCGAGCAAACAAATCAGATAACAATGGCAAGGGGTACTGAAATTTAACCGTGATCTTATTTAAAAGGCGGTAATCTATACAAGGTCTCAGTGAACCATCCTTCTTGGCTACAAAAAAGAACCCTGCTCCCAATGGCGACGATGACGGGCGAATATGCCCCTTCTCCAAAGACTCCTTCACATAACTCCGCATAGCGGCGTGCTCAGGCACAGATAAATTAAACAGTCGACCTTTAGGGAATTTACTACCAGGAATCAAATCGATAGCACAATCACAATCCCTATGTGGAGGTAGGGTATCGGACTTGGGCTCATCAAATAAATCCCGGTAATCAGACAAGAACTCAGGAACCTCAGAAGGGGTGGATGACGAAATAGTCAGAAATGGGATATCACCATGTACCCCCTGACAACCCCAGCTGGACACAGACATGGATTTCCAATCTAAAACTGGATTATGGACTTGTAGCCATGGCAACCCCAACACGACCACATCATGCAGATTATGCAACACCAGAAAGCGAATAACCTCCTGATGTGCAGGAGCCATGCACATGGTCAGCTGGGTCCAGTACTGAGGCTTATTCTTGGCCAAAGGCGTAGCATCAATTCCTCTCAATGGAATAGGACACTGCAAGGGCTCCAAGAAAAACCCACATCGCCTAGCATACTCCAAGTCCATCAAATTCAGGGCAGCGCCTGAATCCACAAATGCCATGACAGAATACGATGACAAAGAGCAGATCAAGGTAACAGACAGAAGAAATTTTGACTGTACCATACCAATGGTGGCAGACCTAGCGAACCGCTTAGTGCGCTTAGGACAATCAGAGATAGCATGAGTGGAATCACCACAGTAGAAACACAGCCCATTCAGACGTCTGTGTTCTTGCTGTTCAACTCTGGTCAAAGTCCTATCGCACTGCATAGGCTCAGGTTTAAGCTCAGGTAATACCGCCAAATGGTGCACAGATTTACGCTCGCGCAAGCGTCGACCGATCTGAATGGCCAAAGACATAGACTCATTCAGACCAGCAGGCATAGGAAATCCCACCATAACATCCTTAAGGGCTTCAGAGAGACCTTTTCTGAAAATAGCTGCGAGCGCACCTTCATTCCACTGAGTGAGTACGGACCACTTCCTAAATTTCTGACAATATACCTCTATTTCATGCTGACCCTGACACAGAGCCAGCAAATTCTTCTCTGCCTGATCCACGGAATTAGGCTCATCGTACAGCAATCCGAGCGCCAGGAAAAATGCATCGATATTACTTAATGCAGGATCCCCTGGCGCAAGGGAAAATGCCCAGTCCTGTGGATCGCCACGCAAAAAAGAAATAACGATCCTAACTTGTTGAACTGGGTCACCAGAGGAGCGAGGTTTCAAAGCCAGAAATAGTTTACAATTATTTTTGAAACTCAGAAATTTAGTTCTATCTCCAAAAAACAAATCAGGAATAGGGATTCTCGGTTCTAACATAGAATTCTGAACCACAAAGTCTTGAATACTTTGTACTCTTGCCGTGAGCAGATCCACACATGAAGACAGACCTTTAATGTCCATTGCTACACCTGTGTCCTGAACCACCCAAATGTCTAGGGGAAAAAAAAGGCAAAACACAGTGCAAAGAAAAAAAATGGTCTCAGAACTTCTTTTTTCCCTCTATTGAGAATCATTAGTACATTGGCCTCCAGTACTGTTATGAAAGGTAATTCAGAACCACAATGGACATAGAGGTCAGCGCACATACAGTGACCTGACAATAACCCAAAAAACAAGAACGAGCTCTGAGACGTGGGAACTCTGTTGACCTGAATCCCTGATCCTCACCAACCACACTAGAGGCAGCCGTGGATTGCGCCTAACGCTGCCTATGCAACTCGGCACGGCCTGAGAAACTAGCTAGCCTGAAGATAGAAAATAAGCCTACCTTGCCTCAGAGAAATACCCCAAAGGAAAAGGCAGCCCCCACATATAATGACTGTGAGTAAAGATGAAAAGACAAACGTAGAGATGAAATAGATTTAGCAAAGTGAGGCCCAACTTTCTGAACAGAGCGAGGATAGAAAAGGTAACTTTGCGGTCAACACAAAACCCTACAAAAACCACGCAAAGGGGGCAAAAAGACCCTCCGTACCGAACTAACGGCACGGAGGTACACCCTCTGCGTCCCAGAGCTTCCAGCAAGCAAGAAAAAACAAATTGACACACTGGACAGAAAAAAACAGCAAACAAATAGCAAAGAGGAACTTAGTTATGCAGAGCAGCAAGCCACAGGAACGATCCAGGAGGAAACAGGTCCAATACTAGAACATTGACTGGAGGCCAGGATCAAAGCACTAGGTGGAGTTAAATAGAGAAGCACCTAACGACCTCACCACATCACCTGAGGAAGGAAACTCAGAAGCCGCAGTACCACTTTCCTCCACCAACGGAAGCTCACAGAGAGAACCAGCCGAAGTACCACTTGTGACCACAGGAGGGAGCTCTGCCACAGAATTCACAACAGCGACGTTACTGCAATGACCAGATCTCTGGGGCGCTGCAAATTGTACAACTTATGCGCTAACAACCTTCATTTTTGTAAGTTCATTGTTGTAAGTACAATTCATTTAGTAATTATTAGTGTTGAGCATTCTGATACCGCAAGTATCGGGTATCGGCCGATACTTGCGGTATCGGAATTCCGATACCGAGATCCGATACTTTTGTGGTATCGGGTATCGGTATCGGATCCATAGGGATGTGTAAAATAAAGAATTAAAATAAAAAATATTGATATATTCACCTCTCCGGCGGCCCCTGGACATCACGCTGGTAACCGGCAGGCTTCTTTGTTTAAAATGCACGCGTTTAGGACTTGAG
This sequence comes from Ranitomeya imitator, assembly GCF_032444005.1. Lineage (NCBI taxonomy): Eukaryota > Metazoa > Chordata > Amphibia > Anura > Dendrobatidae > Ranitomeya > Ranitomeya imitator. The sequence continues at coordinate 67,256,282 of NC_091284.1, read as the reverse complement.
GAATGACGTCCCGGCTTCTGATTGGTCGCGTGCCGCCCATGTGACCACCACGCGACCAATCAGAAGCCATGACATCATTCGCAGGTCCTAAATTCCCAGAATTAGGAGTTTAGTGAATGAGAATGATGTCGCGGCTTCTGATTGGTCGCGTGCCGCTCATGTGACCGCCACGCGAGCAATCAGAAGCCGCGACGTCATTCTCATTCAATAAACTCCTAATTCTAGGAATTTAGGACCTGCGAATGACGTCACGGCTTCTGATTGGTCGCATGGCGGTCACATGGGCGGCACGCGACCAATCAGAAGCCGGGACGTCATTCCCCAGGTCCTAAACGCGCGCATTTTAAACAAAGAAGCCTGCCGGTTACCAGCGTGTTGTCCAGGGGCCGCCGGAGAGGTGAATATATCAATATTTTTTATTTTAATTCTTTATTTTACACATCCCTATGGATCCCAGGGCCTGAAGGAGAGTTTCCTCTCCTTCAGACCCTGGGAACCATCAGTATACCTTCCGATACTTGGTGTCCCATTGACTTGTATTGGTATCGGATATCGGTATCGGCGATATCCGATATTTTTCGGGTATCGGCCGATACTATCCGATACCGATACTTTCAAGTATCGGACGGTATCGCTCAACACTAGTATTTATACATTTCAGATCTCATGTATTCGGTGTTTGCATATATTTTGGCTCTTATAGAGTGCTGCTGTGCTTTCTTTTTTTTTTGCATATTGAGCAATCATTGCAGCTTGTAGGTATTCACATTATTTGTAGATGCTGATCAGGTTTTTGTTTTTATTGTAGATAGATAAATAGTGCTCAGAAAACATCAGTACATTCCCTCTGGAAAGCTTTTAATCAATATCTCACTGAATGCAAGAATAATTTCCAAAATTTTGAGGAGAGTGAGTTTCATAGAACTTTTTTTAACCCATAATATGAAAGTAAGGGTAATAATAAAACTTGAAATGAATAACTATGTGACATATTGCAACATCTATGTTTTTACAGAAAATAAAAGTTATCGCTAAGAGCAATAATTTATGCCGTACTGGCTGTCAACCATAGGCTTCATAAATCAAGGAGACTGATACACTAATAGACTAATGATAGTGGTAATATGCAATGCTGTTAGTAGCGGTCTCATTTGGTAAATGATAAACACTTACTTGTCTGTGAGTTTCCCGAGTCTCAATCGACCGACAGTGCTCGGCACCGTGTGACGTCACGAGGCTTACGGAGCCTTGCTGGGACAAAATAACTCAAAATACGTTGGTTGTATTTTGCCACAGCAAGGCTCCGTAAGCCTCATGATGTCACACGCTGCTGAGCACTGTTGGCCATTTTTTCTGCTGCGCATCCAGGGCCGCCACCGGCCGGGGCGCTTCTGGCTCTGCGCGATTCTGTCTGCTCCCACCGCACAGATACCGGAGTATCCTGCACCGCAGCACCTATGGTCCACCAACTGGATCGGGACAGTGTCCCACGATTGAAAATCGGGGAACTCACAGACAAGTAGGCGTTTTTTAATTTACCATATGAGACCGCTACAAACATCATTGCATATTACCACTATAATTAGTCTATTAGTGTACCGGTCTCCTTGATTCATGAAGCCTATGGTTGACAGCCAGTACGGCATAAATTACTGCTCTTAGTGCGATACCTTTCATTTTCTGTAATTCTTTATTACTGACAGAGGCGGCACAACATCTGTTTAGTTTCAGCAACTTTGGTGCCACTTTTCTTAGCTCCAGTGTGTTATTATCATAGTTAATCTATCTTTATACATTGTTCAAAATCTACCTCTTTTAGAGCCTGGATGCTAGATCGAGAGCAATGCTCAACTTGTCTGTTCAGAATTCAGTGTTCGATCGAGTTCAGATCAGGAGACATACTAGGTCACTAATCAAGCTTGGACAAAGGACACTGGAGTGTGTCTTTAACATGTGAGCTATCTTTGTGTTTGTAGTTTTGGAATCCAAATGTTTTAATTAAGTTTACAAATAAAGTCACCATGGATTTTTCCTTATACTTTTCACCTGTATGATTCCATACAGTTTTGAAGCAATTAGTTTAGAAAACATTTATCTTCGTCTCATCACTCCAGAATATATAGTTCCAAGTGTCTTCATATTTTTCAACATAAAAAATTTCCTTTCCCTGGCAAATTATAGACTAGCTTTTTTGTGCATGGATTTTAGGAGGGACTTCCTTCATGGATGACACCCAGGCATGCCATTCTTCTACAGTATATGCTATATGGTGTCACAAACTCCCTTCCCCTTGGATGTCTACTTCTTAAGCCAACTGAAGTGAACTTGTAATTCAATTTTCTTCAACCCTTCTCACTACAAGACACTCCTGATTGTTGTTAATTTTGGTGGTTTACCTGGACGTCTGTGAGATGGTTGCACTTCCATCTTTGTTAAATTTTTATATCACTTTTGCTCCAATATTCTGACTGATAAGTAAATATTTGCTGATCTTTTTGCAGCCTTCACTGCTGACAGCTTGGAAAGGGAAAAGGTTTTCTTTGTTACGAAACTCCTTTTTATAGTCAACAGTCTGCTGAACACCGTTTTTTTAATAATTAGACTTACCTGTGGTTGAATCATTGTTAAAAAGAATTTTGTAGTCAACATTTTAGCATTGCTTAATTTGATAGGAAAATTACCTTTTTGGGCGTAAATTGAATGAAATGATGATTCTGAAAAAAACAGAAGGTTGACAAATCTGCTGGGGAGTACGCACTTATGTTAAGCACTATATATATATATATATATATATATATATACATACAGACCAAAAGTTTGGACACACCTTCTCATTTAAAGATTTTTCTGTACTTTCATGACTATGAAAATTGTACATTCACACTGAAGGCATCAAAACTATGAATTGACACATGTGGAATTACATACTTAACTAAAAAGTGTGAAACAACTGCCACAGGAAAGGAAGACCAAGAGTCACCTTTGCTTCTGAGGATAAGTTTATCCGAGTCACCAGCCTCAGAAATCGCAGGTTAACAGTATCTCTCTTTGTGCAGCAGGTCTTCATGTTAAAATAGCTGCTAGGAAACCACTGCTAAGGACAGGCAACAAGCAGAAGAGACTTGTTTGGGCTAAAGAACACAAGGGATGAACATTAGACCAGTGGAAATCTGTGCTTTGGTCTGATGAGTCCAAATTTGAGATCTTTGGTTCCAACCACCGTGTCTTTGTGTGACGCATTAAAGGTGAACGGATGGACTCTACATGCCTGGTTCCCACCATGAAGCATGTAGGAGGAGGAATGATGGTGTGAGGGTGCTTTGCTGGTGACACGGCTGGGGATTTATTCAACATTGAAGGCATACCGAACTAGCATGGCTACCACAGCATCTTGCAGCGGCATGCTATTCCATCTGGTTTGCGTTTACTTTATTTTTCATCATTTATTTTTCAACCGGACAATGACTCCAAGCACACCTCCAGGCTGTGTAAGGGCTATTTGACCAAGAATGAGAGTGATGGGGTGCTATGCCAGGTGACCTGGCCTCCACAGTCACCAGACCTGAACCCAATCAAGATGGTTTGGGGTGAACTGGACCGCAGAGTGAAGGCAAAAGGACCAACAAGAGCTAAGCATGTCTGGGAACTCCTTCAAGATTGTTGGAAGACCATTGCGGGTGAATACCTTTTGAAGCTCATCAAGAGAATGCCAAGAGTGTGCAAAGCAGTCATCAAAGCAAAAGGTGGCTACTTTGAAGAACCTAGAATATAAGACATAATTTCAGTTGTTTCACACTTCTTTGTTAAGTATATAATTCCACAAGTGTTAATTCATAGTTTTGATGCCTTCAGTGTGAATGTACTATTTTCATAGTCATGAAAATACAGAAAAATCTTTAAATGAGGAGGTGTGTCCAAACTTTTGGTCGGTATTGTATATATATCTATATATATAATTGTCTAAGGGTTTGTCTGTCTGTCCTGGAAATCCCGTGTCGCTGATTGGTCGAGGCCACCAGGCCTCGACCAATCAGCGACGGGCACAGTCTCTGATTGGTCGAGGCCAGCTGACGGGCACAGTCTGCCGCGAATTCTGGCCAACATCTAGTATATATATATATATATATATATATATATATATACACTGCTCAATAAATAAAGGGAACACTTAAATAACACATCCTAGATCTGAATGAATTAAATATTCTCATTGTATACTTTGTTCTGTACAAAGTTGAATGTGCTGACAACAAAATCACACAAAAATCATCAATAGAAATCAAATTTATTAATGAATGGAGGCCTGGATTTGGAACGATATTCAAAATCAAAGTGGCAAATGAAATTACAGGCTGGTCCAACTTCATTGGAAATGCCTCAAAACAGGGAAATGATGCTCAGTAGTGTGTGTGTGGCCTCCACATGCCTGTATGACCTCCATACAATGCCTGGGCATGCTCCTGTTGAGGCAGCGGATGATCTCCTGAGGGATCTCCTCCCAAACCTGGATTAAAGCATCCACCAACTCCTGGACAGTCTGTGGTGCAACGTGATGCTGGTGGATGGTGCAAAACATGATGTCCCAGATGTGTTCAATCAGATTCAGGTCTGGGGAATGAGTGGGCCAGTCCATAGCTTCAATGCCTTCATCTTCCAGGAACTGCTGACACACTCCAGCCACATGATGTCTGGCATTGTCCTCCATTAGGAGGAACCCAAGGCCAACCACACCAGCATATGGTCTCACAAGGGGTCTAAGGATCTCATCTCAGTACCTAATGGCAGTCAGGCTACCTCTGGAAAGCACATGGAGGGCTGTGCGGCCCTCCAAAGAAATGCCACCTCACACCTTTACTGACCCACTGCCAAACCGGTCATGCTAAAGGATGTTGCAGGCAGCAGAACATGCTCCATGGCTTCTCCAGACTGTATCACATCTGTTACATGTGCTCAGTGTGAACCTGCTTTCAGCCAGTGGCGAATTTGCCAATCCTGGTGTTCTGTGGCAAATGCCAAGTGTCCTGCACGGTGTTGAGCTGTGAGCACAACTCCCATTTGTGGATGTCAGGCACTCAGACCATCCTCATGGAGTCGGTTTCTAACCATTTGTTCAGACACATACACATTTGTGGCTTGCTGGAGATCATTTTGCAGGGCTCTGTTCCTCCTTGCACAAAGGCTGAGGTAGCAGTCCTGCTGCTGGGTTGTTGCCCTCCTACAGACCCCTCCACATCTCCTGGTGTACTGGCCTGTTTCCTGGTAGCACCTCCAGCCTCTGGACACTATGCTGACAGACACTGCAAACCTTCTTGCTATAGCTCACATTGATGTGCCATCCTGGAAAAGCTGCACTACCTGAGCCACTTGTGTGGGTTTTAGAGTCCGTCTCATGCTACCACGAATGTGAAAGCACAACCAACATTCAAAATTGACCAAAACATCAGCCAGAAATCATTGGTATTGAGAACCACTCCTTTATAGGGGGCATCTTGATAATTGCCAATATTTTCCATCTGTTGTCTATTCAATTTACACAACAGCATGTGAAATTGATTGTCAAACAGTGTTGCTTCCTAAGTGGACAATTTGATTTCACAGAAGTTTGATTTACTTGGAGTTATATTCTGTTGTTTAAGTGTTCCCTTTATTTTTTTGAGCAGTGTATATATATATATATATATATATATATATATATATATATATATGAATATATATGCATATCAGCGTCTAACAGCCATATCCTCCTTCTACACCTCTCGCTTCCGTAAACTCGATGTGGACAAATCTGAACTCATCAGCTTTCCTCCATTTCACAGATATTCCTTGCCTGATCTATCTATCACCATTAATTACATCATGCTTTCCCTTTTCTTTAGTTTCTGTACCCTCTATTTTCCTGAGTTGTGGCCACTCTTTTCTATATGTAAATTTAGAGGGAACAGCCAAGTTTGCGTGGTCCTCCACTCTATATAGACATTTTCAGTTGAGGAACATGTACAAATAAAAAGTCTGAAAAGAAAATATTTAGTCCTCATAGAGTAAGATACAGTATTTACACAAAGCAGTCCATAGTCTTCAAGAATAAGTTTTACCAATATGATCCAACAGCCTTTTTCTTGGTTGTTTAGTGATTTTCAACATGTTTACACTTATGAACGCTCATCATTGCAATGTATATTGTTCATCCTTAAAGGGGTTGTCCAGATTTATCATGAAACTCTGCTGTAATTCTATGTGATTGCAGACTTATAAAACCTCACATCATGCACATTGCGTGCTGTGAGGATTCTCTGATGCAATATGCACAGTGACAATGTGCTTGTTCACCAGCTGTGATCAGAAGTAGCGATCCGGGAAGAGAGAGCACTGACAGTGCACGCTGTGAATGGAAAACTCGCCATGCAGAGACCAGCACTGCCCCTTCAGTGATGTCACAATGCGGCATGCTTAGTAGGATTAGCCAAGCCCCTGAAACAGAGGTCACTGACAACGCTTCATTTTAGGGAGGAGGCAGAGGCTGAGACATTCCGTGCAGCCTTTGTCCCCTGATGATGCTTCACATTCCGTGCAGCCTTTGTCCCCTGATGATGCTTCACATTCCGTGCAGCCTTTGTCCCCTGATGATGCTTCATTTGAGTATCCCAGCGTGCACAGGGATTCTCAAATACAGTCACATCAAAAAGGAAGTTGTTAAAAAATGAAGCAGTTCGATAGTAAGGTGATGGAATAGAAGGGACTTTTCTAATTAACATATATTAGAAAATAGATTTGATAATGACATTAATGGCACTAAATAAATTTTCATCCCGAATGACTATGAATTTGTATTCTTTGAGGCTGTGTGCACACGCTGCGGATTTTGCTGTGGATCCGCAGCGGATTTGACCGCTGCGGATCCGCAGCAGTTTTCCCAAAGTTTACAGTACCATGTAAACCTAAGGGAAAAAAAAAAACGCTGTGCACATGCTGCGGAAAATGCCGCGCGGAAACGCTGCGGATTATTTTCCGCAGCATGTCAATCGTTTGTGCGGATTCCGCAGCGGTTTTCAACCAGCACCAATAGGAAAGTGCTGGTGAAAAACCGCAGAAGAAACAACAAGAAAATCCGCAGTGAAAACCGCAGTGGTTTTCCCCTGCAGATTTTCCAGATCCGCTGCGGAAAAATCCGCAGGAAAATCCGCAGTGTGGGCACATACCCTAAGGCTTAACATACAGAAAAAAAATAATGCATAGATATAGCTACGGGGTTAAAGAGGTGGTCGTCAAACCTTGCTATGACACCAGAAGGGGCACAAGGCTCTTATTCCAAGTAAGAAGGTGGGAATATTGTAAATGGCACATGGTTGGCAGGGGGTTTGTTATATCTTGCACATCTGGACCTAGTAGATACGCCTATGTCAGTAGTAGTACAAAGAACACTGGTCCATAGTTATACCCAGATATCACATCTTTGTTCCCTCTCTTCTTGTGAGGATCCTTTTTTGCTCTTGCTTTACATCCCCTACATGAAGCCAGGATTCTAGCAGCAACTCAATCAAAGCCCTATTCACCTGTATTCTTCGACTGTGACTCGTGGAGACATGAGCAATCACGAGTCTTTAGTTTTGCAGCATACTTGATGCTGCACAGATGAACGCTGGGTGGATGTGTCAGCTTTCTTTCATGAAGTAACTGCGGCTTTCTGCTGTATGTTTTATTTATTGGCATCGTCGCCATTGCCCAGACCTCCGTGTAGTTTCAAAACCATAAAACTTCAATGAATTTCCGATGACAAGAGATTAATTTTTTATTTCTGTCATTCTTGCTTGTAAATAACGCACAGCTTCCTGGACGTCCTAGCGCTCCATGATCTTCCTTTGAAGCTAAAAGGTTTTGAACAATGAAGAATAATCTTCATTCACATTTGTTTTAGATGCATTTAAGGAAAGAAACACCTAATAATGACAGCATTTTATTGTTTGTTTTCAAGCTGTTAGATGGATCTGCTCAGGTTTGGATGTTAAAGAGAACCCATCACCATAATAGATATCTATAGATTAGGAGAGGTCTCCAACTCCACCAAACTATTTCACGGTTTTCTGTGGGGGCGTTATTGCACATTTTCTGTTAGTACAATAAACCTCATTTCAAGGCAGAAACATTACTGTGTCCAACAGTTATTAGATATATGAAACTGAAATAGCTGTTGCAAAAAAAACTATTTTTATAAAACATTAAGCTTAAGATTAATAGGGGTGCCCAAACTTTTTCATATAAATGTATATGCAAGGAATTTTGCATGTTCTTTTGATTTTTGCATGATTTTTTGTTTTGAAATCGATTGCCAAACATAAATTTGGCACGAATATGGCACATTCGGTTTCGTGATCGGAAACACGAGCAAAATTTTATAAAATCTGAAAAAATTGGTAACATTCTGTTAAAAGTGCAGGAAAACATTTGCATTGCCACAAAAGTATTTTCTGCACTTTAGCAACGATAATGATGGTGTGTCATGACTGTTTGGTAGGTGTTCGATGAGGGGAGGGGGTTTGCAGAGCTCAGAGGTGCAGCGTTCTTGTAAACAGTAATTTATTTATTTTTTTCCTAACTTTATGGCTTCACATTGCGGCTAGGCAATCAGGGCGCACAAAAATCCACAATGTTCTGACACAACAGATTGTGTCATTTGCTACTGAAATCACATGTTCCTCTCCATGTAAAGAGTGGACATGATGTTTTAGCACCATTTTGACACTAACAGCACAGAAAGGCTGCTCCTGACACTGGCACTGTTAGCAGCAAGATTTTAGCTAGTTAGCTAGGCAGTTGTTTATAAGTCATATAGTTTAGCTAGTTACTGCCCAGTGTGGCTGTGAAATTTACTTTCCAGCATTTTTTTTCTTGGCCATTACTGAGGTCCACAGACAAAGCCAGCAGGGTACATGTCATACAAATGCGTTGTGAACTTCTTCTATTGAGTATAGCATTCTAAATCTTTTTTTTTTTCACTAGCTAAATGTGAAACAGCCTGCTGTGTCCCACCTTGTCATTTACTGCTGTGGTGATATGAAACTCTCTGCAAGACTAATGCACATTAAAAAATATATATAATTTTTCTGTTGTAAAACGTTATACAGCCTGACGTATCCCACTTTGTCATTTTGTTGGATTGAAATTTGGCTGTCTGCAGATCTCACGTACTTAACCAAAAAAAATTTTCTGCTGCTAAATGTCATACAGTAAGGAACATCTCACTTTCAAATTGTTTGTAACATCTAGTATGTTAAAAAGGCCTGATCCAGAGACCACCAAAAAATTCTTCTGTTACTAACATCATACAGTAGGGGACATCTCACTTTCCAATTGTTTGATTGTAGCATCTAGTGTGTTACAGAGGTCTGATCCAGAGGCCACCCAAAATTCTTCTAGTACTAATGTCATACAGTAGTGGACATCTCACTTTCAAATTCTTTGTAGCATCTAGTGTGCTATAGAGGACTGATCTAGAGGCCTCAAAAAAATTCTTCTGTTACTAATGTCATACAGTAGTGGACATCTCACTTTCAATTTTTTGTAGCATCTAGTATGTTATAGAGGCCTCTCTAACTCTGGAACGCTTCAACATATCTAATTAATTTTATTGTGACACATTGCACTTTATAACAATGGTAAATTGATGTCGATATATACTGTGTTTTTTATAAAAATATCACACATTTTACTAAAATTTAAAAAAATAGCAATTTTTCCATTTTGAGTGATTATCTCTTTAATCCAGACTGTGATACCACACAAAAACATTAATAAGGTAGCTAGAAGGAATATAAAGCATACATAGGGTTTTATCCAAGATAAAGAGAATATTCATGATAGATTATACAAATTCACTCACCTATTATGGTTGTGTGAGACACAACCACTGCACTTAGCATTGGTGGCTGCTGCAAGCCCCGACGTGATGACTGATGATCTTTGTTTGGTGGTAGTTTTACAAGAGTCTGTGAAACTGCTCCTTGTTATGAAGAGGTTGCATCCATTCATTGCAGTTGTTAGATAAATAGATAGATAGATAGATAGATAGATAGATAGATAGATAGATAGATAGATTGATAGATCTTGTGAAACTACCACCAAATAAAGAGATCCATTCAAATCAACCCATGGCTCAATGGTGTAAAACATCAGTAGTAGGGTCCTGACAAAGAATGAATGGGTTAACACCATAGGTTCAAGCACTCCCCCTGCTTGCATCAATTTATTGATTTATTTATTGTGCTTCTCTGTATTTAGATTTTGAAATTTATGGCTTTAAGTGATATACTCCATTATGTTTTATGATTGTTTTGTGTGTGATTTATGATGTATATATGTGTTTAAATACCTGTGTAAGGCCGGGATCACACACAGCGAGATACGGCCGAGTCTCACTGGTTAAAACCAAGCTCTGGCAACGGCACTCCAGAGCGGAGCAAACGGCCGCACAGCAATACATGGAGCCGCACACTCCGCTCTGGAGTGACGGTGCCAGAGCTTGTTTTTAACTTGCGAGACTCGGCTGTATCTCGCTGTAGTGTGACTCCGGCCTAAGTCTGACTCCCGCCCACTGGGTTTGGCTTTTTTTTGAAAGGAGGCATCTCCATGTGCCTTCTTTTGCTATAAATAACAGACCCTGTATGTGTATGTCCTGATGAAGTGGTGTGATCACCACGAAATGCGTAGAAATAGTATCTATTCTCTATTACGTCTACTTGAATTTCTCTGGTGCATTTTCCTGACAGGCAAGCAGCGCAGTCTAATGCCCCATTCTCTTCACCTAGCAAAAGGACAAAAACATTGATTACATTTTCCTCTTGTCTGCTTTACACCAGGACCATTTGTAAAATGTTTTATCTCATTAGAAATTTAGAAAGTTTAAAAATGTAGCAGTAATATTTCATTTTTTCAAGGAAATCTACAAAACTACAAAACTTATTTTTTTTATGGACCTATTAAGTTTTGAAGTGACTTTGGGGTCCTGTATTTTGGAAACTTCCCAAAGTGATACAATTTTAAAAACAGCACCCCACAGCATATTCAAAATTAATTTCAGGTAGTTTATTAACCATTTAAATGTTTTTCAGGAGTTTATGCAAAGTGGCATAACAGCAATGAAAAAATTTATGTTTACCATCAAAATGTTGATAATGTCTGAACAGGCCATTGTAGCTGGTCGACTTTAAGACCATTACTTGGTCATGAATTGCCATGGCAAACATGATGACCACACAATCAAGATCTCGGGGTGCTGATGGAGTTAAAGAGGAAGCCCCCACACTCTGTGAGCCATCTAGATGCTGTAGTCATCATTGGAAGCAGCATTTAAGGGATTAATCAGCTGTAGATGATATCAACAGAAATCATGGCTGACACAGCAAGTTGTCAGCTACATTGTACAGCTGACAGTTACAGGATTGTGACCCATCGGGGAGTGCGAGTCTCTTATAATGCAGGTCAGTAAAAAGACATACTGGTGGTCACTAAGGGGTTAAGAGAGCTTTCCCCAAGAGAGCAGTGAAGCACACAGTTCGCCTCATCGCATCTCTAGACTTCCAACCTCTGGCTCATCAATTCATCCACCAAAACATTAGCAGCAGGACTAGCAGTTTAAGTAGAAGAATCAATTTTTGTGAGTCCTTTGACACTTTGTTAGACCAGCTCATGCACCAGCACAACAGAGTCCAAGTCTTACACATGAGTAAACCCAAGGAAAAAGTATTACTGCACAAGAGCTGCACACCATCAAATAAATAAGTACCAAAAGATAAACATAGACTGATTTTATTCACGGATCAAAACATACAACATAGATAATAAAAACATAATAAAAACATGAAAACAACATCATGAACACACAGGAAATGCATGTGATAACTCAGTATAATAAGCTAACCCAACAAAGACCGTTGGCTCATGGGGTGTTGCGCAAAAATCTGTAATTCCAGAAGGACAGTGCAGGAATAAGCTCGTATGGCCGCGACCACAGACCAAAACGAGCAGAAAATAACAAATGCACAACAGCGTCCAAGACAAAAGGCAGCAAATGGCCAAAAGTACATATACAAGGTAGCCTATACAAAATAGTACAACTGAGACACAGCGTATAAACAGGAGAAACCTCCCAAATATATACCACCTGGTGACGTGATGCCCCACGCGTATCGCCCGGCGAACCAGGCTTCGTCAGGGGATGCATGCTGGCCCGTGCACCAGCCTTAAGTAGTGTATGCTAGATAACAAATAAGGTTCCGGTGTGTGCCGACCAGCACCGTGAAACCGGAAGTGAACGCTAACCATAATTAAGCGCTGACACCTGAAGACCCAGCGCTGACATGTGCAGAAGGACCGGGGGGCAGGAGACACCAGCGGACACAGACCAAAGTGGGAGGTCCATGGAGTCCTAACAATACAGCACGATCATGCTGAGACCCAGCGCTGACATGCGCAGAAGGACCGGGAGGCAGGAGACACCAGCGGACATAAACCAAAGTGGGAGGTCCGTGGAGTCCTGACAGTAAATCACGATCATGCGCAAAGAGGGAGAGCGAGAATGGATACACAGCGCAAGCGCCGGTGGGAACCAATGAAAACACGCAGACCTGCGCAGATAGGAGGATAGGAGACATAAACGGCCCCGTCACTAAAGCAGGAGGCCCGTAATGTCCTGATGGAGCAGCGCATGCATGCGCAGAAAGGAGGGGCAGAAATAAATACTATACATACTGCATAGGCGCCCACGTGTGCCACTAATGTCAGGACCAGGACGCATGCGCAGATACCGGTCACTAGAGACCGAGAACAGGAGGAGCTACCACTAAGTACAATAAAGTTAGATGTGAAACACAACAAATAGAGAACGGCATAAAGACATCAACGGGAAGATACACCTGTAAGAGGACAAAAGTCACTCACATACATAGCCCAGTCATATAGGACCAAGCATCCCCCGGGGGCAATCAAGCACGCACACAAACTTACAACCTCACAGATCAAGATGGGATGGAAATATTGAGGCGGTCCCCATAGTACCCAAATGAAACTTTATTTGACAAGAATAATAGTGTAAAAATATGACACATACAGAGTTCCGTAAGGTATATATGATATCAGCACAGTAATATGCACAATATATCCAACATGTTAATATACATTGTAAAAAGGACACATAACAGGGCAAAATAGGACCAATAGGGTCAAGTGTGCACAGTGCTGAAAAACAGCACCCCCCATGAGCCAAAAATACATAGATACATTGTTAGGCTTGGCACCTGAACCACCAAATGGAAAAGGAGGTCCATTATGGCCACATACACGCAGTGCTAAATAGTAGCACCCCCATGAGTCAAGGTCCACACCAAATCTAATTGGGCTGGGCAATGGTACCCCATAGAACAATATACCATAGGTGTACAGAGGCACGCTTTATTACAAAAAAATATATATATATATAAATCAGGACCCAAAATGAGCCCAGGTAACCATAATAAATAGCGTCCATAGAAAGAATCGGGCATAAGGCACAGATCCCGAGAGGAACACACACTGGAACACACTGGAACACACACTGGAATCCACAGAGTCCATAGTCCACATAGGGAAGCGAAGGTAAGAATGCCACATTCGTGGTACAGGAAGGACAGAGGCAGTTTCCAAAATGGGCAAACACCTCCAAACCCAGGCTCATCCACAGTAGACCAACACATGAGGGAACGTTCATCCAAGGAATCCCGTAAATAACAGCTCTTCATTAAGACCTGCGGGAGTAATTGAACCAAGATTAAAAATCCATCTCGTCTCCATGCGCAGAAGTAGTTGTCCATATGCACCGCCCCTATTGGTTGTACGCACTCTGTCCAGTCCAATAATTCTAGTGCCCAGAGTCCGGCCATCATGATGTGCCAAAAAATGAGATGCTACCGGGGTAAGTACTTTGCCTTTCAGGGAGTCACTACGTGCCAGATTAATAGTGGAGAAGTGTTTTTGTATTCTACGCCGTAACTCCTGAGAGGTCTGGCCAACATAAACCCTCCGGCAAGGGCAGATAAGAGCGTAGACAACAAAAGTCGTCTTACAATTAATATAGGCGCACAACCTATGTCTGCTCTGATTGATAGGGTTCACAAAGTAACTTCTAGTAGGACACATATATGGACAAATGTTGCAATTTCCACATGCAAATGACCCACGAAGATCAATGCCTCGATTAAGCCTAGTGGTTTGCCTTTTGTAGTGACTATTTGTCAGGAGATCTCTAAAGTTAGGGGCTCTTCTGGCTGCAAGTTGTGGTCGGTCACCCACCACTCTTGATGTAGACAAGTCAGTGGTAAGAATATCCCAATGCCTCTGCAGAATGGTTCTGATCTGTGACCAATTATTATTGTAACTGGTAACAAATCTGGGCCTACTGTCCCGTACCTTATTCTGAGGCACCAACAGCGACTCTTGGGTATGCCCATTGGCCCGCTGGAAGGCTGCAGAGATGCTTCTCCGTGGGTAGTGTCTTTGACGGAAACGATTAGTCAGGTTGAGAGCTTCTTGGTAGAAGTCCTCATCCGAGGTGCAATTTCTCCGTGTTCTCAGGAACTGCCCAATGGGTACACCATTCCGGGTATGTGTAGGATGGAAACTCCTAAAGTCAAGAAGACTGTTGGTAGCAGTCGGTTTCCGGAATAATTTGGTGAAAAGAGAGCCATCCCTGGCCATCACCTGTAGGTCCAGAAACGTCACTGTGGTAGAGGAGAAGGAATACGTGAGCACAATATTATGAAGATTCCTATTAAGAAAAGTGACGAAATTGTGACACTCATCAGTACTGCCCGTCCAGATGAAAAAAATATCATCGATAAATCGACTCCAATGGCAGACGTGCCGCTTAAACTCCTCTAGGGGGTACACCATGGTGGCCTCCCACCAACCCAAAAAAAGATTGGCGACGGCCGGGGCACAGCGCGCCCCCATAGCCACTCCTGAAACTTGTAGATAGTGTGACCTATCAAATAGGAAGAAATTGTGCCTCATGATAAAATCAAGCAGGTCAACTATTAGAGAATCATGCATTCGATCCGAATGCCCCAACTGATCCAAAAAATACAAAGTAGCAGTAATTCCGTCATCATGACTGATATTGGAATAGAGCGACTCAACGTCGCAAGTAACCAATAAAAAGTTTGAGGGTAAGGACACTTCCCGACAAATGCGAATGAAGTGTGATGTATCCAAAACAAAAGATGGTAAATTTCTAGTTAGGGGCTGCAAAAAATGGTCCACATACATGCAAGCTTTTTCACAGAGACTCCCTATCCCAGCTACGATAGGGCGGCCCGGAGGTCTCTGTGAATCTTTATGGATCTTAGGTAACATGTAAAATGTTGCTGTGATAGGGACCTCTACCCACATAAACTCAAACTCGTGATGACTAATGATGCCAAGATCCCTTGCCTTCTCCAGAAGCTGTCTGAATTTCCCTGCAAACACAGCCATAGGGTCCGATGGCAACTTCCTATAAAATCGACTGTTGCCAAGTTGTCGATGAGCCTCTTCTAGATAAAGGGAGTGTGGCCACAGGACCACATTACCCCCCTTATCAGCTTCTTTGATAAGGAAGTTAGTATTGGACCTAAGATCTCTAAGGGCCCGCCTCTCATCACCACTAAGGTTACCTGGCACAGATCTGCCGGGTCGTAGAGCTACAATATCCCGTTTGGCCAACTCAAAGAACACTCGAATGGCAGGGACTAAAGAAAAAGGTGGAGCTACCTTGGATTTGTTTTTAAAAAGGCGAGAATCCTTACCATCATCAAGGCTGTTTTCTTGCAAAAGTTGTAAAAGGTCACGAAAGACCTGTTGGTCCGTCTGATCCAATCCCTCTGTCATGTGTGGTCTACTGTGTAACACCTGTAAAAGAAGACGTCTGCAAAATAAATACAGATCCTTTACCACCGTAAACTTATCCAATTCATGGACCGGGGAAAAAGTTAGACCCCGTTGTAGCACAGATAGTTCACTAGGGGACAAGATATGATCTGATAAATTGACTACCTGTAGTATATCACAAGGTACCTGGGCGGAAGTAGCGGAAGAGATTAGGGGTTCTGGAGTCATCATTTGCGTTGGGCCTTGTAAGGCCTCTTGGACGTGGGCTGACGGCCCCCGTACCTCGTAGTCCGTGAAGGTAGGAATGCGGCGCCTCCGCCCCCTACGGGTCCGGTGTCTGGATCGCTTTCTGCTGAAGATAAAAAATCACTCTCCGACGTACCAGTTGTTATAGTGGTCTGTTTGGAATCATTACTTTTTTGAGGTTGGAAACCTTGCCTCCTGTTTCCCTGATGTTTCCATTTAAAGGCTTTTTTGGAGTCAAAGTCATTACGGTCCCTAAAGAATTTAGACTTCTTCTTGGACATCACCTCACGGTCATATTTGTCTAGACCCTCTTTAAGTTTGACCTTGAAGGGCTGCACTTGTTTGGCATCATCAAAATTCGCCATCTTAGCTTCTAAGTCTTTAATTTGGCTTTTGGTTTGGACCAGAAGTTCACGATCATGCTCCAAAAGCATATTCATAATGATACTGGAACATTTCAGAAGACCTTGTTCCCATATGTCACGAAACCCCGAAGAGGGTTCCCATGCCGGAAAAATAGACACTCTAAGACCACGAGGGGCAATCCCCAACTTGACATACTCCTCAAGACTGCGTATATTCCACCAGAGTCTGATCCCAGCCCGGTGTGCCCCCAATAGCTCCGAAGCAAGTTTATTGAAATCTGAATCAGGTGAGCTCCGTTCCTCTGATGAAAACACATTCATGGATTGAGCCCGCCATGCGGCTTCTCGGGCCTCCCAATCCATGGCCCACAGCACTGACTAGCCACAGCCGGAACCTACAAAATAATATAAATAGTAAAACACATGCACTCAATATAGAGACATGCACACAGAGTAAATCATTATTTTCCAAATAGAATGCGTGCCAGCCCAAAAGGAAAACCCACCATAAGGTGAGCATAGAACATACAATGAATCAAAACGAGTTTAGGGCGCACAGCTAAATAGAATAAAAAATATATATACTGAGGGTGCAAAGCAACAGTAATAGAAACTGAACAAGTAAACCCAAGGAAAAAGTATTACTGCACAAGAGCTGCACACCATCAAATAAATAAGTACCAAAAGATAAACATAGACTGATTTTATTCACGGATCAAAACATACAACATAGATAATAAAAACATAATAAAAACATGAAAACAACATCATGAACACACAGGAAATGCATGTGATAACTCAGTATAATAAGCTAACCCAACAAAGACCGTTGGCTCATGGGGTGTTGCGCAAAAATCTGTAATTCCAGAAGGACAGTGCAGGAATAAGCTCGTATGGCCGCGACCACAGACCAAAACGAGCAGAAAATAACAAATGCACAACAGCGTCCAAGACAAAAGGCAGCAAATGGCCAAAAGTACATATACAAGGTAGCCTATACAAAATAGTACAACTGAGACACAGCGTATAAACAGGAGAAACCTCCCAAATATATACCACCTGGTGACGTGATGCCCCACGCGTATCGCCCGGCGAACCAGGCTTCGTCAGGGGATGCATGCTGGCCCGTGCACCAGCCTTAAGTAGTGTATGCTAGATAACAAATAAGGTTCCGGTGTGTGCCGACCAGCACCGTGAAACCGGAAGTGAACGCTAACCATAATTAAGCGCTGACACCTGAAGACCCAGCGCTGACATGTGCAGAAGGACCGGGGGGCAGGAGACACCAGCGGACACAGACCAAAGTGGGAGGTCCATGGAGTCCTAACAATACAGCACGATCATGCTGAGACCCAGCGCTGACATGCGCAGAAGGACCGGGAGGCAGGAGACACCAGCGGACATAAACCAAAGTGGGAGGTCCGTGGAGTCCTGACAGTAAATCACGATCATGCGCAAAGAGGGAGAGCGAGAATGGATACACAGCGCAAGCGCCGGTGGGAACCAATGAAAACACGCAGACCTGCGCAGATAGGAGGATAGGAGACATAAACGGCCCCGTCACTAAAGCAGGAGGCCCGTAATGTCCTGATGGAGCAGCGCATGCATGCGCAGAAAGGAGGGGCAGAAATAAATACTATACATACTGCATAGGCGCCCACGTGTGCCACTAATGTCAGGACCAGGACGCATGCGCAGATACCGGTCACTAGAGACCGAGAACAGGAGGAGCTACCACTAAGTACAATAAAGTTAGATGTGAAACACAACAAATAGAGAACGGCATAAAGACATCAACGGGAAGATACACCTGTAAGAGGACAAAAGTCACTCACATACATAGCCCAGTCATATAGGACCAAGCATCCCCCGGGGGCAATCAAGCACGCACACAAACTTACAACCTCACAGATCAAGATGGGATGGAAATATTGAGGCGGTCCCCATAGTACCCAAATGAAACTTTATTTGACAAGAATAATAGTGTAAAAATATGACACATACAGAGTTCCGTAAGGTATATATGATATCAGCACAGTAATATGCACAATATATCCAACATGTTAATATACATTGTAAAAAGGACACATAACAGGGCAAAATAGGACCAATAGGGTCAAGTGTGCACAGTGCTGAAAAACAGCACCCCCCATGAGCCAAAAATACATAGATACATTGTTAGGCTTGGCACCTGAACCACCAAATGGAAAAGGAGGTCCATTACGGCCACATACACGCAGTGCTAAATAGTAGCACCCCCATGAGTCAAGGTCCACACCAAATCTAATTGGGCTGGGCAATGGTACCCCATAGAACAATATACCATATTGAGTGCATGTGTTTTACTATTTATATTATTTTGTAGGTTCCGGCTGTGGCTAGTCAGTGCTGTGGGCCATGGATTGGGAGGCCCGAGAAGCCGCATGGCGGGCTCAATCCATGAATGTGTTTTCATCAGAGGAACGGAGCTCACCTGATTCAGATTTCAATAAACTTGCTTCGGAGCTATTGGGGGCACACCGGGCTGGGATCAGACTCTGGTGGAATATACGCAGTCTTGAGGAGTATGTCAAGTTGGGGATTGCCCCTCGTGGTCTTAGAGTGTCTATTTTTCCGGCGTGGGAACCCTCTTCGGGGTTTCGTGACATATGGGAACAAGGTCTTCTGAAATGTTCCAGTATCATTATGAATATGCTTTTGGAGCATGATCGTGAACTTCTGGTCCAAACCAAAAGCCAAATTAAAGACTTAGAAGCTAAGATGGCGAATTTTGATGATGCCAAACAAGTGCAGCCCTTCAAGGTCAAACTTAAAGAGGGTCTAGACAAATATGACCGTGAGGTGATGTCCAAGAAGAAGTCTAAATTCTTTAGGGACCGTAATGACTTTGACTCCAAAAAAGCCTTTAAATGGAAACATCAGGGAAACAGGAGGCAAGGTTTCCAACCTCAAAAAAGTAATGATTCCAAACAGACCACTATAACAACTGGTACGTCGGAGAGTGATTTTTTATCTTCAGCAGAAAGCGATCCAGACACCGGACCCGTAGGGGGCGGAGGCGCCGCATTCCTACCTTCACGGACTACGAGGTACGGGGGCCGTCAGCCCACGTCCAAGAGGCCTTACAAGGCCCAACGCAAATGATGACTCCAGAACCCCTAATCTCTTCCGCTACTTCCGCCCAGGTACCTTGTGATATACTACAGGTAGTCAATTTATCAGATCATATCTTGTCCCCTAGTGAACTATCTGTGCTACAACGGGGTCTAACTTTTTCCCCGGTCCATGAATTGGATAAGTTTACGGTGGTAAAGGATCTGTATTTATTTTGCAGACGTCTTCTTTTACAGGTGTTACACAGTAGACCACACATGACAGAGGGATTGGATCAGACGGACCAACAGGTCTTTCGTGACCTTTTACAACTTTTGCAAGATAACAGCCTTGATGATGGTAAGGATTCTCGCCTTTTTAAAAACAAATCCAAGGTAGCTCCACCTTTTTCTTTAGTCCCTGCCATTCGAGTGTTCTTTGAGTTGGCCAAACGGGATATTGTAGCTCTACGACCCGGCAGATCTGTGCCAGGTAACCTTAGTGGTGATGAGAGGCGGGCCCTTAGAGATCTTAGGTCCAATACTAACTTCCTTATCAAAGAAGCTGATAAGGGGGGTAATGTGGTCCTGTGGCCACACTCCCTTTATCTAGAAGAGGCTCATCGACAACTTGGCAACAGTCGATTTTATAGGAAGTTGCCATCGGACCCTACGGCTGTGTTTGCAGGGAAATTCAGACAGCTTCTGGAGAAGGCAAGGGATCTTGGCATCATTAGTCATCACGAGTTTGAGTTTATGTGGGTAGAGGTCCCTATCACAGCAACATTTTACATGTTACCTAAGATCCATAAAGATTCACAGAGACCTCCGGGCCGCCCTATCGTAGCTGGGATAGGGAGTCTCTGTGAAAAAGCTTGCATGTATGTGGACCATTTTTTGCAGCCCCTAACTAGAAATTTACCATCTTTTGTTTTGGATACATCACACTTCATTCGCATTTGTCGGGAAGTGTCCTTACCCTCAAACTTTTTATTGGTTACTTGCGACGTTGAGTCGCTCTATTCCAATATCAGTCATGATGACGGAATTACTGCTACTTTGTATTTTTTGGATCAGTTGGGGCATTCGGATCGAATGCATGATTCTCTAATAGTTGACCTGCTTGATTTTATCATGAGGCACAATTTCTTCCTATTTGATAGGTCACACTATCTACAAGTTTCAGGAGTGGCTATGGGGGCGCGCTGTGCCCCGGCCGTCGCCAATCTTTTTTTGGGTTGGTGGGAGGCCACCATGGTGTACCCCCTAGAGGAGTTTAAGCGGCACGTCTGCCATTGGAGTCGATTTATCGATGATATTTTTTTCATCTGGACGGGCAGTACTGATGAGTGTCACAATTTCGTCACTTTTCTTAATAGGAATCTTCATAATATTGTGCTCACGTATTCCTTCTCCTCTACCACAGTGACGTTTCTGGACCTACAGGTGATGGCCAGGGATGGCTCTCTTTTCACCAAATTATTCCGGAAACCGACTGCTACCAACAGTCTTCTTGACTTTAGGAGTTTCCATCCTACACATACCCGGAATGGTGTACCCATTGGGCAGTTCCTGAGAACACGGAGAAATTGCACCTCGGATGAGGACTTCTACCAAGAAGCTCTCAACCTGACTAATCGTTTCCGTCAAAGACACTACCCACGGAGAAGCATCTCTGCAGCCTTCCAGCGGGCCAATGGGCATACCCAAGAGTCGCTGTTGGTGCCTCAGAATAAGGTACGGGACAGTAGGCCCAGATTTGTTACCAGTTACAATAATAATTGGTCACAGATCAGAACCATTCTGCAGAGGCATTGGGATATTCTTACCACTGACTTGTCTACATCAAGAGTGGTGGGTGACCGACCACAACTTGCAGCCAGAAGAGCCCCTAACTTTAGAGATCTCCTGACAAATAGTCACTACAAAAGGCAAACCACTAGGCTTAATCGAGGCATTGATCTTCGTGGGTCATTTGCATGTGGAAATTGCAACATTTGTCCATATATGTGTCCTACTAGAAGTTACTTTGTGAACCCTATCAATCAGAGCAGACATAGGTTGTGCGCCTATATTAATTGTAAGACGACTTTTGTTGTCTACGCTCTTATCTGCCCTTGCCGGAGGGTTTATGTTGGCCAGACCTCTCAGGAGTTACGGCGTAGAATACAAAAACACTTCTCCACTATTAATCTGGCACGTAGTGACTCCCTGAAAGGCAAAGTACTTACCCCGGTAGCATCTCATTTTTTGGCACATCATGATGGCCGGACTCTGGGCACTAGAATTATTGGACTGGACAGAGTGCGTACAACCAATAGGGGCGGTGCATATGGACAACTACTTCTGCGCATGGAGGCGAGATGGATTTTTAATCTTGGTTCAATTACTCCCGCAGGTCTTAATGAAGAGCTGTTATTTACGGGATTCCTTGGATGAACGTTCCCTCATGTGTTGGTCTACTGTGGATGAGCCTGGGTTTGGAGGTGTTTGCCCATTTTGGAAACTGCCTCTGTCCTTCCTGTACCACGAATGTGGCATTCTTACCTTCGCTTCCCTATGTGGACTATGGACTCTGTGGATTCCAGTGTGTGTTCCAGTGTGTTCCAGTGTGTGTTCCTCTCGGGATCTGTGCCTTATGCCCGATTCTTTCTATGGACGCTATTTATT
Organism: Ranitomeya imitator; assembly: GCF_032444005.1. Lineage (NCBI taxonomy): Eukaryota > Metazoa > Chordata > Amphibia > Anura > Dendrobatidae > Ranitomeya > Ranitomeya imitator. The sequence goes on along the minus strand of NC_091284.1, from coordinate 67,234,018 downwards.
ATGGTTACCTGGGCTCATTTTGGGTCCTGATTTATATATATATATATATTTTTTTGTAATAAAGCGTGCCTCTGTACACCTATGGTATATTGTTCTATGGGGTACCATTGCCCAGCCCAATTAGATTTGGTGTGGACCTTGACTCATGGGGGTGCTACTATTTAGCACTGCGTGTATGTGGCCGTAATGGACCTCCTTTTCCATTTGGTGGTTCAGGTGCCAAGCCTAACAATGTATCTATGTATTTTTGGCTCATGGGGGGTGCTGTTTTTCAGCACTGTGCACACTTGACCCTATTGGTCCTATTTTGCCCTGTTATGTGTCCTTTTTACAATGTATATTAACATGTTGGATATATTGTGCATATTACTGTGCTGATATCATATATACCTTACGGAACTCTGTATGTGTCATATTTTTACACTATTATTCTTGTCAAATAAAGTTTCATTTGGGTACTATGGGGACCGCCTCAATATTTCCATCCCATCTTGATCTGTGAGGTTGTAAGTTTGTGTGCGTGCTTGATTGCCCCCGGGGGATGCTTGGTCCTATATGACTGGGCTATGTATGTGAGTGACTTTTGTCCTCTTACAGGTGTATCTTCCCGTTGATGTCTTTATGCCGTTCTCTATTTGTTGTGTTTCACATCTAACTTTATTGTACTTAGTGGTAGCTCCTCCTGTTCTCGGTCTCTAGTGACCGGTATCTGCGCATGCGTCCTGGTCCTGACATTAGTGGCACACGTGGGCGCCTATGCAGTATGTATAGTATTTATTTCTGCCCCTCCTTTCTGCGCATGCATGCGCTGCTCCATCAGGACATTACGGGCCTCCTGCTTTAGTGACGGGGCCGTTTATGTCTCCTATCCTCCTATCTGCGCAGGTCTGCGTGTTTTCATTGGTTCCCACCGGCGCTTGCGCTGTGTATCCATTCTCGCTCTCCCTCTTTGCGCATGATCGTGATTTACTGTCAGGACTCCACGGACCTCCCACTTTGGTTTATGTCCGCTGGTGTCTCCTGCCTCCCGGTCCTTCTGCGCATGTCAGCGCTGGGTCTCAGCATGATCGTGCTGTATTGTTAGGACTCCATGGACCTCCCACTTTGGTCTGTGTCCGCTGGTGTCTCCTGCCCCCCGGTCCTTCTGCACATGTCAGCGCTGGGTCTTCAGGTGTCAGCGCTTAATTATGGTTAGCGTTCACTTCCGGTTTCACGGTGCTGGTCGGCACACACCGGAACCTTATTTGTTATCTAGCATACACTACTTAAGGCTGGTGCACGGGCCAGCATGCATCCCCTGACGAAGCCTGGTTCGCCGGGCGATACGCGTGGGGCATCACGTCACCAGGTGGTATATATTTGGGAGGTTTCTCCTGTTTATACGCTGTGTCTCAGTTGTACTATTTTGTATAGGCTACCTTGTATATGTACTTTTGGCCATTTGCTGCCTTTTGTCTTGGACGCTGTTGTGCATTTGTTATTTTCTGCTCGTTTTGGTCTGTGGTCGCGGCCATACGAGCTTATTCCTGCACTGTCCTTCTGGAATTACAGATTTTTGCGCAACACCCCATGAGCCAACGGTCTTTGTTGGGTTAGCTTATTATACTGAGTTATCACATGCATTTCCTGTGTGTTCATGATGTTGTTTTCATGTTTTTATTATGTTTTTATTATCTATGTTGTATGTTTTGATCCGTGAATAAAATCAGTCTATGTTTATCTTTTGGTACTTATTTATTTGATGGTGTGCAGCTCTTGTGCAGTAATACTTTTTCCTTGGGTTTACTTGTTCAGTTTCTATTACTGTTGCTTTGCACCCTCAGTATATATATTTTTTATTCTATTTAGCTGTGCGCCCTAAACTCGTTTTGATTCAAGTCTTACACATGGTGAACGAATGGAGAGGATGGTGCAGGAGTATCTAGAACTGAATATCAATACCATCAGGGAGCGTTTGGACCCTTTCACATTTTGGTCTTCAAAAATGGATGAGTGGCCTGAGCTCGCCTGACACGCCTTGGAGGTTTTATCATACCTGGCAGCCAATGTTCTGTCAGAACATGTCTTCAGCACTGCTGGTGGTATACTGCTGAATAAGCGCAGCCGGCTCTCCCCTGAATGTGTAGACCACCTAACTGTCATCAAGATGAACAAGTCATGGTTCTCCAAGGACTTTTCCACCCCAATCGCAGACTGTACAGACTAGGCGATATTTCATTTTTTAGAATGCTGCATCAATGTCGCGTTACTGCACTCTGTGATATCTTCAGTGTGGCTTCTGTGCCTGCTTTTGCTGCTGCTGCAGATGTTAACACAAATTTGTGGAAATGTGAACAGTTATGGTTGGTCTACATCTGCTTGAATGGGTGTACTGGAAGACCTGTCGGTCCCTATTATACTATTTCTACTGTGGTGAAATTGATCCCACTTTGGTGGTGTCTGCCAATAATTTTTGGAAATGTGTAGACTCCTGGTTGGGTCTCATTCATACGTGTTGCCTGTAGCAGTAGGCATCAGAAACCATCAGGCCTCCACTTCCTTGGACTCAACTACCCATGTTACTATACTTAGATTTTTCTAATTATAGTAGTCAATGAGCATTTCCAGGACAATTTGTTGGTAACTGGTGTCTCCACCCAGCGTTTTTGTCGGACTTTAGAGACCCAATCACGGTGTAGGGATTGTCTGCCAGGCCATGAAATGCCGCAGCCATCTTTCTTGTGGTCATACAGTGATTGGCTTGGCCGCACAGCATCATCCCGAGTATAAGAAACCTGGCGCCACCCTGCTCACCACATTCTGTTCCTGCTTCAGCGAGAGTAGGGAGAGCTGGTGCCGAGATAGGGTCAGAATCGTGGTTTTTAGAGTTAGCGTAGGTCTGCAACTCTTAAATCCACAACTCCTCAGAAACCAAAAGTTCTTTTTAGGGCTAATTTGTGGGTCCCGATATTGCTTCGCTAGGTTGGCAGGGCACAGCATATCGACATCAGTGCAAGGCCTACAGGCACTGAATGTTCATACATTCCTCCCACTGCATCCCTCCCAAAGCTCCATAACTGTCTGTTGCTGCAGCAGCTTCTTTACTATATACCTAGTTGCATTTTTTTCTCCAAAAATTCACCTAAAAAAACAAAAATATACAGTCTGTTCTGTCAGACTGAGGCCTGTTGAAAAATCATAGTTTGTAAGTCATATGTAGCATAGTTGTGTGTGCTAGCCATGTGCCAGGGTGGTGGACCACTTTTTTTGCTGTCTGATACTCTAATTCTATACAGCACTATTTAGCTTCCAAAATTATAAAAGGCCACATATTTGCCACTGTGGTATTTCCGTGACAGACCTCATATATCTGCGTGCTCAAAGTTTGGACATTGTAGGCCGGTGGACCACTGTTTTTGCTGTCTGATACTCTAATTCTATAAAACACTATTTAGCTTCCAAAATTATAAAAAGGCCACATATTTGCCAGTGTGGTATTTCCATGACAGCTCTCATATATCTGCGTGCTCCAAGTTTTGTCATTGTAGGCTGGTGGAATTTTCAATCTCCAGGGAAGTGTGTGCTACATCTAAACCGTGGCAATTGTTGCCTGTGAACGGGCTGATCCTCGCTAAAAAAGGACTGTTTCTTTTTGTTTCTATGCTTTGCTGTTTTGCCCAGAGGGCCATGTTTACTTTCCAAAGCTTGGTTCATGCTGCCTTCAATAATCCAAGCATTTTCTTAAAGAGACAGTGTTCGGGCTATAACTCTACGTCCAGCCTAGTGAGCCGCGCTACCACTGTGTGCATGATGTGATTATATACGGCATGTCTATGTAATTGAAGTGCAGATATTGTCAGTGAAGGGGGTGATATTCTAGCTATGCGTAAAAGTTGTTGTGTCCTTCTAACTCATTGCTGCAATGCAAAAGCTGCATCATTCGCTGTGATTTTCAAAAATAGTGGCAAAAAAACTGCAGTTTTATTGTGATTGCAGAAAAATAATCACACTGTGAACCACGGGTTTACATAGAAATCATTGCATCTGACAGAAAAAAATCTTAATTGGGTCCCACTCCCTCCCAGCCAAAAAATATTTGGTTGTGAAGGCGGGGTCACAGTGCATACACATAGTCAGAGAAGACCATACTGTATCTCCCAACTATTTGAAATAAGGAGTGGGACATACAATCATGGTCGAAAGTATTTATCCCAAAAAATTATTGAAATTACATATGTTTTGTTATACACATGTTTATTTCTTTTGTATTTGTTAGAAAAATATAAAAAATACTGAGAATAAAAAGGCAAATTGGACATAATTTCACACAAAACCTCCAAACTTGTTATTTATTATTATTATTATTATCCATTTTTATGGCGCCATTTATTCCATGGCACTTTACATGTGAATATGGGGCAAATATAGACAAATACATTAAACATGAGCAAAAAACAAGGCACAGGGACATAAGGACGGAGAACCCTGCCCGCGAGGGCTCACAGTCTGCAGGGGATGGGTGATGATACACTAGGAGAGGGTAGAGCAGGTTGTGCGGCAGTTCAGTAGGTTGAGGATGACCCCAAGGCACCGGGCATGTGGGACTGGGGAAAGTGAGCAGCCATTGACATTGATGGATAGTTCTGGTGTAGGGGTAGGGTGAGATGGCGGAAAGATGATGAATTCTGTTTTGTCCATGTTCAGTTGTAGAAAGCAAGCAGAAAAGAAGGCTGAAGTAGCAGACAGACAGTGCGGGATATTGGTAAGTAAGGAGGAGATGTCAGGTCCGGATAGGTAGATCTGTGTGTCATCGGCATAGAGATGGTACTGAATACTGTGGAATTCTATGAGCTATTCAAGGCCGATAGTGTAGATGGAGAAGAGTAGGAGTCCTAGAACAGAGCCTTGAGGAACACCGACTGACAAGGGGTGAAGTGAGGAGGTGGTGTGGGGGAGGGAGACACTGAATGTTCGATCTGTCAGATATGACGAAATCCAGGATAGGGCCAAGTCTGTGATGCTGAGAGATGAGAGGATCTGTAGCAGAAGGGAGTGGTCCACAGTGTCTAAGGCAGAAGACAGGTCCAGGAGAAGGAGGACAGAGTAGTGTCGCTTGCTCCTGGCAGTTAGTAGGTCATTGGTGACTTTAGTTAGGGCAATTTCAGTTGAGTGGTGGGGACGGAAGCCAGATTGTAACCAATCAAAGAGGGAGCAGGAGGGGAAGTGGGAGGACAGTTCAAGATGGACGTGTTGCTCCAGTAATTTGGAGGCATAAGGGAAATGAGATATCAGGCGATAGCTAGGGTTGAGCGAAACGGGTCGTTCATTTTCAAAAGTCGCCGACTTTTGGCAAAGTCGGGTTTCATGAAACCCGATCCGACCCCTGTGCGGGGTCGGCCATGCGGTACGCGACTTTCGCGCCAAAGTCGCGTTTCAATGACGCGAAAAGCGCCATTTCTCAGCCAATGAAGGTAAACGCAGAGTGTGGGCAGCGTGATGACATAGGTCCTGGTCCCCACCATCTTAGAGAAGGGCATTGCAGTGATTGGCTTGCTGTCTGCGGCGTCACAGGGGCTATAAAGGGGCGTTCCCGCCGACCGCCATGTTACTGCTGCTGATCTGAGCTTAGGGAGAGGTTGCTGCCGCTTCGTCAGAAGCAGGGATAGCGTTAGGCAGGGTCCATTAACCACCAAACCGCTTGTGCTGTAGCGATTTCCACTGCCCAACACCACCTGCGGTGTGCAGGGACAGTGGAAGCTACATTTTATTTTATTTTTTTCCCCTCAGCGCTGTAGCTCATTGGGCTGCCCTAGAAGGCTCCCTGATAGCTGCATTGCTGTGTGTACGCCGCTGTGCAAACCAACTGCTTTTTTCAAAGCACAAATCCTCTTGTTCCTTCCTTTCTGCACAGCTATCTTTTTTGTTTGTACACACTTTTTATTTAATTTGTGCATCAGTCCACTCCTTATTGCTGCCTGCCATACCTGGCTGAGATTACTGCAGGGAGATAGTAATTGAAGGACACTCCCTGTTTTTTTTTTTTTTGTGGGAGATTAAGATTGACATTTCTGCTAGAGTGCCATCCCTGTGTGTGCCATCTCTCACTCAGTGGGCCATAGAAAGCCTATTTATTTTTTTGCTTGATTTGGGTTATAAAATCTACCTGAAAAAATCACTACATCAATCAGTGGGAGAAAAATATTGGCCTCAGGGCTTGTGTGCCACTCTTGACTCCTGTGTGTGCCATCTCTCAGTCAGTGGGCCATAGAAAGCCTATTTATTTTTTTGCTTGATTTTGGTTCTAAAATCTACCTGAAAAAATCACTACATCAATCAGTGGGAGAAAAATATTGGCCTCAGGGCTTGTGTGCCACTCCTGACTCCTGTGTGCATCATCACTCACTCAGTGGGCCATAGAAAGCCCATTTTTTTTTTTTTTTGCTTTATTTGGGTTCTAAATTCTACCTGAAAAAATCAATAAATCAATCAGTGGGAGATTAATATTGGCCTTTGGGCTTGTGTGCCAGTCCTAAGCGTGCCATCTCTCTCTCTCAGATAGTGGGCCATAGAAAGCCTATTTATTATTTTTTTTATTGGGTTTATAAATTTTCCCTGGAACAAAAAAAAAAAAAGTGGGAGATTAATATTGGCCTCTGGGCTTGTGTGCCAGTCCTGAGCGTGCCATCTCTCTCACAAATAGTGGGCCATAGAAAGCCTATTTATTTTTTAGCTTGATTTGGGTTCCAAAATCTACCTGAAAAAATCACTACATCAATCAGTGGGAGATAAATATTGGCCTCTGGGTTTGTGTGCCACTCCTGACTCCTGTGTGCGTCATCTCTCACTCAGTGGGCCATAGAAAGCCTTTTTTTGTTTTATTTGTTTTCTAAATTCTCCCTGAAAAAATCATTTTATTTTATTTGGTTTCTAAATTCTTCCTGAAAAAATCATTTTATTCTATTATTTTTTTTTCCTAAAGTCTCCCTGAAAAAAAAAAAAAAAAAAAATCAGTGGGAGTTTAATATTGCCCTTTCTGCTTGTGTGCCAGTCTTGACTCCTGGGTGTGCCATCTCTCTCTCTCTCTCCAATTGTGGGCCATAGAAAGCCTATTATTTTTTTAGCTTGATTTGGGTTCCAAAATCTACCTGAAAAAATCACTACATCAATCAGTGGGAGATAAATATTGGCCTCTGGGCTTGTGTGCCACTCCTGACTCCTGTGTGCGTCATCTCTCACTCAGTGGGCCATAGAAAGCCTTTTTTTGTTTTATTTGTTTTCTAAATTCTCCCTGAAAAAATCATTTTATTTTATTTGGTTTCTAAATCCTTCCTGAAAAAATCATTTTATTCTATTATTTTTTTTTCCTAAAGTCTCCCTGAAAAAAAAAAAAAATCAAATCAGTGGGAGATTAATATTTACATTTGTGCTTCAGTGACAGTCCTGCGTGTGTGACATCTCTCTCATTTGTTGCCACCAACAACAGAGTGTGTAACATTGTGCCTGATTTTCGTTGTGGTCTCACTCACCTGTAAAGGGGTAGCTAAATCATACTGAAGTTATAGCTCACCGTGTAATTTGTGTGACAGCAACAAATACCGTTAGTTTGTTTACATTTTTAAAACAATGAGGAAGTCTGGTGGAAGAGGTTGTGGCCGGGGGCGTTCATTGTCAGCTGGTAATGAGGGTAGTGGTAGTGGTGGAGCATCAGCTGGTCGTGGGAAAAAAAATATTGCACCTAAGTCTGGAGCTGTGGAGCCAGGTTCGTCGTCTGGCTACACAAGGCCTCGAACGCTCCCTTTTCTGGGAGTAGGAAAACCACTTTTAAAGCCGGAGCAGCAAGAGCAAGTTTTGGCTTATCTTGCTGACTCAGCCTCTAGCTCTTTTGCCTCCTCTCATGAAACTGGTAAATGTCAAAGCAGCGCGTCGTTAGTGGATGTTCACGGTCAGGGACAAGTCGCTTCCTTGTCCTCTTCAGCAAAAACAACAACAGAGAAGAATGCAGCAGGCGACACAACGGGTTACTCCATGGAGCTCTTTACACATACCGTCCCTGGCTTAGAAAGTGAAGCAGTTAACAGTCCATGCCCATTACAAGTTGAATCTGACATGGAGTGCACTGATGCACAGCCACAGCCAGACTACTATGCTGGTCCTTTGACTCAGACCACAACATTGCCCTCGCAGGGTAATGATCAAGAATCAGACCCTGATGAGACTATGTTGCCCCATCACGAACGCTATACCACCGACCGACACGGTGACACAGACGAAGTTGCACACGAGCTACAAGAAGAGGTAATAGATGACCCAGTTCTTGACCCCGATTGGCAGCCATTGGGGGAACAGGGTGCAGGCGGCAGCAGTTCTGAAGCGGAGGAGGAGGGGCCGCAGCAGGCATCAACATCGCAACAGGTTCCATCTGCCGGGCCCGTATCTTGCCCAAAACGCATGGCAAAGCCAAAACCTGTTGGAGGACAGCGTGGCCATCCGGTTAAAGCTCAGTCTGCAATGCCTGAAAAGGTATCCGATGCTAGAAAGAGTGCAGTCTGGCATTTTTTTAAACAACATCCAATTGATCAGCGCAAAGTCATCTGTCAAAAATGTTCAACTACCTTAAGCAGAGGACAGAATCTGAAAAGTCTCAATACAAGTTGCATGCATAGACATTTAACCACCATGCATTTGCAAGCCTGGACTAACTACCAAACGTCCCTTAAGGTTGTAGCACCCTCGGCCAATGAAGCTAGTCAGCAACGCAACATCCCTTCCGGCAGTGTAGGGCCACCATTTTCCGCACCACCTGCAGTATCTGTGCAGGTTTCTTTGCCAGGCCAAAGCAGTCAGGGTCAGGGAATCACCAGTTTCGTAGTAGGAAACACTGCATCTAGGACACCGGCGGCAACAATACCATCTCCCACCGTCTCTCAGTCTGCCATGTCCACCGGCACCCCCGCTAGTTCCACGATCTCCAGCTCTCCAGTCCAGCTCACCCTACATGAGACTATGGTTAGAAAAAGGAAGTACTTAGCCTCGCATCCGCGTACACAGGGTTTGAACGCCCACATAGCTAGACTAATCTCGTTAGAGATGATGCCCTACCGGTTAGTTGAAAGCGAAGCTTTCAAAGCCCTGATGGACTACGTTGTACAACGCTACGAGCTACCCAGTCGACACTTTTTTTCCAGAAAAGCCATCCCAGCCCTCCACCAGCATGTTAAAGAGCGCATCGTCCATGCACTCAGGCAATCTGTGAGCACAAAGGTGCACCTGACAACAGATGCATGGACCAGTAGGCATGGCCAGGGACGTTACGTGTCCATCACGGCACACTGGGTAAATGTGGTGGATGCAGGGTCCACAGGGGACAGCAAGTTTGGGACAGTTCTGCCTAGCCCACGGTCTAGGAAACAGTTGGCTGTAGCCGTTCACACCCCCTCCTCCTCCTCTTCGTCCTCCTGCAGAAGCGAGAGCTTGTCCACAGACCGCAGTCGCACAACCACTCCATCCGCAGCTGCCACTGTTGCACACCAGGTCTCCCATTATGGGGCAGCTACTGGCAAACGTCAGCAGGCTGTATTGGCTATGAAGTGTTTGGGCGACAACAGACACACCGCGGAAGTTCTGTCCGAGTTCTTGCAGAAAGAAACGCAGTCGTGGCTGGGCACTGTAGATCTTGAGGCAGGCAAGGTAGTGAGTGATAACGGAAGGAATTTCATGGCTGCCATCTCCCTTTCCCAACTGAAACACATTCCTTGCCTGGCTCACACCTTAAACCTGGTGGTGCAGTGCTTCCTGAAAAGTTATCCGGGGTTATCCGACCTGCTCCTCAAAGTGCGTGGACTTTGCTCACATATCCGCCGTTCGCCCGTACACTCCAGCCGTATGCAGACCTATCAGCGTTCTTTGAACCTTCCCCAGCATCGCCTAATCATAGACGTTGCAACAAGGTGGAACTCAACACTGCACATGCTTCAGAGACTGTGCGAACAGAGGCGGGCTGTTATGTTTTTGTGGGAGGATACACATACACGGGCAGGCAGTAGGATGGCAGACATGGAGTTGTCAGGTGTGCAGTGGTCGAAGATTCAAGACATGTGTCAAGTCCTTCAGTGTTTTGAGGAATGCACACGGCTGGTTAGTGCAGACAACGCCATAATAAGCATGAGCATCCCCCTAATGCGTCTGCTGATGCAAAGTTTGACGCACATAAAGGATCAGGCGTCTGCAGCTGAGGAAGAGGAAAGCCTTGATGACAGTCAGCCATTGTCTGGCCAGGGCAGTGTACAGGACGAGTTAGCGGGCGAAGAGGAGGAGGAGGACGAGGAGGATGATGGGGATGATTATATTTGTAATGAGGAAGCTTTTCCGGGGCCACTGGAAATTGGTGGCGCGGCAAGGCCGGGTTCTGGTTTTTGGAGGGACACAAGTGACGTGGATTTGCCTGAAACTGCCCCTCAAACAAGCACAACCGCAGATTTGAGAACTGGAACTTTGGCCCACATGGCGGATTATGCCTTACGTATCCTCAAAAGGGACACACGCATAACTAAAATGATGAACGATGACGATTACTGGTTGGCCTGCCTCCTTGATCCTCGCTATAAAGGCAAATTGCAAAATATAATGCCACATGAGAACTTGGAACTAATATTAGCAACCAAACAATCAACTCTTGTTGACCGTTTGCTTCTGGCATTCCCTGCACACAGCGCCCGTGATCGTTCTCACACGAGCTGCAGGGGCCAGCAGACCAGAGGAGTTAGAGGGGCAGAAATCAGAAGTGGCGTTGGCCAGAGGGGTTTTCTGACCAGGTTGTGGAGTGATTTTGCTATGACCGCAGACAGGACAGGTACTGCAGCATCAATTCAAAGTGACAGGAGACAACATTTGTCCAGTATGGTTACAAACTATTTTTCATCCCTTATCGATGTTCTCCCTCAACCGTCATTCCCATTTGATTACTGGGCATCAAAATTAGACACCTGGCCAGAATTGGCAGAATATGCATTGCAGGAGCTTGCTTGCCCGGCAGCTAGTGTCCTATCAGAAAGAGTATTCAGTGCTGCAGGTTCAATACTAACAGAAAAAAGGACTCGTCTGGCTACCCAAAATGTAGATGATCTAACCTTCATTAAAATGAACCACAACTGGATTTCGAAATCTTTTGCCCCACCTTGCCCGGCTGACACCTAGCTTTCCTATGTAAAGGTCTTGCCTGTGGACTATTCTGAACGACTTTTCCAATCTCGTAATTTGCAGCACCTGATTGTCCAGCATCCGACATGTTAACACCTCCCTAAATGGCCAAAGTCCCCACACGGGGCCGTGGTATCGCCACTTGGCGCCAGCACCCCTGAGAGTACTGTTTGACTGAAGAGGTGGGTGTGCCCGCTTTTGGTCGACGGCACTGCCACTAGGTCCCTCATAGTACAATAAAGTGTCTGGCGGTGGTGGTGCGCACCCAACGTCAGACACACCGTTGTAATATGAGGGGCCCTGGGCCTGTACCGCCGGCCACAAGACAGTCCCCCCCCCCCAGGTCAAACAGTGCTCTACGACTTGCAAAATTTTCTCTCACAGCTCCACCAATGTTTAGTCTATGCGCTGACATCCTTCAATGCCTGGCACTGTCAATACCATTGTATTGACATTTTTCTTATGTTAGGCCTTCGAAGCCTGTCTGCGGTCCCTCCTTCCACTAGGCCTCCACTGACCTGTCTACTGCTGCCCGTGTTCCCCTGGAACCAATTTTAAATTGCCTACAGCCAGCCCAATTTATTATGTTAGGGCTTCGAAGCCTGTCTGCGGTCCCTCCTTCCACTAGGCCTCCACTGACCTGTCTACTGCCGCCCGTGTTCTCCTGGAACCAATTTTAAATTGCCTACAGCCAGCCCAATTTATTATGTTAGGGCTTCGAAGCCTGTCTGCGGTCCCTCCTTCCACTAGGCCTCCACTGACCTGTCTACTGCCGCCCTTGTTCCCCTGGAACCAATTTTAAATTGCCTACAGCCCAATTTTTGTTATGTTAGGCCTTCGAAGCCTGTCTGCGGCCCGTTCTTTCCACTACTACTACACTGACCTGGCTACTGCCGCCCGTGTTCCCCTGGAACCAATTTTAAATTGCCTACAGCCCAATTTTTGTTATGTTAGGCCTTCGAAGCCTGTCTGCGGCCCGTTCTTTCCACTACTACTACACTGACCTGGCTACTGCCGCCCGTGTTCCCCTGGAACCAATTTTAAATTGCCTACAGCCAGCCCAATTTATTATGTTAGGGCTTCGAAGCCTGTCTGCGGTCCCTCCTTCCACTAGGCCTCCACTGACCTGTCTACTGCCGCCCGTGTTCTCCTGGAACCAATTTTAAATTGCCTACAGCCAGCCCAATTTATTATGTTAGGGCTTCGAAGCCTGTCTGCGGTCCCTCCTTCCACTAGGCCTCCACTGACCTGTCTACTGCCGCCCTTGTTCCCCTGGAACCAATTTTAAATTGCCTACAGCCCAATTTTTGTTATGTTAGGCCTTCGAAGCCTGTCTGCGGCCCGTTCTTTCCACTACTACTACACTGACCTGGCTACTGCCGCCCGTGTTCCCCTGGAACCAATTTTAAATTGCCTACAGCCCAATTTTTGTTATGTTAGGCCTTCGAAGCCTGTCTGCGGCCTGTTCTTTCCACTACTACTACACTGACCTGGCTACTGCCGCCCGTGTTCCCCTGGAACCAATTTTAAATTGCCTACAGCCAGCCCAATTTATTATGTTAGGGCTTCGAAGCCTGTCTGCGGTCCCTCCTTCCACTAGGCCTCCACTGACCTGTCTACTGCCGCCCGTGTTCCCCTGGAACCAATTTTAAATTGCCTACAGCCAGCCCAATTTATTATGTTAGGGCTTCGAAGCCTGTCTGCGGTCCCTCCTTCCACTAGGCCTCCACTGACCTGTCTACTGCCGCCCGTGTTCCCCTGGAACCAATTTTAAATTGCCTACAGCCAGCCTAATTTATTATGTTAGGGCTTCGAAGCCTGTCTGCGGTCCCTCCTTCCACTAGGCCTCCACTGACCTGTCTACTGCCGCCCGTGTTCCCCTGGAACCAATTTTAAATTGCCTACAGCCCAATTTTTGTTATGTTAGGCCTTCGAAGCCTGTCTGCGGCCCGTTCTTTCCACTACTACTACACTAACCTGGCTACTGCCGCCCGTGTTCCCCTGGAACCAATTTTAAATTGCCTACAGCCCAATTTTTGTTATGTTAGGCCTTCGAAGCCTGTCTGCGGCCCGTTCTTTCCACTACTACTACATACACTGACCTGGCTACTGCCGCCCGTGTTCCCCTGGAACCAATTTTAAATTGCCTACAGCCAGCCCAATTTATTATGTTAGGGCTTCGAAGCCTGTCTGTGGTCCCTCCTTCCACTAGGCCTCCACTGACCGTGTACCCCTTGAACCAACATCAGAAAATATAAAAATAAGTATTTTGCTTATAAAAAAAAAAATACTGGAGAGATATCAAATGCAGACATTTTAACATTAAAAACAAACACATACAACAAAAATCTGGTACAGTACTAAAAATGGCCACCAGCTACAATAACTTTCTCCTGCAAGTAGTTAACTGAAAGTTTTTTTCAATTTAAAACACAGATATGGCATCCACCGAGTGTTGTCCTGTCGCGTCTTCTTTATATTATTGCCAAGAAGATGCAAAACAATGAAAATAATAAAATCATTATTTACCAAAAAAATAGAGTAAGTCAAAACCACATTGCAAAAAAACATTCATTACAAATAAAGAAGCAGGGCGCGTCCGAGGGTGAGTATATACCTAATAAGAATATAATCACCCTCGGACGCGCCCTGCTTCTTTCCGACAGCCTTCCTTCCTAAGAATCAGCCCTTCCATGGTGTAGAGAGAGGGTTTGTTACACTCCAAGGTGTTCCCCAGGTTGCCTTTCCTGAGCTTCGATCTTCATGCTCTCGTTTAGTAGTTGTCGGAAAGTAGGCTGCATTAGGCCTACAAATTGGGTATGGGGTGGAGAGAGATGGTGTGTTACACTCCAAGGTGTTCCCCAGGTTTCCTTGCCATTGCTTCGGTCTTCCGACTTTCGTTTAGTAGTTGTAGAAAACTACACTGCATTAGGCCTACAAAATGGGTATCGGGTGGAGAGAGATGGTGTGTTACACTCCAAGGTGTTCCCCAGGTTGCCTTTCCTGAGCTTCGATCTTCCGGCTCTCGTTTAGTAGTTGTTGGAAACTACACTGCATTAGGCCTACAAATTGGGTATGGGGTGTAGAGAGATGGTGTGTTCCACTCCAAGGTGTTCTCCAGGTTGCCTTTCCTGAGCTTCGATCTTCCGGCTCTCGTTTAGTAGTTGTTGGAAACTACACTGCATTAGGCCTACAAATTGGGTATGGGGTGTAGAGAGATGGTGTGTTCCACTCCAAGGTGTTCTCCAGGTTGCCTTTCCTGAGCTTCGATCTTCCGGCTCTCGTTTAGTAGTTGTTGGAAACTACACTGCATTAGGCCTACAAATTGGGTATGGGGTGTAGAGAGATGGTGTTTTCCACTCCAAGGTGTTCTCCAGGTTGCCTTTCCTGAGCTTCGATCTTCCGGCTCTCGTTTAGTAGTTCTTGGAAACTACACTGCATTAGGCCTACAAATTGGGTATGGGGTGTAGAGAGATGGTGTTTTCCACTCCAAGGTGTTCTCCAGGTTGCCTTTCCTGAGCTTCGAACTTCCGGCTCTCGTTTAGTAGTTCTTGGAAACTACACTGCATTAGGCCTACAAATTGGGTATGGGGTGTAGAGAGATGGTGTGTTCCACTCCAAGGTGTTCTCCAGGTTGCCTTTCCTGAGCTTCGATCTTCCGGCTCTCGTTTAGTAGTTGTTGGAAACTACACTGCATTAGGCCTACAAATTGGGTATGGGGTGTAGAGAGATGGTGTGTTCCAATCCAAGGTGTTCTCCAGGTTGCCTTTCCTGAGCTTCGATCTTCCGGCTCTCGTTTAGTAGTTCTTGGAAACTACACTGCATTAGGCCTACAAATTGGGTATGGGGTGTAGAGAGATGGTGTTTTCCACTCCAAGGTGTTCTCCAGGTTGCCTTTCCTGAGCTTCGATCTTCCGGCTCTCGTTTAGTAGTTGTTGGAAACTACGCTGCATTAGGCCTACAAATTGGGTATGGGGCGTAGAGAGATGGTGTGTTCCACTCCAAGGTGTTCCCCAGGTTTCCTCGCCAATGCTTCGATCTTCATGCTCTCGTTTAGTAGTTGTTGGAAACTACGCTGCATTAGGCCTACAATTTGGGTATGGGGTGTAGAGAGATGGTGTGTTCCACGCCAAGGTGTTCTCCAGGTTGCCTTTCCTGAGCTTCGATCTTCCGGCTCTCGTTTAGTAGTTCTTGGAAACTACACTGCATTAGGCCTACAAATTGGGTATGGGGTGTAGAGAGATGGTGTGTTCCACTCCAAGGTGTTCTCCAGGTTGCCTTTCCTGCGCTTCGATCTTCCGGCTCTCGTTTAGTAGTTGTTGGAAACTACGCTGCATTAGGCCTACAAATTGGGTATGGGGTGTAGAGAGATGGTGTGTTCCACTCCAAGGTGTTCCCCAGGTTTCCTCGCCAATGCTTCGATCTTCATGCTCTCGTTTAGTAGTTGTTGGAAACTACGCTGCATTAGGCCTACAAATTGGGTATGGGGTGTAGAGAGATGGTGTGTTCCACTCCAAGGTGTTCTCCAGGTTGCCTTTCCTGAGCTTCGATCTTCCGGCTCTCGTTTAGTAGTTCTTGGAAACTACACTGCATTAGGCCTACAAATTGGGTATGGGGTGTAGAGAAATGGTGTGTTCCACTCCAAGGTGTTCTCCAGGTTCCCTTTACTGAGCTCCAATCTTCCGGCTCTCGTTTAGTAGTTGTTGGAAACTACACTGCATTAGGCCTACAAATTGGGTATGGGGTGTAGAGAGATGGTGTATTCCACTCCAAGGTGTTCTCCAGGTTGCCTTTCCTGAGCCTCGATCTTCCGGCTCTCGTTTAGTAGTTCTTGGAAACTACACTGCATTAGGCCTACAAATTGGGTATGGGGTGTAGGGAGATGGTGTTTTCCACTCCAAGGTGTTCTCCAGGTTGCCTTTCCTGAGCTTCGATCTTCCGGCTCTCGTTTAGTAGTTGTTGGAAACTACGCTGCATTAGGCCTAAAATTTGGGTATGGGGTGTAGAGAGATGGTGTGTTCCACTCCAAGGTGTTCTCCAGGTTGCCTTTCCTGAGCTTCGATCTTCCGGCTCTCGTTTAGTAGTTGTTGGAAACTACACTGCATTAGGCCTACAAATTGGGTATGGGGTGTAGAAAGATGGTGTGTTCCACTCCAAGGTGTTCTCCAGGTTGCCTTTCCTGAGCTTCGATCTTCCGGCTCTCGTTTAGTAGTTGTTGGAAACTACGCTGCATTAGGCCTACAAATTGGGTATGGGGTGTAGAGAGATGGTGTGTTCCACTCCAAGGTGTTCCCCAGGTTTCCTCGCCAATGCTTCGATCTTCATGCTCTCGTTTAGTAGTTGTTGGAAACTACGCTGCATTAGGCCTACAAATTGGGTATGGGGTGTAGAGAGATGGTGTGTTCCACTCCAAGGTGTTCTCCAGGTTGCCTTTCCTGAGCTTCGATCTTCCGGCTCTCGTTTAGTAGTTCTTGGAAACTACACTGCATTAGGCCTACAAATTGGGTATGGGGTGTAGAGAGATGGTGTGTTCCACTCCAAGGTGTTCTCCAGGTTCCCTTTCCTGAGCTTCGATCTTCCGGCTCTCGTTTAGTAGTTGTTGGAAACTACACTGCAATAGGCCTACAAATTGGGTATGGGGTGTAGAGAGATGGTGTGTTCCACTCCAAGGTGTTCTCCAGGTTGCTTTTCCTGAGCCTCGATCTTCCGGCTCTCGTTTAGTAGTTCTTGGAAACTACACGGCATTAGGCCTACAAATTGGGTATGGGGTGTAGAGAGATGGTGTTTTCCACTCCAAGGTGTTCTCCAGGTTGCCTTTCCTGAGCTTCGATCTTCCGGCTCTCGTTTAGTAGTTGTTGGAAACTACGCTGCATTAGGCCTACAAATTGGGTATGGGGTGTAGAGAGATGGTGTGTTCCACTCCAAGGTGTTCTCCAGGTTGCCTTTCCTGAGCTTCGATCTTCCGGCTCTCGTTTAGTAGTTGTTGGAAACTACACTGCATTAGGCCTACAAATTGGGTATGGGGTGTAGAGAGATGGTGTGTTCCACTCCAAGGTGTTCTCCAGGTTGCCTTTCCTGAGCTTCGATCTTCCGGCTCTCGTTTAGTAGTTCTTGGAAACTACACTGCATTAGGCCTACAAATTGGGTATGGGGTGTAGAGAGATGGTGTGTTCCACTCCAAGGTATTCTCCAGGTTGCCTTTCCTGAGCTTCGATCTTCCGGCACTCGTTTAGTAGTTGTTGGAAACTACACTGCATTAGGCCTACAAATTGGGTATGGGGTGTAGAGAGATGGTGTGTTCCACTCCAAGGTGTTCTCCAGGTTGCCTTTCCTGAGCTTCGATCTTCCGGCTCTCGTTTAGTAGTTCTTGGAAACTACACTGCATTAGGCCTACAAATTGGGTATGGGGTGTAGAGAGATGGTGTTTTCCACTCCAAGGTGTTCTCCAGGTTGCCTTTCCTGAGCTTCGATCTTCCGCCTCTCGTTTAGTAGTTGTTGGAAACTACACTGCATTAGGCCTACAAATTGGGTATGGGGTGTAGAGAGATGGTGTGTTCCACTCCAAGGTGTTCCCCAGGTTTCCTCGCCAATGCTTCGATCTTCATGCTCTCGTTTAGTAGTTGTTGGAAACTACGCTGCATTAGGCCTACAAATTGGGTATGGGGTGTAGAGAGATGGTGTGTTCCACTCCAAGGTGTTCTCCAGGTTGCCTTTCCTGAGCTTCGATCTTCCGGCTCTCGTTTAGTAGTTCTTGGAAACTACACTGCATTAGGCCTACAAATTGGGTATGGGGTGTAGAAAGATGGTGTGTTCCACTCCAAGGTGTTCTCCAGGTTGCCTTTCCTGAGCTTCGATCTTCCGGCTCTCGTTTAGTAGTTCTTGGAAACTACACTGCATTAGGCCTACAAATTGGGTATTGGGTGTAAAGAGATGGTGTGTTCCACTCCAAGGTGTTCTCCAGGTTGCCTTTCCTGAGCTTCGATCTTCCGGCTCTCGTTTAGTAGTTCTTGGAAACTACACTGCATTAGGCCTACAAATTGGTTATGGGGTGTAGAGAGATGGTGTGTTCCACTCCAAGGTGTTCTCCAGGTTGCCTTTCCTGAGCTTCGATCTTCCGGCTCTCATTTAGTAGTTGTTGGAAACTACACTGCATTAGGCCTACAAATTGGGTATGGGGTGTAGAGAGATGGTGTGTTCCACTCCAAGGTGTTCTCCAGGTTGCTCTTCCTGAGCTTCGATCTTCCGGCTCTCGTTTAGTAGTTGTTGGAAACTACACTGCATTAGGCCTACAAATTGGGTATGGGGTGTAGAGAGATGGTGTGTTCCACTCCAAGGTGTTCTCCAGGTTGCCTTTCCTGAGCTTCGATCTTCCAGCTCTCGTTTAGTAGTTCTTGGAAACTACACTGCATTAGGCCTACAAATTGGGTATGGGGTGTAGAGAGATGGTGTTTTCCACTCCAAGGTGTTCTCCAGGTTGCCTTTCCTGAGCTTCGATCTTCCGGCTCATGTTTAGTAGTTGTTGGAAACTACGCTGCATTAGGCCTACAATTTGGGTATGGGGTGTAGAGAGATGGTATGTTCCACTCCAAGGTGTTCCCCAGGTTTCCTCGCCAATGCTTCGATCTTCCGGCTCTCGTTTAGTAGTTGTTGGAAACTACACTGCATTAGGCCTACAAATAGGGTATGGGGTGTAGAGAGATGGTGTGTTCCACTCCAAGGTGTTCTCCAGGTTGCCTTTCCTGAGCTTCGATCTTCCGGCACTCGTTTAGTAGTTGTTGGAAACTACACTGCATTAGGCCTACAAATTGGGTATGGGGTGTAGAGAGATGGTGTGTTCCACTCCAAGGTGTTCTCCAGGTTGCCTTTCCTGAGCTTCGATCTTCCGGCTCTCGTTTAGTAGTTCTTGGAAACTACACTGCATTAGGCCTACAAATTGGGTATGGGGTGTAGAGAGATGGTGTTTTCCACTCCAAGGTGTTCTCCAGGTTGCCTTTCCTGAGCTTCGATCTTCCGGCTCTCGTTTAGTATTTGTTGGAAACTACGCTGCATTAGGCCTACAAATTGGGTATGGGGTATAGAGAGATGGTGTGTTCCACTCCAAGGTGTTCCCCAGGTTTCCTCGCCAATGCTTCGATCTTCATGCTCTCGTTTAGTAGTTGTTGGAAACTATGCTGCATTAGGCCTACAAATTGGGTATGGGGTGTAGAGAGATGGTGTGTTCCACTCCAAGGTGTTCTCCAGGTTGCCTTTCCTGAGCTTCGATCTTCCGGCTCTCGTTTAGTAGTTCTTGGAAACTACACTGCATTAGGCCTACAAATTGGGTATGGGGTGTAGAAAGATGGTGTGTTCCACTCCAAGGTGTTCTCCAGGTTGCCTTTCCTGAGCTTCGATCTTCCGGCTCTCGTTTAGTAGTTCTTGGAAACTACACTGCATTAGGCCTACAAATTGGGTATTGGGTGTAAAGAGATGGTGTGTTCCACTCCAAGGTGTTCTCCAGGTTGCCTTTCCTGAGCTTCGATCTTCCGGCTCTCGTTTAGTAGTTCTTGGAAACTACACTGCATTAGGCCTACAAATTGGTTATGGGGTGTAGAGAGATGGTGTGTTCCACTCCAAGGTGTTCTCCAGGTTGCCTTTCCTGAGCTTCGATCTTCCGGCTCTCATTTAGTAGTTGTTGGAAACTACACTGCATTAGGCCTACAAATTGGGTATGGGGTGTAGAGAGATGGTGTGTTCCACTCCAAGGTGTTCTCCAGGTTGCTCTTCCTGAGCTTCGATCTTCCGGCTCTCGTTTAGTAGTTGTTGGAAACTACACTGCATTAGGCCTACAAATTGGGTATGGGGTGTAGAGAGATGGTGTGTTCCACTCCAAGGTGTTCTCCAGGTTGCCTTTCCTGAGCTTCGATCTTCCGGCTCTCGTTTAGTAGTTCTTGGAAACTACACTGCATTAGGCCTACAAATTGGGTATGGGGTGTAGAGAGATGGTGTTTTCCACTCCAAGGTGTTCTCCAGGTTGCCTTTCCTGAGCTTCGATCTTCCGGCTCATGTTTAGTAGTTGTTGGAAACTACGCTGCATTAGGCCTACAAATTGGGTATGGGGTGTAGAGAGATGGTATGTTCCACTCCAAGGTGTTCCCCAGGTTTCCTCGCCAATGCTTCGATCTTCATGCTCTCGTTTAGTAGTTGTTGGAAACTATGCTGCATTAGGCCTACAAATTGGGTATGGGGTGTAGAGAGATGGTGTGTTCCACTCTAAGGTGTTCTCCAGGTTGCCTTTCCTGAGCTTCGATCTTCCGGCTCTCGTTTAGTAGTTGTTGGAAACTACGCTGCATTAGGCCTACAATTTGGGTATGGGGTGTAGAGAGATGGTGTGTTCCACTCCAAGGTGTTCTCCAGGTTGCCTTTCCTGAGCTTCGATCTTCCAGCTCTCGTTTAGTAGTTCTTGGAAACTACACTGCATTAGGCCTACAAATTGGGTATGGGGTGTAGAGAGATGGTGTGTTCCACTCCAAGGTGTTCTCCAGGTTGCCTTTCCTGAGCTTCGATCTTCCAGCTCTCGTTTAGTAGTTCTTGGAAACTACACTGCATTAGGCCTACAAATTGGGTATGGGGTGTAGAGAGATGGTGTGTTCCACTCCAAGGTGTTCTCCAGGTTGCCTTTCCTGAGCTTCGATCTTCCAGCTCTCGTTTAGTAGTTCTTGGAAACTACACTGCATTAGGCCTACAAATTGGGTATGGGGTGTAGAGAGATGGTGTGTTCCACTCCAAGGTGTTCTCCAGGTTGCCTTTCCTGAGCTTCGATCTTCCGGCTCTCGTTTAGTAGTTGTTGGAAACTACGCTGCATTAGGCCTACAAATTGGGTATGGGGTGTAGAGAGATGGTGTGTTCCACTCCAAGGTGTTCCCCAGGTTTCCTCGATAATGCTTCGATCTTCATGCTCTCGTTTAGTAGTTGTTGGAAACTACGCTGCATTAGGCCTACAAATTGGGTATGGGGTGTAGAGAGATGGTGTGTTCCACTCCAAGGTGTTCTCCAGGTTGCCTTTCCTGAGCTTCGATCTTCCGGCTCTCGTTTAGTAGTTCTTGGAAACTACACTGCATTAGGCCTACAAATTGGGTATGGGGTGTAGAGAGATGGTGTGTTCCACTCCAAGGTGTTCTCCAGGTTCCCTTTCCTGAGCTTCGATCTTCCGGCTCTCGTTTAGTAGTTGTTGGAAACTACACTGCATTAGGCCTACAAATTGGGTATGGGGTGTAGAGAGATGGTGTGTTCCACTCCAAGGTGTTCTCCAGGTTGCCTTTCCTGAGCTTCGATCTTCCGGCTCTCGTTTAGTAGTTCTTGGAAACTACACTGCATTAGGCCTACAAATTGGGTATGGGGTGTAGAGAGATGGTGTTTTCCACTCCAAGGTGTTCTCCAGGTTGCCTTTCCTGAGCTTCGATCTTCCGGCTCTCGTTTAGTAGTTGTTGGAAACTACGCTGCATTAGGCCTACAAATTGGGTATGGGGTGTAGAGAGATGGTGTGTTTCACTCCAAGGTGTTCTCCAGGTTGCCTTTCCTGAGCTTCGATCTTCCGGCTCTCATTTAGTAGTTGTTGGAAACTACACTGCATTAGGCCTACAAATTGGGTATGGGGTGTAGAGAGATGGTGTGTTCCACTCCAAGGTGTTCTCCAGGTTGCCTTTCCTGAGCTTCGATCTTCCGGCTCTCGTTTAGTAGTTGTTGGAAACTACACTGCATTAGGCCTACAAATTGGGTATGGGGTGTAGAGAGATGGTGTGTTCCACTCCAAGGTGTTCTCCAGGTTGCCTTTCCTGAGCTTCGATCTTCATGCTCTCGTTTAGTAGTTGTTGGAAACTACGCTGCATTAGGCCTACAAATTGGGTATGGGGTGTAGAGAGATGGTGTGTTCCACTCCAAGGTGTTCTCCAGGTTGCCTTTCCTGAGCTTCGATCTTCCGGCTCTCGCTTAGTAGTTCTTGGAAACTACACTGCATTAGGCCTACAAATTGGGTATGGGGTGTAGAGAGATGGTGTGTTCCACTCCAAGGTGTTCTCCAGGTTGCCTTTCCTGAGCTTCGATCTTCCGGCTCTCGTTTAGTAGTTCTTGGAAACTACACTGCATTAGGCCTACAAATTGGGTATTGGGTGTAAAGAGATGGTGTGTTCCACTCCAAGGTGTTCTCCAGGTTGCCTTTCCTGAGCTTCGATCTTCCGGCTCTCGTTTAGTAGTTCTTGGAAACTACACTGCATTAGGCCTACAAATTGGTTATGGGGTGTAGAGAGATGGTGTGTTCCACTCCAAGGTGTTCTCCAGGTTGCCTTTCCTGAGCTTCGATCTTCCGGCTCTCGTTTAGTAGTTGTTGGAAACTACACTGCATTAGGCCTACAAATTGGGTATGGGGTGTAGAGAGATGGTGTGTTCCACTCCAAGGTGTTCTCCAGGTTGCTCTTCCTGAGCTTCGACCTTCCGGCTCTCGTTTAGTAGTTGTTGGAAACTACACTGCATTAGGCCTACAAATTGGGTATGGGGTGTAGAGAGATGGTGTGTTCCACTCCAAGGTGTTCTCCAGGTTGCCTTTCCTGAGCTTCGATCTTCCGGCTCTCGTTTAGTAGTTCTTGGAAACTACACTGCATTAGGCCTACAAATTGGGTATGGGGTGTAGAGAGATGGTGTGTTCCACTCCAAGGTGTTCTCCAGGTTCCCTTTCCTGAGCTCCAATCTTCCGGCTCTCGTTTAGTAGTTGTTGGAAACTACACTGCATTAGGCCTACAAATTGGGTATGGGGTGTAGAGAGATGGTGTGTTCCACTCCAAGGTGTTCTCCAGGTTGCCTTTCCTGAGCTTCGATCTTCCGGCTCTCGTTTAGTAGTTCTTGGAAACTACACTGCATTAGGCCTACAAATTGGGTATGGGGTGTAGGGAGATGGTGTTTTCCACTCCAAGGTGTTCTCCAGGTTGCCTTTCCTGAGCTTCGATCTTCCGGCTCTCGTTTAGTAGTTGTTGGAAACTACGCTGCATTAGGCCTACAATTTGGGTATGGGGTGTAGAGAGATGGTGTGTTCCACTCCAAGGTGTTCTCCAGGTTGCCTTTCCTGAGCTTCGATCTTCCGGCTCTCGTTTAGTAGTTGTTGGAAACTACACTGCATTAGGCCTACAAATTGGGTATGGGGTGTAGAGAGATGGTGTGTTCCACTCCAAGGTGTTCTCCAGGTTGCCTTTCCTGAGCTTCGATCTTCCGGCTCTCGTTTAGTAGTTGTTGGAAACTACGCTGCATTAGGCCTAGAAATTGGGTATGGGGTGTAGAGAGATGGTGTGTTCCACTCCAAGGTGTTCCCCAGGTTTCCTCGCCAATGCTTCGATCTTCATGCTCTCGTTTAGTAGTTGTTGGAAACTACGCTGCATTAGGCCTACAAATTGGGTATGGGGTGTAGAGAGATGGTGTGTTCCACTCCAAGGTGTTCTCCAGGTTGCCTTTCCTGAGCTTCGATCTTCCGGCTCTCGTTTAGTAGTTCTTGGAAACTACACTGCATTAGGCCTACAAATTGGGTATGGGGTGTAGAGAGATGGTGTGTTCCACTCCAAGGTGTTCTCCAGGTTCCCTTTCCTGAGCTTCGATCTTCCGGCTCTCGTTTAGTAGTTGTTGGAAACTACACTGCAATAGGCCTACAAATTGGGTATGGGGTGTAGAGAGATGGTGTGTTCCACTCCAAGGTGTTCTCCAGGTTGCTTTTCCTGAGCTTCGATCTTCCGGCTCTCGTTTAGTAGTTCTTGGAAACTACACGGCATTAGGCCTACAAATTGGGTATGGGGTGTAGAGAGATGGTGTTTTCCACTCCAAGGTGTTCTCCAGGTTGCCTTTCCTGAGCTTCGATCTTCCGGCACTCGTTTAGTAGTTCTTGGAAACTACACTGCATTAGGCCTACAAATTGGGTATGGGGTGTAGAGAGATGGTGTGTTCCACTCCAAGGTGTTCCCCAGGTTTCCTCGCCAATGCTTCGATCTTCATGCTCTCGTTTAGTAGTTGTTGGAAACTACGCTGCATTAGGCCTACAAATTGGGTATGGGGTGTAGAGAGATGGTGTGTTCCACTCCAAGGTGTTCTCCAGGTTGCCTTTCCTGAGCTTCGATCTTCCGGCTCTCGTTTAGTAGTTCTTGGAAACTACACTGCATTAGGCCTACAAATTGGGTATGGGGTGTAGAAAGATGGTGTGTTCCACTCCAAGGTGTTCTCCAGGTTGCCTTTCCTGAGCTTCGATCTTCCGGCTCTCGTTTAGTAGTTCTTGGAAACTACACTGCATTAGGCCTACAAATTGGGTATTGGGTGTAAAGAGATGGTGTGTTCCACTCCAAGGTGTTCTCCAGGTTGCCTTTCCTGAGCTTCGATCTTCCGGCTCTCGTTTAGTAGTTCTTGGAAACTACACTGCATTAGGCCTACAAATTGGTTATAGGGTGTAGAGAGATGGTGTGTTCCACTCCAAGGTGTTCTCCAGGTTGCCTTTCCTGAGCTTCGATCTTCCGGCTCTCATTTAGTAGTTGTTGGAAACTACACTGCATTAGGCCTACAAATTGGGTATGGGGTGTAGAGAGATGGTGTGTTCCACTCCAAGGTGTTCTCCAGGTTGCTCTTCCTGAGCTTCGATCTTCCGGCTCTCGTTTAGTAGTTGTTGGAAACTACACTGCATTAGGCCTACAAATTGGGTATGGGGTGTAGAGAGATGGTGTGTTCCACTCCAAGGTGTTCTCCAGGTTGCCTTTCCTGAGCTTTGATCTTCCGGCTCTCGTTTAGTAGTTCTTGGAAACTACACTGCATTAGGCCTACAAATTGGGTATGGGGTGTAGAGAGATGGTGTTTTCCACTCCAAGGTGTTCTCCAGGTTGCCTTTCCTGAGCTTCGATCTTCCGGCTCATGTTTAGTAGTTGTTGGAAACTACGCTGCATTAGGCCTACAAATTGGGTATGGGGTGTAGAGAGATGCTATGTTCCACTCCAAGGTGTTCCCCAGGTTTCCTCGCCAATGCTTCGATCTTCATGCTCTCGTTTAGTAGTTGCTGGAAACTATGCTGCATTAGGCCTACAAATTGGGTATGGGGTGTAGAGAGATGGTGTGTTCCACTCTAAGGTGTTCTCCAGGTTGCCTTTCCTGAGCTTCGATCTTCCGGCTCTCGTTTAGTAGTTGTTGGAAACTACGCTGCATTAGGCCTACAATTTGGGTATGGGGTGTACAGAGATGGTGTGTTCCACTCCAAGGTGTTCTCCAGGTTGCCTTTCCTGAGCTTCGATCTTCCAGCTCTCGTTTAGTAGTTCTTGGAAACTACACTGCATTAGGCCTACAAATTGGGTATGGGGTGTAGAGAGATGGTGTGTTCCACTCCAAGGTGTTCTCCAGGTTGCCTTTCCTGAGCTTCGATCTTCCGGCTCTCGTTTAGTAGTTGTTGGAAACTACGCTGCATTAGGCCTACAAATTGGGTATGGGGTGTAGAGAGATGGTGTGTTCCACTCCAAGGTGTTCCCCAGGTTTCCTCGATAATGCTTCGATCTTCATGCTCTCGTTTAGTAGTTGTTGGAAACTACGCTGCATTAGGCCTACAAATTGGGTATGGGGTGTAGAGAGATGGTGTGTTCCACTCCAAGGTGTTCTCCAGGTTGCCTTTCCTGAGCTTCGATCTTCCGGCTCTCGTTTAGTAGTTCTTGGAAACTACACTGCATTAGGCCTACAAATTGGGTATGGGGTGTAGAGAGATGGTGTGTTCCACTCCAAGGTGTTCTCCAGGTTCCCTTTCCTGAGCTTCGATCTTCCGGCTCTCGTTTAGTAGTTGTTGGAAACTACACTGCATTAGGCCTACAAATTGGGTATGGGGTGTAGAGAGATGGTGTGTTCCACTCCAAGGTGTTCTCCAGGTTGCCTTTCCTGAGCTTCGATCTTCCGGCTCTCGTTTAGTAGTTCTTGGAAACTACACTGCATTAGGCCTACAAATCGGGTATGGGGTGTAGAGAGATGGTGTTTTCCACTCCAAGGTGTTCTCCAGGTTGCCTTTCCTGAGCTTCGATCTTCCGGCTCTCGTTTAGTAGTTGTTGGAAACTACGCTGCATTAGGCCTACAAATTGGGTATGGGGTGTAGAGAGATGGTGTGTTCCACTCCAAGGTGTTCTCCAGGTTGCCTTTCCTGGGCTTCGATCTTCCGGCTCTCATTTAGTAGTTGTTGGAAACTACACTGCATTAGGCCTACAAATTGGGTATGGGGTGTAGAGAGATGGTGTGTTCCACTCCAAGGTGTTCTCCAGGTTGCCTTTCCTGAGCTTCGATCTTCCGGCTCTCGTTTAGTAGTTGTTGGAAACTACACTGCATTAGGCCTACAAATTGGGTATGGGGTGTAGAGAGATGGTGTGTTCCACTCCAAGGTGTTCTCCAGGTTGCCTTTCCTGAGCTTCGATCTTCATGCTCTCGTTTAGTAGTTGTTGGAAACTACGCTGCATTAGGCCTACAAATTGGGTATGGGGTGTAGAGAGATGGTGTGTTCCACTCCAAGGTGTTCTCCAGGTTGCCTTTCCTGAGCTTCGATCTTCCGGCTCTCGCTTAGTAGTTCTTGGAAACTACACTGCATTAGGCCTACAAATTGGGTATGGGGTGTAGAGAGATGGTGTGTTCCACTCCAAGGTGTTCTCCAGGTTGCCTTTCCTGAGCTTCGATCTTCCGGCTCTCGTTTAGTAGTTCTTGGAAACTACACTGCATTAGGCCTACAAATTGGGTATTGGGTGTAAAGAGATGGTGTGTTCCACTCCAAGGTGTTCTCCAGGTTGCCTTTCCTGAGCTTCGATCTTCCGGCTCTCGTTTAGTAGTTCTTGGAAACTACACTGCATTAGGCCTACAAATTGGTTATGGGGTGTAGAGAGATGGTGTGTTCCACTCCAAGGTGTTCTCCAGGTTGCCTTTCCTGAGCTTCGATCTTCCGGCTCTCGTTTAGTAGTTGTTGGAAACTACACTGCATTAGGCCTACAAATTGGGTATGGGGTGTAGAGAGATGGTGTGTTCCACTCCAAGGTGTTCTCCAGGTTGCTCTTCCTGAGCTTCGACCTTCCGGCTCTCGTTTAGTAGTTGTTGGAAACTACACTGCATTAGGCCTACAAATTGGGTATGGGGTGTAGAGAGATGGTGTGTTCCACTCCAAGGTGTTCTCCAGGTTGCCTTTCCTGAGCTTCGATCTTCCGGCTCTCGTTTAGTAGTTCTTGGAAACTACACTGCATTAGGCCTACAAATTGGGTATGGGGTGTAGAGAGATGGTGTTTTCCACTCCAAGGTGTTCTCCAGGTTGCCTTTCCTGAGCTTCGATCTTCCGGCTCTCGTTTAGTAGTTGTTGGAAACTACGCTGCATTAGGCCTACAAATTGGGTATGGGGTGTAGAGAGATGGTGTGTTCCACTCCAAGGTGTACCCCAGGTTTCCTCGATAATGCTTCGATCTTCATGCTCTCGTTTAGTAGTTGTTGGAAACTACGCTGCATTAGGCCTACAAATTGGGTATGGGGTGTAGAGAGATGGTGTGTTCCACTCCAAGGTGTTCTCCAGGTTGCCTTTCCTGAGCTTCGATCTTCCGGCTCTCGTTTAGTAGTTCTTGGAAACTACACTGCATTAGGCCTACAAATTGGGTATGGGGTGTAGAGAGATGGTGTGTTCCACTCCAAGGTGTTCTCCAGGTTCCCTTTCCTGAGCTTCGATCTTCCGGCTCTCGTTTAGTAGTTGTTGGAAACTACACTGCATTAGGCCTACAAATTGGGTATGGGGTGTAGAGAGATGGTGTGTTCCACTCCAAGGTGTTCTCCAGGTTGCCTTTCCTGAGCTTCGATCTTCCGGCTCTCGTTTAGTAGTTGTTGGAAACTACACTGCATTAGGCCTACAAATTGGGTATGGGGTGTAGAGAGATGGTGTTTTCCACTCCAAGGTGTTCTCCAGGTTGCCTTTCCTGAGCTTCGATCTTCCGGCTCTCGTTTAGTAGTTGTTGGAAACTACGCTGCATTAGGCCTACAAATTGGGTATGGGGTGTAGAGAGATGGTGTGTTCCACTCCAAGGTGTTCTCCAGGTTGCCTTTCCTGAGCTTCGATCTTCCGGCTCTCATTTAGTAGTTGTTGGAAACTACACTGCATTAGGCCGCCTACAAATTGGGTATGGGGTGTAGAGAGATGGTGTGTTCCACTCCAAGGTGTTCTCCAGGTTGCCTTTCCTGAGCTTCGATCTTCCGACTCTCGTTTAGTAGTTGTTGGAAACTACACTGCATTAGGCCTACAAATTGGGTATGGGGTGTAGAGAGATGGTGTGTTCCACTCCAAGGTGTTCTCCAGGTTGCCTTTCCTGAGCTTCGATCTTCATGCTCTCGTTTAGTAGTTGTTGGAAACTACGCTGCATTAGGCCTACAAATTGGGTATGGGGTGTATAGAGATGGTGTGTTCCACTCCAAGGTGTTCTCCAGGTTGCCTTTCCTGAGCTTCGATCTTCCGGCTCTCGCTTAGTAGTTCTTGGAAACTACACTGCATTAGGCCTACAAATTGGGTATGGGGTGTAGAGAGATGGTGTGTTCCACTCCAAGGTGTTCTCCAGGTTGCCTTTCCTGAGCTTCGATCTTCCGGCTCTCGTTTAGTAGTTCTTGGAAACTACACTGCATTGGGCCTACAAATTGGGTATTGGGTGTAAAGAGATGGTGTGTTCCACTCCAAGGTGTTCTCCAGGTTGCCTTTCCTGAGCTTCGATCTTCCGGCTCTCGTTTAGTAGTTCTTGGAAACTACACTGCATTAGGCCTACAAATTGGTTATGGGGTGTAGAGAGATGGTGTGTTCCACTCCAAGGTGTTCTCCAGGTTGCCTTTCCTGAGCTTCGATCTTCCGGCTCTCGTTTAGTAGTTGTTGGAAACTACGCTGCATTAGGCCTACAAATTGGGTATGGGGTGTAGAGAGATGGTGTGTTCCACTCCAAGGTGTTCCCCAGGTTTCCTCGATAATGCTTCGATCTTCATGCTCTCGTTTAGTAGTTGTTGGAAACTACGCTGCATTAGGCCTACAAATTGGGTATGGGGTGTAGAGAGATGGTGTGTTCCACTCCAAGGTGTTCTCCAGGTTGCCTTTCCTGAGCTTCGATCTTCCGGCTCTCGTTTAGGAGTTCTTGGAAACTACACTGCATTAGGCCTACAAATTGGGTATGGGGTGTAGAGAGATGGTGTGTTCCACTCCAAGGTGTTCTCCAGGTTCCCTTTCCTGAGCTTCGATCTTCCGGCTCTCGTTTAGTAGTTGTTGGAAACTACACTGCATTAGGCCTACAAATTGGGTATGGGGTGTAGAGAGATGGTGTGTTCCACTCCAAGGTGTTCTCCAGGTTGCCTTTCCTGAGCTTCGATCTTCCGGCTCTCGTTTAGTAGTTCTTGGAAACTACACTGCATTAGGCCTACAAATTGGGTATGGGGTGTAGAGAGATGGTGTTTTCCACTCCAAGGTGTTCTCCAGGTTGCCTTTCCTGAGCTTCGATCTTCCGGCTCTCGTTTAGTAGTTGTTGGAAACTACGCTGCATTAGGCCTACAAATTGGGTATGGGGTGTAGAGAGATGGTGTGTTCCACTCCAAGGTGTTCTCCAGGTTGCCTTTCCTGAGCTTCGATCTTCCGGCTCTCATTTAGTAGTTGTTGGAAACTACACTGCATTAGGCCTACAAATTGGGTATGGGGTGTAGAGAGATGGTGTGTTCCACTCCAAGGTGTTCTCCAGGTTGCCTTTCCTGAGCTTCGATCTTCCGGCTCTCGTTTAGTAGTTGTTGGAAACTATACTGCATTAGGCCTACAAATTGGGTATTGGGTGTAGAGAGATGGTGTGTTCCACTCCAAGGTGTTCTCCAGGTTGCCTTTCCTGAGCTTCGATCTTCATGCTCTCGTTTAGTAGTTGTTGGAAACTACGCTGCATTAGGCCTACAAATTGGGTATGGGGTGTAGAGAGATGGTGTGTTCCACTCCAAGGTGTTCTCCAGGTTGCCTTTCCTGAGCTTCGATCTTCCGGCTCTCGCTTAGTAGTTCTTGGAAACTACACTGCATTAGGCCTACAAATTGGGTATGGGGTGTAGAGAGATGGTGTGTTCCACTCCAAGGTGTTCTCCAGGTTGCCTTTCCTGAGCTTCGATCTTCCGGCTCTCGTTTAGTAGTTCTTGGAAACTACACTGCATTAGGCCTACAAATTGGGTATTGGGTGTAAAGAGATGGTGTGTTCCACTCCAAGGTGTTCTCCAGGTTGCCTTTCCTGAGCTTCGATCTTCCGGCTCTCGTTTAGTAGTTCTTGGAAACTACACTGCATTAGGCCTACAAATTGGTTATGGGGTGTAGAGAGATGGTGTGTTCCACTCCAAGGTGTTCTCCAGGTTGCCTTTCCTGAGCTTCGATCTTCCGGCTCTCGTTTAGTAGTTGTTGGAAACTACACTGCATTAGGCCTACAAATTGGGTATGGGGTGTAGAGAGATGGTGTGTTCCACTCCAAGGTGTTCTCCAGGTTGCTCTTCCTGAGCTTCGACCTTCCGGCTCTCGTTTAGTAGTTGTTGGAAACTACACTGCATTAGGCCTACAAATTGGGTATGGGGTGTAGAGAGATGGTGTGTTCCACTCCAAGGTGTTCTCCAGGTTGCCTTTCCTGAGCTTCGATCTTCCGGCTCTCGTTTAGTAGTTCTTGGAAACTACACTGCATTAGGTCTACAAATTGGGTATGGGGTGTAGAGAGATGGTGTTTTCCACTCCAAGGTGTTCTCCAGGTTGCCTTTCCTGAGCTTCGATCTTCCGGCTCATGTTTAGTAGTTGTTGGAAACTACGCTGCATTAGGCCTACAAATTGGGTATGGGGTGTAGAGAGATGGTGTGTTCCACTCCAAGGTGTTCCCCAGGTTTCCTCGCCAATGCTTCGATCTTCATGCTCTCGTTTAGTAGTTGTTGGAAACTACGCTGCATTAGGCCTACAAATTGGGTATGGGGTGTAGAGAGATGGTGTGTTCCACTTCAAGGTGTTCTCCAGGTTGCCTTTCCTGAGCTTCGATCTTCCGGCTCTCGTTTAGTAGTTCTTGGAAACTACACTGCATTAGGCCTACAAATTGGGTATGGGGTGTAGAGAGATGGTGTGTTCCACTCCAAGGTGTTCTCCAGGTTGCCTTTCCTGAGCTTCGATCTTCCGGCTCTCGTTTAGTAGTTGTTGGAAAGTACGCTGCATTAGGCCTACAAATTGGGTATGGGGTGTAGAGAGATGGTGTGTTCCACTCCAAGGTGTTCTCCAGGTTGCCTTTCCTGAGCTTCGATCTTCCGGCTCTCGTTTAGTAGTTGTTGGAAACTACACTGCATTAGGCCTACAAATTGGGTATGGGGTGTAGAGAGATGGTGTGTTCCACTCCAAGGTGTTCTCCAGGTTGCCTTTCCTGAGCTTCGATCTTCCGGCTCTCGTTTAGTAGTTGTTGGAAACTACACTGCATTAGGCCTACAAATTGGGTATGGGGTGTAGAGAGATGGTGTGTTCCACTCCAAGGTGTTCTCCAGGTTGCCTTTCCTGAGCTTCGATCTTCCGGCTCTCGTTTAGTAGTTGTTGGAAAGTACGCTGCATTAGGCCTACAAATTGGGTATGGGGTGTAGAGAGATGGTGTGTTCCACTCCAAGGTGTTCTCCAGGTTGCCTTTCCTGAGCTTCGATCTTCCGGCTCTCGTTTAGTAGTTGTTGGAAACTACACTGCATTAGGCCTACAAATTGGGTATGGGGTGTAGAGAGATGGTGTGTTCCACTCCAAGGTGTTCTCCAGGTTGCCTTTCCTGAGCTTCGATCTTCCGGCTCTCGTTTAGTAGTTGTTGGAAACTACACTGCATTAGGCCTACAAATTGGGTATGGGGTGTAGAGAGATGGTGTGTTCCACTCCAAGGTGTTCTCCAGGTTGCCTTTCCTGAGCTTCGATCATCCGGCTCTCGTTTAGTAGTTCTTGGAAACTACACTGCATTAGGCCTACAAATTGGGTATGGGGTGTAGAGAGATGGTGTGTTCCACTCCAAGGTGTTCTCCAGGTTGCCTTTCCTGAACTTCTATCTTCAGGCTCTCATTAAATTGTGGTTAAACGGAACAACTGCATTTGGCGTACTAGTTGGTTTGGGGCCTACTATCGGTGTCTGCCACTCCTTGCTGTTCTCCTGGTTTCCTGTCCTGAAATTCCGTTTTCAGGCGCTCGTTAAGTAGTTGTTAATGTTAGACTGCATTTGGCCTACTAGTTGGGTTGGGGCCTACTATCGGTGTCTGCCACTCCTTGCTGTTCTCCACTGAACAAAGCTGTGCCGCCTGTTTACTACGGTTGCCAATTTTGAACTGCATTTCGACTACTTACTGATTTGGGCCTACTCTCTGTGTCAGCCTCTCATTCCAGTTGTCCTCCACTGCAATGCCCCCTGGTTATTCCTGTGTTACCAATTTTGAACTGCATTTAGCCAACTTTATTCTTTGGGCCTATATCTGTGTTTCCTCCTCATCCTGCCCATTGCCCAGCCAGTGATAGATGAGTCTGCTGGTACATTGACCCATAACGCAACGTTCCCCGTGCACGCTACACAACAACATTGTGACCCTGCTGAAAGTCAGGTTGCTCTTCCCGCATACCATACCACCTTACACGGGGACAAAGAGGAAGGTGCAGATGAAAGTGCAGGTTCCTTCATCAGGTGGGGGGAGGAATACTAGTTGGCGACGTCACTGGCACAGGGCCTCTCATAGTACGCAAAAGTGTTGCTGCCGGTGGGAGGCGCCCCCGCCGTGCAAACACACCGCTGTACTTTGAGGGGCCCTGTGCCAGTGCCAATGCCAACGAGTGGGCCCCCCCTGCTTGCTCAGGTTCACAGCACTTGCAAAGTTGAAATACTTACCTCTCCCTGCTCCACTGCCGTGACGTGGTCCAGATTTCCTGGGCCCACTAATTACTTGAACCAGCCCTACCCACCACAACTTTAGCCAAATGACCCCCAATTTCAAATGCCTTCCAATTATTATAAGGTAAATTACGCTTGACAAGCTTCATTAAGAAGAATGGATGGTTTTGACATTAAAATGGGCACTCTAGGTGTTTTCCTGGCCCCCACTCACTGCCGACTATGCTGCCCCTTTGACTTGCATTGGGTTTCGTGTTTCGGTCGATCCCGACTTTACGTCATAATCGGCCGATTTCACTCGACCCGACTTTTGAGATAGTCGGGTTTCGCGAAACCCGGCTCGACTCTAAAAAGGTCAAGGTCGCTCAACTCTAGCGATAGCAAGACACAGAGGATGGGTCGAGGGAGTGCTTTTTGAGGATGGGTGTGATCTTGGCATGCTTGAAGGATAAGGGGAAGACACCTGTTGTGAGTGAGAGATTGAAGAGGTGCGTTAAGGTTGGAATGAAGACCGTAGAAATGTTAGGGATGAGGTGGGATGGGAGCGGGTTGAGCATGCAGATGGTGAGGTGTGATCTTGACAGGAGGGTGGAGAGCTGATCTTCTGTCATGGTGGAGAAGCTGGTTTTTGAGGAGCAGGGTTGAGCAGTTAAGAGGGGCAGTGGGCTCTGTAGGCCAAATCTTTCTCTGATCGTATAGATTTTCTGTTTAAAGAAAGAGGCAAAGTCTTCAGCAGAAATGAGAAGGGAGGGAGGGGGTGCAGGGGGATGGAGTTGAGAATTGTTGAAAAGCTGTTTAGGGTTGTGAGACAGGGAGGATATGAGAGATGAGGAGTTTGTTTTGCGGCAGTGAGCGTGGACTTTAAGCTGGTGAGAGACTGCTTGTATTCAGTGAAGTGGTTGGCAGAGTGGGATCGCTTCCATCTCCGCTCAGCGATCCTGGAAGCCCGTCTCTCTTCTTTGGTCAGGCTGGTCAGCCAGGGCTGCCTGTTGAGTGTACGAGTTTTGCTATGCATGCGCGGGGTGGCCGAATTGAGTGTTGTTATTATTGTGGTGTTATAAAAAGTGGCAGCAGCATCCGTGTCATGAAGGGAGGCTATGTCTGTAAGACGGAGAAGGGACTCAGAGAGTGATTGTAAGTTGAGATGTTTGAGATTTCTGCGAGGGTGAGTGAGTTTGTGGAGTGGGAGTTGCACACTAGGAGAGGAGAGGGAAGAAAATATCAGTAGGTTGTGGACAGGCAGGGGGAGAGGTGAGTTAATGAGATTAGTAAGGGAGCAGAGGCTGGTGAAGATGAGGTCCAGCATGTGGCCATCTTTGTGAGTGGCCTCAGAGGACCATTGAGTAAGGCCAAAGGAGACAAATAGTGATAAAAGTTTAGAGGCAGCTGAGGTGGAAGTGTCAATGGGGATATTGAACGTGTCGGATAGGAGCAAGCCAACCCCTCCACCACATTTATTGGTGGAGCGACGGGTGTGAGAGAGGTGGAATCTGCCATAGTAAAGCGCAGCTGGAGAGGCCAAGTCAAAGGGGGTGAGCCAGGTTTCAGTGATGCCGAGGAAGGAGAGTTTGTTGGTGATGAAGAGGTCGTGGATAAATGGCAGTTTGTTGCAGACGGAGCATGCATTCCATAGTGCTAAAGTTAAGGGGATAGAGGGAGTGCGGGCTGGATGAATGGGTATGAGGTCATGGTTGGGAAAACATGCAGAGGATCGTGGCAGGGGGTTAGAAATGAGTGTGGGAATGTGTTGGAGAGGATCGGTATTTGGGGATACGTCATCAGCAATGAGGGGTAGCAGACAGAGCATTAGGAAGTGGGAGCAGGATAGGACATGATGTGGCCGTATGTGTCTGGTGAAAAAGGATTGCATGTGGAGGAACAGTTCTGAGGAGAAGGTGAGATGGCTGGGGAGTATTGCAGGAGATTGTAAGAAGGAAAGTAGTATAACACAATAGAGGGAACAAAGGTACATGCACATAAATGTACGATCACCACACAGATAGCAATAAAGTTACCAAAATAATTTTTAGGGTGAAGTATGAAAGGAATGTAATGCTGGTTATTGCTTTACGTGGCCTGTTTAGTTTCTTACCTTAAGGATATAGGGGAGCTCATTTTGGATACTTGTATCCCTGTGGACCATTATAGACCAAATAGACCCTATATAATATATTTGGGACTAACGTATTCACATGGGCCACAAATGCCACTGTTACCTCTGCCAACATGCTTAAACAGTTCATGTACATAGTCTTTATACATATAACCTGTATTACCTGTATTATGGGTTATGTATGTCATTTATTGAAATAGTTTCTTATGCTAATTTTTGGTATATGTGTCTCTGTTATCCCATTGTCCACCCAAGTCTCCACATTTTGGCTTGTGTATATAACACTTATCGCCTTATAAGGAGCCTGTAATAGACTTTCCTGATGCAACTGTGATTCTCAGCCAGCATATATATATATACAGTGGGGCAAAAAAGTATTTAGTCAGTCAGCAATAGTGCAAGTTCCACCACTTAAAAAGATGAGAGGCGTCTGTAATTTACATCATAGGTAGACCTCAACTATGGGAGACAAACTGAGAAAAAAAAATCCAGAAAATCACATTGTCTGTTTTTTTAACATTTTATTTGCATATTATGGTGGAAAATAAGTATTTGGTCAGAAACAAAATTTCATCTCAATACTTTGTAATATATCCTTTGTTGGCAATGACAGAGGTCAAACGTTTTCTGTAAGTCTTCACAAGGTTGCCACACACTGTTGTTGGTATGTTGGCCCATTCCTCCATGCAGATCTCCTCTAGAGCAGTGATGTTTTTGGCTTTTCGCTTGGCAACACGGACTTTCAACTCCCTCCAAAGGTTTTCTATAGGGTTGAGATCTGGAGACTGGCTAGGCCACTCCAGCACCTTGAAATGCTTCTTACGAAGCCACTCCTTCGTTGCCCTGGTGGTGTGCTTTGGATCATTGTCATGTTGAAAGACCCAGCCACGTTTCATCTTCAATGCCCTTGCTGATGGAAGGAGGTTTGCACTCAAAATCTCACGATACATGGCCCCATTCATTCTTTCATGTACCCGGATCAGTCGTCCTGGCCCCTTTGCAGAGAAACAGCCCCGAAGCATGATGTTTCCACCACCATGCTTTACAGTAGGTATGGTGTTTGATGGATGCAACTCAGTATTCTTTTTCCTCCAAACACGACAAGTTGTGTTTCTACCAAACAGTTCCAGTTTGGTTTCATCAGACCATAGGACATTCTCCCAAAACTCCTCTGGATCATCCAAATGCTCTCTAGCAAACTTCAGACGGGCCTGGACATGTACTGGCTTAAGCAGTGCGACACGTCTGGCACTGCAGGATCTGAGTCTATGGTGGCGTAGTGTGTTACTTATGGTAGACCTTGTTACATTGGTCCCAGCTCTCTGCAGTTCATTCACTAGGTCCCCCCGCGTGGTTCTGGGATTTTTGCTCACCGTTCTTGTGATCATTCTGACCCCACGGGGTGGGATTTTGCGTGGAGCCCCAGATCGATGGAGATTATCAGTGGTCTTGTATGTCTTCCATTTTCTAATTATTGCTCCCACTGTTGATTTCTTCACTCCAAGCTGGTTGGCTATTGCAGATTCAGTCTTCCCAGCCTGGTGCAGGGCTACAATTTTGTTTCTGGTGTCCTTTGACAGCTCTTTGGTCTTCACCATAGTGGAGTTTGGAGTCACTGTTTGAGGGTGTGCACAGGTGTCTTTTTATACTGATAACAAGTTTAAACAGGTGCCATTACTACAGGTAATGAGTGGAGGAAAGAAGAGACTCTTAAAGGGACTCTGTCACCTGAATTTGGCGGGACTGGTTTTGGGTCATATGGGCGGAGT
Organism: Ranitomeya imitator; assembly: GCF_032444005.1. NCBI lineage: Eukaryota > Metazoa > Chordata > Amphibia > Anura > Dendrobatidae > Ranitomeya > Ranitomeya imitator. The sequence continues at coordinate 67,197,068 of NC_091284.1, read as the reverse complement.
TTTCGGGTGTTTAATTCACCCTTTCCTTACCCGCTGGCTGCATGCTGGCTGCAATATTGGATTGAAGTTCATTCTCTGTCCAAAGCAATCTTGCCTTGTGCAGGCGTATACTATGGAGGACAGAGAATGAACGTCAATCCAAAAGGTGGCTACTTTGAATAACCTAGAATATAAGACATAATTTCAGTTGTTTCACACTTTTTTGTTAAGTATATAATTCCACGTGTGTTAATTCATAGTTTTGATGCCTTCAGTGTGAATTTACATAGTCATGAAAATACAGAAAAATCTTTAAATGAGAAGGTGTGTCCAAACTTTTGGTCTGTACTATATATACATATATATATATTGTATTTGAATATTGTATTTTTTGGATCTAACATACATTTTCCAATGTGGAACAATTTTTAGATGTTTTTAAAACTGTGTGTAGTGTCTTGTCTTTTTGGTGTGTAAAATAAAAATTATTTTGGTAACTTTATTGCTGTCTGTGTGGTGATCCTACATTTATGTGCATGTACCTTTGTTCCTTCTATTGTGTTATGGTATTTTTCTACATGCATAGTAGCGATCCCAGTAGATCACTATAGTATTATATGATGGTGCCCACTTTAAAAAATATGTATTTCAAGGAAAGTAGTATGGGAATAAAAGAGAAAAGAAACCGAAACATTGTAGTGGTTTGGTATTCTGTTACCTTCCAGTCAATTGTTGGCACCCTTTCAAAATTGCTGGTAAACAACTTTGTTTCAAGCATGTGATACCCATTCCAACTCACCAGTGATGAGTAACAGGTACAGGCAATATGAAAATCACACTTGAAATTAGATGAAAAGTGGAGTTATCGAAATGTTTGCATTGTGTGTATGTGTGTGCCATACCAATCATGAAGAATAAAAAGGAGTAGAGAATTGTCTAAGTATTTGAGAATGAAAAATGTTGAAAATTATCAACAATCTAAAGGTTACAAGTAGTGATGGATGAGCGTGCTCAGCACTGCTCGATACTCGATTGAGTAGTGAATGATCTAAATGGGTGTAAATAGAGAGAAAGAGAGTGGAGAGATAATTTTTCCATACTTGTTTGCCATTTACTTCTATTATGCTCTCTACTCAAGTTGAGCACCTGCTTCACTTGTAGGAAGCGACACCATCTTTGCTGCAGCAGCATCATCGTCCCCAGAGGACCCCTTTAAGCAGCGTCGGTCACCTCTGACTGAGAACCACAGGTGGCGTCATGAGCTTTTATTACTTTATAAATCCCTTTAAAATCTATCCCTTTTGCTTGGGCCCCCTGAAATGTGTGTGCGATGCGAGATATGTGTGCAATGCCACCGGCACTCGGGACAGGAGCATGCGGTTGCATGTATTTCTATGCAGCCGCACTCTCCGGTCCCAAGTGCGGGCAACAGTGCTGGATATTCATGCAAAAGACTCGTGAGAGCTTCTCGCATCGCACACGCAAGTGTGACACCGGCCTAATGCTGTCTTCTGCATTCTGCCAGTGCACTGAGAGATTCCCGCATATCAGCAAGTGGGGAGCAAATCTTCTGTTAATCCACCTCTTCTATTTTGCTACTGTGCTGACATCTCTTATTCGTAGTGCAATGCCAGAACACAGGACATAATTTACCACACTTGGGAGCAAATGCACTCTTAAAGTGTTGATCCCTCCACAGACAGAACTATATTCCAATTACACAAAGAACGGATGTTGCACAATAGCAAGAAATACCTGGAGAAAACTATAATATCACTTTGATAAAATTTTTGCACAGTAAAGAAGTCAAATTGACTATTAAATAATATGGTTACATGCTCGATTTCATATTGAAAAAAATGGAAGTTTAGTAACTCTTTGTCAAAATTCATGAAAAGGTCTTCGTGGACACATCTCTGCTCTTAGAGCTAATAAAGTGTTTCGACAATATATCTTGTGGGGTCCTATGGGTTATATATAGATGTGGCCAAGATTAACTTCACAAACAATGGACCATCTTGATAATTTGTCACAGAATGTCATCTCACTTTAAGGGATTAAGATAAATTAGCCATTGATGATGTCATATAAAATATCAAATTACACTTTTTTGTACCGTTTCCGTGAGTTGTGTTATCTGTATCAAGGTAAACTTATCTACAACTATAAATTATGACTCTGGTTAATATCATTCAGATCATGCCTTATTTACCATGATCTATCTCTATGGTTTGACGGTGGTCAGTGTCTATTATCTTTTTATACCTTTGTACAAGATCATGAGCAACACAATTTCCAAATTACCTATAAAAACCTTTCAAGAACTAGCAGAGGAGTCTTAGGACTTCATTATAAAAGTCCCTCTATTAACACTGCGCAGAAAATTAACATAATAGTAATATAGCTAAACTCTTCATTATTATGTTAATTGCTCTCATCTATTAATAAAGTTAATTTTATAATGAACTTGTCAGAGACTCTCTAGAGCACAGCTTTAGTTCCTGATAGACAATAAACCCCAGCATGATGTTCACATTTCAAAGAAAGGATCAAACTTTGTAGAATTAGTCAGACTGGTCAAGAAATACAGGTCAAAGACTAATGACATACATCGATAAACCCAAGTACCTCACACTGCATAGGATAATAGTTAGTAGCTCTTGAACTACTGATCAAAGATTTTTGGATTGAGGACCATGAATAAGTCAACACTAGGGATATACAGAGATAGTAGTTACGCATGATCTCAGTGGCTTGGCGGTTTCATTCTCATATAGGAAAGCACCAGAAGTAGTTTTCAGGTATGTCTCTTGCCAAGACAAACCTGTAAATACACAAATGCTAAAATTACTTTTTATCATACATTGATCAAGTACTGCAATAGTAATCATGTGACATTAGAACAGTACTTATAAGACCAAAGCAATATGTTGAAATACTGGTGGAACAGCTGGAATCGATGGCTGTGAGAGCGTACAGAAAGTGGTGGTAGAAATTCTTGGACACAGCAGTTTGAATTGTAGGCACAATCCAATTAAGAAATGAATGAGAACAGTCTGGGTAAGACAGTTCAAGTGCTCAAGACTGGAAGTAGCCTAACAGCTAGACCCAATAGTCAAGCAATAAGTGAATGTTCAATGTGGCTTTAACCCCTTCCCGACCTTTGACGCATACGCTGCGTCATGAAAGTCGGTGCCATTCCGACCCATGACGCAGCATATGCGTCATGGAAAGATCTCGTCCCTGCAGGCCGGGTGAAAGGGTTAACTCCCATTTCACCCGATCTGCAGGGACAGGGGGAGTGGTAGTTTAGCCCAGGGGGGGTGGCTTCACCCCCTCGTGGCTACGATCGCTCTGATTGGCTGTTGAAAGTGAAACTGCCAATCAGAGCGATTTGTAATATTTCACCTAAAAAACTGGTGAAATATTACAATCCAGCCATGGCCGATGCTGCAATATCATCGGCCATGGCTGGAAACACTTATGTGCACCCACCCCACTCCTCCGATCGCCCCCCCAGCCCCCGATCTGTGGTCCGCTCCCCTCCGTCCTGTGCTCCGCTCCCCCGTCCTCCTGTCCGCTTCCCCGTGCACCAATCACACCCCCCGTGCTCCAATCAAACCCCCCCGCACTCCGATCCCCCCCCGCACACAGCGACCCCCCCGTGCTCCGATCCACCCCCCCCGCACAGCGATCCCTCACCCCGTGCTCCAATCCTTCCCCGTGCTCCAATCCTCCCTCCCGTGTTCCGATCCAGCCCCCCCCATGATCCGATCCACCCCCCCGTGCTCCGACGCCCCCCCGTGCCCTGATCTCCCCCCCCTTATACTTACCTGGCCGCCCGAGGTCCGTCCGTCTTCTTTCCTGGGCGCCGCCATCTTCCAAAATGGCGGGCGCATGTGCAGTGCGCCCGCCGAATCTGCCGGCCGGCAGATTCGTTCCAGAGTGAATTTTGATCACTGAGATAGGTTATATCTCAGTGATCAAAATAAAAAAAATAGTAAATGACCCCCCCCCCTTTGTCACCCCATAGATAGGGACAATAAAAAAAAATAAAGAATTTTTTTTTTTTCACTAAGGTTGGGGTAAGAACTAGGGTTAGGGTTAGGGGTAGGGTTAGGGGTAGGGTTAGGGTTAGGGGTAGGGTTAGGGGTAGGGTTAGGGGTAGGGTTAGGGCTAGGGTTAGGGTTAGGGTTAGGGGTAGGGTTAGGGGTAGGGTTAGGGGTAGGGTTAGGGCTAGGGTTAGGGTTTCGGTATGTGCACACGTATTCTGGTCCTATGCGGATTTTTCCGCAGCGGATTTGAAAAATCCACAGTGCTAAACCGCTGCTGATTTATCGTGGATTTACCGCGGTTTTTCTGCGCATTTCACTGCGGTTTTACAACTGCGATTTTCTATTGGAGCAGTTGTAAAACCGCTGCGGAATCCGCAGAAAGAAGTGACATGCTGCGGAATGTAAACCGCTGCGTTTCCGTGCAGTTTTTCCGCAGCATGTGTACAGCGATTTTTGGTTCCCATAGGTTCACATTGAACTGTAAACTCATGGGAAACTGCTGCGGATCCGCAGCGTTTTCCGCAGCGTGTGCACATACCTTTAGAATTAGGCTATGTGCACACGGTGCGGATTGGCCGCTGCGGATCCGCAGCAGTGTTCCATCAGGTTTACAGTACCATGTAAACATATGGAAAACCAAATCCGCTGTGCCCATGGTGCAGAAAATACCGCGCGGGAACGCTGCGTTGTATTTTCCGCAGCATGCCAATTCTTTGTGCGGATTCCGCAGCGTTTTACACCTGTTCCTCAATAGGAATCCACAGGTGAAATCCGCACAAAAAACACTGGAAATCCACGGTAAATCCACAGGTAAAATGCAGTGCCTTTTACCCGCGGATTTTTCAAAAATGATGCTGAAAAATCTCATACGAATCCGCAACGTTGGCACATAGCCTTAGAGTTGGGTTGGAATTAGGGTTGTGGTTAGGGTTAGGGGTGTGTTGGGGTTAGGGTTGTGGTTAGGGGTGTGTTGGGGTTAGGGTTGTGATTAGGGTTACGGCTACAGTTGGGATAAGAGTTAGGGGTGTGCTGGAGGTAGAATTGAGGGGTTTCCACTGTTTAGGCACTTCAGGGGGTCTCCAAACGCAACATGGCGCCACCATTGATTCCAGCCAATCTTGTATTCAAAAATTCAAATGGTGCTCCCTCACTTCCGAACCCCGACGTGTGCCCAAACAGTGGTTTACCCCCACATATGGGGTACCAGCATACTCAGGACAAACTGCGCAACAATTACTGGGGTCCAATTTCTCCTGTTACCCTTGAGAAAATAAAAAATTGCTTGCTAAAACATCATTTTTGAGGAAAGAAAAATGATTTTTTATTTTCACGGCTCTGCGTTGTAAACGTCTGTGAAGCACTTGGGGGTTCAAAGTGCTCACCACATATCTAGATAAGTTCCTTGGGGGGTCTAGTTTCCAAAATGGGGTCACTTGTGGGGGGTTTCTACTGTTTAGGCACACCAGGGGCTCTGCAAACGCAACGTGACGCCCGCAGACCATTCCATCAAAGTCTGCATTTCAAAAGTCACTACTTCCCTTCTGAGCCCCCACGTGTGCCCAAACAGTGGTTTACCCCCACACATGGGGCATCAGCGTACTCAGGAGAAACTGGACAACAACTTTTGTGGTCCAATTTCTCCTGTAACCCTTGGGAAAATAAAAAATTCTGGGCTAAAAAATTATTTTTGAGGAAAGAAAACGTATTTATTATTTTCACTGCTCTGTGTTATGAACTTCTGTGAAGCACTTGGGGGTTCAAAGTGCTCACCTCACATCTAGATAAGTTCCTTTCGGGGTCTAGTTTCCAAAATGGGGTCACTTGTGGGGGGTTTCTACTGTTTAGCCACATCAGGGGCTCTGCAAACGCAACGTGACGCCCACAGAGCATTCCATCAAAGTCTGCATTTCAAAACGTCACTACTTCACTTCCGAGCCCCAGCATGTGCCTAAACAGTGGTTTACCCCCACATATGGGGTATCAGCGTACTCAGGAGAAACTGGACAACAACTTTTGGGGTCAAACTTCTCCTGTTACCCTTGGGAAAATAAAAAATTGCGGGCTAAAATTCATTTTTGAGAAAATAATTTTTTTTTTTTATTTTCATGGCTCTGCGTTATAAACTTCTGTGAAGCACTTGAGGGTTCAAAGTGCTCACTACACATCTAGATTAGTTCCTTTGGGGGTCTAGTTTCCAAAATGGGGTAATTTGTGGGGGATCTCCATTGTTTAGGCACACAGGGGCTCTCCAAACGCGACATGGTGTCCGCTAATGATTGAAGATAATTTTCCATTTAAAAAGCCAAATGGCGTGCCTTCCCTTCTGAGCCCTGCCGTGCGCCCAAACAGTGGTTTACCCCCACATATGGGGTATCTGCATACTCAGGACAAACTGGACAACAACATTTGTGGTCCAATTTCTCCTATTACCATTGGCAAAATAGGAAATTCCAGGCTAAAAAATCATTTTTGAGAAAAGAAAAATTATTTTTTATTTTCATGGCTCTGCATTATAAACTTCTGTGAAGCACCTGGGGGTTTAAAGTGCTCAGTATGCATCTAGATAAGTTCCTTGGGGGGTCTAGTTTCCAAAATGGGGTCACTTGTGGGGGAGCTCCATTGCATAGGCACACAGGGGCTCTCCAAATGCGACATGGTGTCCGCTAACAATTGGAGCTAATTTTCCATTCAAAAAGTTAAAAGGCGCGCCTTCCCTTCCGAGCCCTGCCGTGTGCCCAAACAGTGGTTTACCCCCACATATGAGGTATCGGCGTACTCGGGAGAAATTGCTCAACAAATTTTATGATCCATTTTATCCTATTGCCCATGTGAAAATGAAAAAATTGAGGCGAAAATAAATTTTTTGTGAAAAAAAGTACTTTTTCATTTTTACGGATTAATTTGTGAAGCACCTGAGGGTTTAAAGTGCTCACTAGGCATCTAGATAAGTTCCTTGGGGGGTCCAGTTTCCAAAATGGGGTCACTTGTGGGGGAGCTCCAATGTTTAAGCACACAGGGTCTCTCCAAACGCGACATGGTGTCCGCTAACGATGGAGATAATTTTTCATTCAAAAAGTCAAATGGCGCTCCTTCCCTTCCGAGCCTTACCATGTGCCCAAACAGTGGTTTACTCCCACATGTGAAGTATCGGTGTACTCAGGAGAAATTGCCAAACAAATTTTAGGATCCATTTTATCCTATTGTCCATGTGAAAATGAAAAAATTGAGGCTAAAAGAATTTTTTTGTGGAAAAAAAAGTACTTTTTCATTTTTACGGATCAATTTGTGAAGCACCTGGGGGTTTAAAGGGCTCACTATGCATCTAGATAAGTTCCTTGGGGCGTCTAGTTTCCAAAATGGGGTCACTTGTGGGGGAGCTCCAATTTTTAGGCACACGGGGGCTCTCCAAATGTGACATGGTGTCCGCTAAAGAGTGCAGCCAATTTTTCATTCAAAAAGTCAAATGGCGCTCCTTCCCTTCCAAGCCCTGCCGTGCGCCCAAACAGTGGTTTACCCCCACATATGAGGTATCAGCGTACTCAGGACAAATTGGACAACAACGTACGTGGTTCAGTTTCTCCTTTTACCATTGGGAAAATAAAAAAATTGTTGCTGAAAAATCATTTTTGTGACTAAAAAGTTAAATGTTCATTTTTTCCTTCCATGTTGCTTCTGCTGCTGTGAAGCACCTGAAGGGTTAATAAACTTCTTGAATGTGGTTTTGTGCACCTTGAGGGGTGCAGTTTTTAGAATGGTGTCACTTTTGGGTATTTTCAGCCATATAGACCCCTCAAACTGACTTCAAATGTGAGGTGGTCCCTAAAAAAAATGGTTTTGTAAATTTCGTTGTAAAAATGAGAAATCGCTGGTCAAATTTTAACCCTTATAACTTCCTAGCAAAAAAAAATTTTGTTTCCAAAATTGTGCTGATGTAAAGTAGACGTGTGGGAAATGTTATTTATTAACTATTTTGTGTCACATAACTCTCTGGTTTAACAGAATAAAAATTCAAAATGTGAAAATTGCGAAATTTTCAAAATTTTCGCCAAATTTCCGTTTTTATCACAAATAAACACAGAATTTATTGACCTAAATTTACCACTAACATGAAGCCCAATATGTCACGAAAAAACAATCTCAGAACCGCTAGGATCCATTGAAGCGTTCCTGAGTTATTACCTCATGAAGGGACACTGGTCAGAATTGCAAAAAACGGCAAGGTCTTTAAGGTCAAAATAGGCTGGGTCATGAAGGGGTTAAGTAGACCCAAACAGGAAGCAACATGGCTTTCACAGGTTCAGTATTGACCATATTGGAAAAGGGCGTTAGAAGAAACACAAGAACAGCTTCCAGTTTTAAGGAGAGATATTGCAGGACAATAATAGCAGACACTAGTGGTCAATCCACAGAAGGACAACCTAATCCTCACCCAATATTGCCTCAGTGTCCCTGCAACTTTTTGAGGGGTCATGTTTCCTTATCACTGAAACTAAATGGAATTTAAGTAAACAGGATTCATTATATTTACTCCTTTTTGTTAATTAAATGTAATTTATCAACAGAAAATGACCAAGTGTTTGAATTATTTTTTTGTGTTAACTCCTTCATGACCGGAGGTATTTTTGTTTATGCATTTTCATTTTCACTCCTCTTCTTCCCAGAGCCATCACTTTTTTATTTTTTGGTCAATATGGCCATGTGAGGGCTTGCTTTTGTGGAAAGAGTTGTACTTTTGAACAACACCATTGGTTTTAACATATCGTGTACTGGAAAACGGAAAAAAAATTCAAAGTGTTGTGAAATTGCAAAAAAAGTGCAATTCCGCAATTGTTTTTTGCTTTGCTTTTTTACTAGGTTCTCTAAATGCTAAAACTGACCTGCCATTATGATTCTGCAGGTCATTATGAGTTCATAGACACCAAGCATGTATAGGTTCTTTTTTATCTACGTGGTGAAAAAAAATTCCTAAATTTATTGAAAACAATTTGCATCATTCTCCGATACCTGTAACGTCTCTGTTTTTAGTGGTCTCAGGATGAGTGAGGGCTTATTTATTGCTTGCTGAGCAGATGGCTTTAAAGATACCATGTTGATGAAGATACGATCTTTTGATCGCCCCTTATTGCATTTGAATGCAATGTTGTGACAAACAAAAAAACGTAATTCTGGTGTTTTGACTTTTCTTCCCATTACACCATTTAGGGATTGGGTTAATTTTTTATATTGATAGATTGGGCGATTTTGCATGCGGCAATACCAAATATATGTACGTTCGATTTTTTTATTGCTTTATTTTGAATGGGGCAAAAGGGGGGTGATTTGAACTTTTATATATTATTTTATATTTTTAAAAACATTTTTTTTTACTTTTCGCATGCTTCAATAGTCCATGGAAGACTAGAAGCTGCCATAACCAAATCGCCTCTGATACATACAGGTAATGGTCAGATCGCCTGTATGTGTCAGAATTGCTGACTTGCTATGAGCGCCAACCACCGGGCGGCGCTCATAACAATCCAGCAGAGACAACCATAGAGGTCTGCTGGAGACCTCTGGTTATCATGCCAACCCATCGTCATGTGACACTAGCAGCAATGGGCAACATTTCTGGCGTACTTGTCGGAAGCGTGTGTTTAAATACCACTGTCAGAGTTTGACAGCAGCATTTAACAGGTTAACAGCTGCGGGAGGATTGCGATTCCACCCAAGGACATGTGCTGACATGTGCCAAAAAAGATATGGGCTCACCGCTGGAGCCCACATCAAAGGGAGGGTGTCCAACATTGGCATACTATTACGCCCGATGTCGGAAACGGGTTAAGTAATTTTTTTTTTTATGTCACAAACTGTAGAAAAAAATAGAAATCTTGCAATTTTGCCACTGGCCACTGGGGCTACTTTAGAAACATAGTGCCTGTTTTTCATAGAACACTTTTCAGAAGACTCATTATTATAACAAGCAGGGTACAACAGGATTCACTAATAACTATAGGCGATTTCACAGCTGACCCCCCCCTCCCCTTCACAATGACCTTTGCACATGCTAATTAAATACTTCAGTACAAAAGATAGTTTTATTGCTCCTAAAGTATGTGTGGATTTCTTAGAAGAATAGGTAGTATGAGTTTAAAAGAGTTCATGTGGCCGATGTCAAAATTGCAAGATTTCTACTTTTTATACAGATAGTGCTATCATATATATCATTTATATCCCATATACTCGTGTATAATCCAAGTTTTTCAGGACGTTGTTTGTGCTGAAAATGCCCCCCTCGTCTTATACACGAGTTAATTGTCCCAGAAAGCCGGCTGGAGTGGAGGAGCGGCGGGTGACACAGGCAGGAGATGGCGGCTGTGGCTAAAACCTGTGCAGCTACTAAAGAGAAATTAATATTCATTTCTCTTATAGCGCGCACAGTGACACCCGCAGCCACCAGCTTCCAAAAGACATCCTACTCACCCTCCTGCGTGCCCTCGCAGCATCTCATTGGTCCGGGCACCCTCGCAGCATCTTGTTGGGCCCAGTGTCGGCAGCTCTTCTTGTGCCAAGCGATCACGTGTCCCCCACTCATTAAAGTAATGAATATGCACACCTCTCCATTCCCATAGGTGTGGAGGGAATATTCATTACCTTCATTAGCCCGGTCCCATGATTGCTTGGCACAGAAAAAGCTTCCGGCTCCAGGACCAGCGAGATGCTGCAAGGGCGCCAAGACCAATAAGATGCTGTGAGGGTGCGTGGAAGGTGAGTAGGATGTTTTTTTATTGGAACCATTCATACAAGGATAGGGGATAAGGAGCTAAGCTTACCAGGACAGTGATGGGGAGCCATGCATACCAGGACAGGACAGGGGAGCCATGCATACCAGGACCGGATGGGGATGCCATGCATACCAGGACAGGGATGAAGGGACAATGCATACCCGGCTTATACTCAAATCAATAAGCTTACCCAGTTTTCCCTGGCAAAATTAGGTGCCTCGGATTATAATCGGGTTGGCTTATACTCGAGTATATGCGGTAATTGTCAAATTATGTATTTGAAAACTGTATTTAACATAAATTTTGAAGAGAAAGAATATAAACCAGCTCACCCATGATGCATAAGCTGAGTTTCAGGAGCACGGACCTGCTGTTTCCAGGCGTGTAGAATCCAAAGAAAAAAATAATGTTCAGCTTCACCGAATCCGTGAAAAAAAGTTTTCTTTATTCACAAACTTAAACATGGGGGATACAAACTTCAGCACAAACCATATGGGTATGAAACTCAACGCATTTCTGGAGACTAGGCTCCCTTAATCATGACAAGTTTCATGTCATGATTAAGAGAGCCTAGTCTCCAGAAACGTGTTGAGATTCTCACCCTTATGGTTTGTGCTGAAGTTTGTATCCTCCATGTTTAAGTTTGTGAATAAAGAAAACTTTTTTCACGGATTCGGTGAAGCTGGACATTTTTTCTTTTGGATTTAACATAAATACTTGATTTTTTTTTGTCTGATGACACATTTGCTGTATATCATATTTATTGCACATTATTCTACATTGGGCAAAGTTTAAAATTAGAAGGATAACCAGACTGGGGAAAAATACTGCTCTGTTACTTCTATCATCCCAATTACTGCCATCCCAATTTCACAGCTGTAAATGGATTATTGTCTGTGTCCAGTAATATGGCTTAGGCTGGGTTCCCATTGCGTTATGGGACCGCGTTAAACGGACAGCGTTGCACGGCGAAATTAACGCCATGCAACGCGGCCGTTAACGCGCCCATTCACGCTAATGGGAACGCGCTACACCAGCGCGTGCCATGTTCGGCACGCGCTAGCGGCGCGCCGGAGATTCCTGGCGCGCCGCGGACGCTGCTTGCAGCGTCCGAGGCGCGCCCGCGGTCCGTTCCCCGCTCTCGCAGATCGGGGATCTGCGAGAGCGGGGACGTTACCGCGACCCCGAACGCGGCCCCATAAAAACATTGCGTTAGCGCAATCCGCTAGCGCTAAACGGATTGCACTAACACAATGTGACCCTAGCCTTTCAAAGATGTCAGAGACAATGCAGCTCCTTTGAGGTTGAAAGTTAATACAAAGTGTTTTATTTCTTAAAAAAATAGGGTGGTTCCACATTGCCAGTCTGCCTATTGATACATAATTTATGAATAAACATTTTAATGAGGTTTAATTAAAGCTTCTCTCTTGTGATTACTCAGGTACAACATTTACATAATGAACGGTTCTTCTTATTGCTTTCTGATTAAACTCTCAACTAAGGCCGAGTTCACATTAGCGTTCGGGGGCTCTGTGCACTCCCTTCATTAAGCACCACCTACTTCCACATACTTCTTAATGCATCCTGCGTACCTATCTGTAATACTGGGTACGCAGGACATGCGGATGCATGTGGATGTGTCATTTTGACATGCCCGCCGTCCACACAAAACGCAACTTTTTGCGTTCCGGTGTGGACGTCGGGCGCGTCAAAATGACGCATCCGCATACATCCACGTACATCTGCATGTCCTGTGTACCCAATGTTAAAGATAGGTATGCAGGATGCATGCAGAAGTATGCGGACCTAATCGGAAGAAGTGCGTAAGTGGGCGGAGCTTCAGGAAGGAAGTGCGCAGCCATCCACAAAGCCTCGGTATGCAAGTGTGAACCTAGCCAAAGTGATATAATGTGCATAGCAGATGTTAAAAACAGAGCTCAAAGAATTAGGGCTCATACTCACTTGCGAGAAACTCGGATGACTCTCGCATGGCAATACCCGACACTGCAACCCGCACTTAGGAGCGGAGCGTGCGGCTGCATGTATTACTATGCGGTTGCATGCTCTGATCTGAGTGCCAGCAGAAGTGCCTGGAATTAACATGCGAGACTCATCTGAGTTTCTCGCAAGTGAGTATGAGCCCTTAGGGTTTATGCACCGTACTATAGCTCCATATATCCAAAAGAACTCAATAGCCTACATTTACTTCCAATGGAGACATAATGGTCTTTGTTTCTCTAGGAAAAATAATTGGACACCTAATGACTGCTGCATGATGGAAATTCCCATGCACACAAACATACTAGGGCCGCACACACCCATAGACTTTTATATGACCCAATAGCCGATGTTTACTTCCAATGGAGTCACATAGGTTATGTTTCTTTAAAAAAATATTGTTAATTGTTTAACTGATTGCTGGGTAATGGTGATATTTTGCTCTAGAATCAATTACACTATGATGTGCAGCATATAGCACTATAAATTGATGCTTATCCTCTGTGGCTTTAGTCCTGGCTTTAGAAGTGTGTAACTTGCATAGAGCCACAAGGCGCATTTGTGTTGAAGGGACATTAGAAATGTTGGCACCAGATTTTTTTAGCACTGCTAAAATATTATTTTCATGGTATGAAGTTAGTATAGTTAATTAGACCTCATGAAAATAAGCAAGTGTACAGTCGACTTGCTTTTTTCTATCTTATGTCATCTCCTGCTGTGAGAGCTTTTGTTTTTTTATTGGTTATAGCTCATTATCAATGGTACTAACCAACCAGAGCTTGGAAAAACATGTAGGTACATTGAAGTCTGGAATCTGATGAACTAGCACTTCATATGGCAGCCATCTCTCTCCAGCATATTAATTTCTATATGTTAGTTTGACAGTGCTGTTCATATTCCCTTCCTTGTCAGCTCCTGACCCAGAGCTGCTTTCAGTCCTGCAAAATCTCAGCCTCCACCCATCTGCTGCTTGAGTAGTTCTCTTCAATTCTGTTCATTTTCTCCATGAGCTGCTAAGAGGTGAGCTTGTTCTAAGTCACTGTTATCCTTTTAAATAAATATTGAGATAAAAATGCCCTCTTTAGAACAAGTGCAATGTCAGTTACAGTAGCACATTCAGAGCAGCAGAATGATAATGCTGCTGAAATAGAACAGTCACTCAAAGAGCATTGACTATGCATAGAGAGTTGTGAGTATTCATAGCTCTTTAGTAACGAGCACAGTGTCAGCTTTCCTGCAGCTGCCGGCAGTTATGTGTGCCGCTACATAATTGGTCGCGTGCCGCCCATGTGACCGCCACGCAACCAATCAGAAGCTGCGACGTCATTCCTCAGGTCCTAAATTCCTAGAATGAGGAGTTTAGTACCTGAGAATGACGTCGTGGCTTCTGATTGGTCACGTGGCGGTCACATGGGCGGCACGCGACCAATCAGAAGCCGCGACGTCATTCTCAGGCACTAAACTCCTCATTCTAGGAATTTAGGACCTGAGGAATGACGTCGCGGCTTCTGATTGGTTGCGTGGCGGTCACATGGGCGGCATGCGACCAATCAGAAGCCGCGACGTCATTCCTCAGGTCCTAAACGCGCTCATTTTAAACAAAGAAGCCTGCCGGTTACCCGCGGTGATGTCCAGGGGCCGCCGGAGAGGTGAATATATCAATATTTTTTATTTTAATTCTTTATTTTACACCTCACTATGGATCCGATACCGATACCCGATACCACAAAAGTATCGGATCTCGGTATCGGAATTCCGATACCGCAAGTATCGGCCGATACCCGATACTTGCGGTATCGGAATGCTCAACACTAGTCATGCACACCAGATTAGGAATGAGTGAGTTATGTATACCAGAATAGAGATGAGGGGGCCATGCATACCAGGGTAGGGATGAAGGGGGGCCATGCATAACAAGTGAGAGATGAGGGGCCATGTGTATCAGGATAGGGATGAGGGTACCATATATACCAGGATAGGGGATATCAAGTAAAGAATTGACCACATTTTTTGCTTCTATTTTTTTTTTCTTAATTTCTTCCTCTAAAACCTAGGTGTGTCTTATGGTCCGGTGCGTCTTATAGTCTGAAAAATACATGAGTAGCTGCATGAAAGGGTTTCCATTTAGTCAATAAAACCCAGCTCTACAAAGGAGTTGTCGAAAACTGTAGATTAGGGTAGTTTTTTACTGATATCCCTGATATTTCAGAGCTTCATGAGCAGTCAGTCATATACTCATAGGACGCACTTTCCAATTGGTGTCATTTGCAAATAATTCCTTTCTATTGTAAAGAGCTAACGTTTACGCAGTCACATAACACACCACATTGAGATACTTATACTTTATGTAACTGATTCCCTTCCATATGTATTACATTTAATACACAACAATGGACACATCCAGGAAATAAGATGTACATGCCTGATCTGCAGAAATGGTAAATGGTATTACTGGATGTTTTGTATCAAAAGGATGGAAAACATGAACCCAGTTTGCCAGATTCTTTTTGAGACCTGTCATCAATAGATTAGAGAGTAATGAAATAATGGCAAGGCAAGGAAAGCAAAGACCATTAAATGTAAGCACATCCTGTGTTGCTGAGAGCAGCACATTTCATGTTTTGTGTGTAATTTATTTGAAATTCAAAATGACACTTTCTATCTAATCATCTTTCACGCCGCACAACATTTTTTCCTGGCACTTTATCTGACATTTGTGCTTAAACAAGGAACAACGCCCGCTGACAGTGCAAAATTACAGGACGCAATGCTTCCAGATTACTATCTGCATTAGGAGCAGACTTGTAAACAGAGTGTACTTGTGTACGCCAATACTTAGAGGCGGCTGAACGCATTTCTGCTATGTCACTGCATAAACAGGATGCTCTATGCAATACTTACAGATAGAATATTTTGTAAGTTGTGAGCAAATATTCAGCCTGACTTTTTTTTTTCATTTTATGCTGTTTTTGTTACTTGACAAATTGCAATATACTGTATAAGATAGAATGTGAAAAATGTAGCAAAAAAAAATTTAGAACTGGTGGAAAACTGCAAATTTTATGAAATTCGACTCAAACTCGATCTTCCATAGATGTATTCACTCAGCTCTACTTTCACTGTCTGGTTGAGAACCACCACAGAGAGAATAGAGTGAAAAAAAGTCCAGATAAATATATATATATTTATATTGCAAAAATGAATTTATTAGTAATACAGGTCAATGACAAACAACAAAGCTAAAAAGTGGCAGACATACCCGGTATGAAAGTGAGGGTATCCCACGCTGTATCCCGGGGTGGACGGGATACAGCGTGGGATCCCCTCACTTTCATACCAGGTATGTTTGCATGACTCCATTACTTGTGCATATGTTGTTATTAGTGTTGAGCGATACCGTCCGATACTTGAAAGTATCGGTATCGGATAGTATCGGCCAATACCCGAAAAATATCGGATATCGCCGATACCGATATCCGATACCAATACAAGTCAATGGGACATCAAGTATCGGAATGTATCCTCATGGATCCCAGGGTCTGAAGGAGAGGAAACTCTCCTTCAGGCCCTGGGATCCATATTAAAGTGTAAAATAAAGAATTAAAATAAAAAATATTGTTATATTCACCTCTCCGGCGGCCCCTGGACATCAGCGGGAGGATCCGGCGTCCGGCACGGCTTCTTTCTTCAAAATGCGCGCCTTCAGGACCTGTGGAATGACGTCCCGGCTTCTGATTGGTCGCGTGCCGCCCATGTGACCGCCACGCGACCAATCAGAAGCCGCGACGTCATTCCTCAGCTAAAGTCCTAGAATGAGCGCCTTCTAGGACCTGAGGAATGACGTCGCGGCTTCTGATTGGTCGCGTGGCGGTCACATGGGCGGCACGCGACCAATCAGAAGCCGGGACGTCATTCCACAGGTCCTGAAGGCGCGCATTTTGAAGAAAGAAGCCGTGCCGGACGCCGGATCCTCCCGCTGATGTCCAGGGGCCGCCGGAGAGGTGAATATAACAATATTTTTTATTTTAATTCTTTATTTTACACTTCCGATACCGATACCCGATATCACAAAAATATCGGATCTCGGTATCGGAATTCCGATACCGCAAGTATCGGCCGATACCCGATACTTGCGGTATCGGAATGCTCAACACTAGTTGTTATAAGATTAATTTTTCAAGATGTATTTTCAAGCCTGCATTTCCTGGAACATCTAGGGATTTCCACGCTGTAATTACCGCCTTTAGGCTGTGTGCACACGTTGCTGATTTTTTGTGTTTTTTTTCACGTTTTTTCGTGATAAAAATGCTATAAAACTGCAAAAAAAAAGCATACAATATGTATCCCATCATTTAGAATGAATTCCGCATGTTTTGTGCACATGATGCGTTTTTTCCGCGAAAAAAAATGCATCGCGGTAAAAAGCGCAGCATGTTCATTAATTTTGCGTTGTCCGGAAGCGCATCAAAAACATGGCAAAAATGCGCAAAAAACGCATGCAGATTTCTTGCAGATTTTTTTGCAGAAAATTTCAGGTTTTTCTCAGGAATTTTCTGCAAGAAATCCTGAACGTGTGCACATAGCCTTACTTATGCGGCAGTGTCTATCACTTTTTAGCTTTGTTGTTTGTCATTGACCTGTATTACTAATAAATTCTTTTTTGCAATATATAAACATATATATATATATGTATATATATATATGTGTGTATATATCTATATATCTATATATATATATATGGACTTTTTTTCACTGTATTCTCTCTGTGTTGGTTCTCATATTGACATTCAGTGGGTCCTTTTTGTCCTAACACTTTAGCTGTGGAATTTATTTTTAATGCTTCAATATACTTTTCAACATTATATAATGAACATGCTATATTCCATTAGCTGTATGTGTTTACCTCTTTGATATTTCACTGTCTGGTGTATCATTTTGCATGACTGACATTTTAGACGTGCCACAATAACATGAAAATCTTCTGCAGCTGTCAAGTTGGTAACTTGCTGCATCAACTTCTTCCACATGTTAGCTGTGTCGCTTACATGGCATGTGGAAGCAGGTGCTTTGGTCATATGAGACCAATGTAGAAATTTTTGGGCTAAAGATAAAAAGCTATGTGTGGTGTAATACTAATACTGCACACCACCATGACAACACCAACACCACCATCAAACATGGTGGTGGCAGCATCATGCTGTGGGTATGCTTTTCTTCAGCAGGGACAGGGAAGCCGGTCAGAGTGGACAGAATGATGGATGGGGCTAAGTAGAGAACAATCCTGGAGGGAAACGTGTTAGAGGCTGCAAAACACTTAAGACTAGGTCGCAGGTTCACCTTCCTGCAAGACAATGACCATAAACATACTGGCAGAGCTACAATGTAATGGTTTAGAGCAAAGAATATTCAAGTGTTTGATTGGCATAGTCACAGTCCAAACCTAAATCCCATTGAGTATTGACTCAATATTTTCAAATATTTAGAAAACCATGTATCATTTCTTTTACACTTCACAAATACTTGCTACTTTGTGTTGTTATATCACATAATATCCCAATAAAATAAATATGTTTGTGGGTGTAACATGAACAAATGTGGAAAAGTTTATGGGGTATGAATACTTTTCCAAGACACTCTAGTGTACTATGGGATCAAATTTGGACTGTATTACTAATCCAGAAATAAAACAATAAATGCATCACACCATTGCGTTTCCTTTTATATTCTCGTGTTTCAGCCCTTTGTTAGCAAGATGAAAAATCTTTAGCTGCTGCTCTTCAGGGCATTTTTATTCCTGTTTGTATTAATTGTAGTTACTTTTCTTCTTCTTCATATATCTTCAGATATATTTGATATCTCCTTTGTGTCATTTCTTAAATAAGATAAAATATGGTCATTAACAGAAGACTGTGATGGAAGCTGTAAAACATTAATATCCCAGAACATTCTAGTAATGAGCGTGTTGATGTTAGCTCCTGTTGTTGAGAGAATAGGTTGTGTTGCAGTGTAACATCTTATCCCCTTAATAAGAGAAAGATTGTAAAGTTTATAATGAGTTCATAGATATGGAAATCGTAAACCCAATCCTGCACATTTCATTTTCGGAGGGTGATGCATTGTGAGCTAATTACACAAGCTGTTGACACAGAGAAAAAATTCTCCGCTGTACAAATAAATAGTTGGATGAATAAATTGACGGAGTAGAGTATATGCTGGTTTTAATTATTCTATATCCCATTAAGCCATTACAGAAACAGCTTTACAATGTTATAGAGGGGGGAAGCAATATTTACTTGTTTCAGGGATAGGGTTCTTGTTACAGTTCCAATTACTGAAGCTGCCAAATTTGGTTAGTATAATTTAATAGGCTGCATATGAAATGCACATAATTTAGAATAGAGCTTGTAAAAGATGCTATCATATACAAATGAAGGCTGAAATATGTTTTGTGGGTTTTTATTGCGATGTATTATGAATATTATGTGCTTTTCCCATTGGAATTTGTGCATTCCTTGCTACATACAGTGTATCTAAAAATCATCTACAAGAAGAATCTAGCATTCGGGGTTCTATTGCTTATGCACAATTGACACCTTGAATGAGAGATTAAAATTCTTATGTTTATAGGCTTATTGTTCTCATTTATACTTGTGTGGCTTTCATTCAAGCTTTGGAAGATATTCATGGAGCTAATATGTAAATTGCAATGATCTGTATCATGCATAGGCTAAAAGAGCGCAGTGTATTAATATCAGAGTTCAACCTAGTTTAATATGTGAGCTTCAAATGTGGTCATGGATTCCATCAAAGGATTAATCATCATTTCAGTCATGCCCAAGTCAAGTATACAGTGGGGGGAAATAAGTATTTGATCCCTTGCTGATTTTTTGAGTTTGCCCACTGACAAAGACATGAACAGTCTATGATTTTAAAGTTAGGGTAATTTTAACATTGAGAGATAGAATATCAAAAATAAAATCAAGAAAATCATGTTGTTTAAGTTATATACATTTATTTGCATTTTACAGTGAGAAATAAGTAATTGATCCCCTACCAACCATTAAGAGTTCTGGCTCCGACAGACCAGTTAGATGCTTCTAATCAACTCGTTACCTGCATTAAAGACAGCTGTCTTATATAGTCACCTTTATAAAAGACTCCTGTCCACCGACTCAATTAATCTGTCAGACTCTAATCTCTACAACATTGGCAAGACCAAAGAGGATGTCAGGGACAAGATAATAGACCTGCACAAAGCTGAAATGGGCTACAAAACCATAAGTAAGACGCTGGGTGAGAAGAAGACAACTGTTGGTGCAATAATGAGAAAATAGAAGAAATAAAAAATGACAGTCAATTGATATCAATCTGGGGACCATGCAAAATCTCACCTCGTGGGGTATCCATGATCATGAGGAAGGTGAGAGATCAGCCTAAAACTATGCGGGGAACTAGTAAATGATCTCAAGGCAGCAGGGACTACAGTCACCAAGAAAACCATTGGTAACTAGTAGTGATGAGCGAATATACTCGTTACTCGAGATTTCCCGTGTACGCTCGGGTGACCTCCGAGTATTTTTTAGTGCTCAGAGATTTAGTTTTCCTCCCCTCAGCTGAATGATTTACATCTCTTAGGCAGCTTGATTACATGTGGGGATTCCCTAGCAACCAGGCCACGCCAACATGTACTTATGCTGGCTAACAGATGTAAATCATTCAACTTCGGCGATTAAAACTAAATCTCCGAGCATTAAAAAATACTCAGAGGACACCCAGGCATGCTCGGGAAATGTCGAATAACGAGTATAATCGTTCATCACTTTTGGTAACATATTACGCTGTAAAGGTTTAAATCCTGCAGTGCCCGCAAGGTCCCTCTGCTTAAGAAGGCACATGTGCAGACCCCTCTGAAGTTTGCCAATGAATACCTGGATGATTCTGTGAGTGATTGAGAGAAGGTATTGCGGTCAGATGAGATAAAAATTGAGGTCTTTGGCATTATCTCAACTTGCCATTTTTTGAGGAAGAAAAATGCTGCCTATGACACAAAGAACACCGTCCCCACTGTCAAGAATGGAGGAGGAAACATTATGTTTTGGAGGTATTTCTCTGCTAAGGGCACAGGACTACTTCAACATATCAATGGGAGAATGGATGGAGCCATGTACCATAAAATCTTGAGTGACAGCCTCCTTCCCTCCACCAGGACATTAACCCCTTAATGACAGCCAATACGTCTTTTAACTGACCTGATATATAAGAGAATAGCCTCCCCATACAGGTGTCAATCCAGCAGTTGTTGGCTGTCCACTATAGCTGACAACTTGCTGTATCAGCCACGATCAGTGTTGGCACCGTACATATCTGTTTAACCCCTTAGATGCTGCTGTAAATAGTAACTACATCATTATAAATGGTTAACAGAGTGTGAGAGCTTCCACTTTATCCAAATTGGTGCCCTCAGATCATGATTGTGTGGTCCTGATGTTTGCCATGGCAATTCATGACCAAATAGCGGCCTTAGAGTCTGATGGCTGTAGTAATCTGTTCAGAAGTTACCGACATTTAGGTGGTAAAAATACACATTTTCATTTCTGTCATACCACTTTGCATAAAGCACCTGAAGGGTTAATAAACTACCTGACAGCAGTTTTCAATATGTCAGGGTGTATTTTTTTTTAAATGGTATTACGTTTGGGGGTTTCCCAATATATGAGACCCCTAAAGTCGCTTCAAAAATGGATAAGTCCCTAAAAAAAAATTTTTTTGTAAATTTCCTTGAAAAAATGAAAAATTGCTGCTACATTTTTAAACCTCCTAAAATGCTAACAAAATAAAATAACATTTTACATATGGTGCTGATGTAAAGCCGACATGTGGGAAATGTTATTTATTCATGGTCTGCTGTGGTATGATCATCTGGATTAAAGGGATAATTATTCAAATTTAGAAAATTGCTAATTTTTTTACATTTTTCTCAAATTTTAGATATTTCTTATAAATAAACACTAAACATATTGACCTAAATTTACCATTATCATAAAGTATAATTAATGTGTCATGAAAAAATAATCACAAAATCACTGGGATTTATTGAAGCATTCCAGAGTTATTACCACATAAAGTGACACCGGTCAGATTTCAAAAATTTGGCTCTGTCACTAAGGGGTTAAAAATGGGTCATGGCTGGGTCTTCCAGCAAGACAATTACCCAAAACATACAGCCAAGGATTGGCTCAAAATGTAGCACATTAAGGTCATGGAGTGGCCTAGCCTGTCTCCAGACCTTAATCCCATAGAAAATAGGAGTTAAAGCTCCAAGTTGCCAAGCAAAAGCCTCAAAATCTTAATAATTTAGAGAGGAGTGGACCAAAATTACTCCTGACGTGCACAAACCTCATCATCCACTACAAAAAAACATCTGACTGCCTAGCTTGCCAACAAGGGTTTTGCCACCAACTATTAAGTCTTGTTTCCAGGGGAATCAAATACTTATTACTCACTGCAAAATGCAAACAAATTTATAAATTTATACAATGTGATTTTATGGATTCTATTTTTGATAATCTACCTCTCAATGTTAAAATTTGCCTACCCTTAAAACTATAGACCATTCATTTCTTTGTCAGTGGGCAACCTTACAAAATCAGCAAGGGATCAAATACTTATTTCCACCACTGTATATGTATATATATATATATATAGATATATATATATATCTATATATATATATATACTTTGTTCTTACAAAACTCAAAGTTGTCTTATGAGATCTGCTCTAATCTTTGGCAATAAGCACAGACATAGAGGGCACACGAACCTCGAGCATAAAGAACAATGCACGGACCATACTCATGCCACGGTGCCACAGAAATAAAAGAATTGGCTAGATTTGTAATGTTTAGTTATTACTGTATCTTTATCCTAGGTCATTAATATCTGATCGCCCCCTACCGATTGAACAGAGCTGCTCTGTTCAGCTCTATTCATTGTTGACATACGGGAACTGCCAAGCTAATATCAGCTGACCATGATGATATCGAGCTGTTGGTCACATACTGATCTCATACAAAGAATAGGCCAGCATTTTATGCACAGATGACCCCCTTTAATACAAACTTTATATAGGGGAATACAAACTATATGGGGAGGAATAATTGCTAATGTTTGCTTAATATCTGCAGCACATCTCCATTTTTTCCAGGTTTGCTACACCTGCCCTGGCCCCTTCACCTGTCTTTGGTGATTTCCCAGTTGGCCTACAATAAAATGGTGCTGTGGGCAGAATATGTGCAGACTGAATTATTCTCTACAGCGGGAATAGATAGAAGAGAGAGAGGACTTTGCAGACCATAAAAGCTCACACTATGCAGGAAGGATAGAGACAGGACCCCATTGACCATATTAGCTTACACTCTGCAGAAGAAAAACGTTCCAAATGACTATATAAATGGAAAATGACTGCTTTACAAACTGTTAAATTGGTAATTGTTGATTTGGGTAAGTTACTGACCACCACTGCATAATGTATGATAATCCATAAATTGCCATAGCTGTAAGACATTACATGGATATAACAAGTAAAGGGCTTTTCAAAGAGAAATTATGAGATACATTATTTTAGGGCTTCTACCCAATATGCTTCAGACTGTGAGAACCATCATCTCTTTGGACGAAGTTGAATCTGTGTCCATGATCTGCCACCTGGCTGGTTATAAAAGCTAGGAGAGAACTGGTTGGGGGCTTGTACAGTTCTTACTGTATCTTTGCACAGTGTTAAAACAATGTTTTATCACGTATCACAGTTACTTTTGGCAGAAAGTCTCATCTTTAATAATAGGAGTTAAAATACGATTGTCAAGATGATTTGTTTCAAGATGTATTTGGTCCAGTAATTCTGCAATCTTAAGATACCTAAGATTGTTTCCAAGGTTGTTCTATTAAGGACCAAGCTCTTTTTGACCCTTTAGCACCATATAATATTGTTTGATCTCATCGTCTTCGAACCTTTAATTTCTTTATTTTTGCATTAACACAACTATATGGGGTCCTTTTTCCATGGTATATTTTTACGAGAGATAGGGAAATTTGTTTGAGATGAATGTTCACCTCTATTTTTACAATTAAAATAGGAGTTATTGAATCTGTCTTCTTTTGTGATTTGCTTTTTGTCAATGCAGAAAAATGGAGGCCAACAGGATGATTTTTTGCTGACTTGCAAAGGGAAGAAAAAGGAGTTTCAAAGAATAATACTCATTTCACCACTGATTTGTCCAGCTACCACCATAGCTCACTGTCCGGCCATTTCTTTTCTCCTATCCTGTTACGTGATGTCCCCCTCAGCAACCTTCATTCTGCACTGGGACTTCGAGCGCCCAATAGGCTTCCAATGTCACAATGAAACAATGAGTTATTGCTGAGACAGGACAGGTGAGTGGCAAGATATTAATTATTTTTACATCCTATGTTTGTGATGCATGGGGATGTGGAGATACCTCATTGCATAATAAGGAACATTTAATTTGCGTTGAATAACTATTATGCAAACAAAACTTCCCTGCCTAATTTGAGTCTCAGCAGATTTGCTAATCTCTAACATCTACTATATAATTGTCTAAGGGTCACTTCTGTCTTTCTGTCCTTCTGTCTTTCTGTCTGTCATGGATATTCATTGGTCGCGGCCTCTGTCTGTCATGGAATCCAAGTCGCTGATTGGTCTCGTCAGCTGCCTGTCATGGCTGCCGCGACCAATCAGCGACGGGCACAGTCTGGCGGAAAAATGGCCGCTCCTTCCTCCCCGCAGTCAGTGCCCGGTCTGTACTCCCCTCCAGTCAGCGCTCACACAGGGTTAATGGCATCGTTGACCATGGTGTAACACACTCGGTTAACGCTGCTATTAACCCTGTGTGACCAACTTTTTACTATTCATGCTGCCTATGCAGCATGAATAGTAAAAAGATCTAATGTTGAAAAAAATTAAAAATAGTTACATACTCACCTTCCGGAGCCCCCGGATCGAAGCGGCCGGTTACCGATGCTCCCCGCGATGCCCCAGTGACTGCTCCATGCATTGCGGTCTCGCGAGATGATGACGTGCGATGTCGTGAGACCGCTACATCATCATCTCGCGAGCCACAATGCACTCTTCAGACCGGAGTGCGCGATGAGCATCGGTAACCGTCCGCTTCGATCCGCTTCGGAAGGTGAGTACCGTATTTTTCGGACTATAAGACGCACCGGACTATAAGGCGTTCCCAGGTTTTAGAGGTGGAAAATAGGGAAAAAAATATTTGAAGCAAAAAAATGTGGTAAAATATGTAATAACATAAATAACATACTATTATATGTGGTGTTATTATATATAATAGTATGTTATTATGTTGGAAGCTGCAAGACCAGTGTGGTGTCTGTACAGTACTATATGAAGATGCTGGAGGGTGAGTACAAAAATGGGGGCACAGGGCTTATATTGAAAGCACCACTCCAGCACTGCAAAATAACACTGGAGTGCTGCTTTAAAATCCCATGGGAGAACTATAACTCCCAGCATGTCCTGCAGATCCTATGACATGCTGGAAGTTATAGTTCACCAAAGGAGTGGCAGAGTGCTTTATTGTGTTTTGTAAAGACTAACCTCTTAAATGTGGCAGCCAGCCACACTGTGGTGAGGTAAAAGCATCCCATGACTGCACACACAGAGCCTTCCCTCGTTTCCTTTCCACGGTACAGGTTATGAGGAAGCTGCAGATTCTAGTGGAGAGCCTGAAGGACCTGTGATGATGTCAAGAAGAGGGAGGGCTCTGAGCTGCCATGTGATGCTCCAGCCCGCCCACTCCTGACATCAAACAGGTCCTGTTTGTGCACAGCATTTGGCGTCCAGCCCAGGCATGGCAGGCAGGTATGCAGCGATCTCCTCTCCTCTCTCCTCTGGCCCCTGCTGCTGCCACCTCCTCCCCCGGACACACAGACCTCCCCAGCTGCTGCAGGAATCAGCTCTGGAAAGCCATGTGTGTCCCTGCTTAAGTGCAGTATTCATTTGCTGCTCCAGGCTCACTGCTCAGCTGATAGGTGGGCGGGGAGCCGCTAATGAATATTCACTGCACTTAATCATCGGGACCACATGGTTTCCCCAGCACTGATTCTGGGCAGTGGGGACATCCTGAAGTGGCATAACAGTGCGATCCCACTCACTGCTGCCCCCCTCCCCACATGTTACATCCCTACCATAAGACACACCCACACTTTCCTCCCAAATTTGGAGGAAAAAAGTGCGTCTTATGGTCGGAAAAATACGGTATGTAACTATTTTTTATTTTAATTCTTTTTTTTAACAGGGATATGGTGCATACTACGTGATTGGCCAATATACCATGTGACTGGGCAGTATACTACGTGGCTCTGTGCTGTATACTACATGACTGGGCAATATACTATGTGGCTGGGCAATATACTATGTGGCTGGGCAATATACTATGTGGCTGGGCAATATACTATTTGGCTGGGCAATATACTATTTGGCTGGGCAATATACTATGTGGCTGGACAATATACTATGTGACTGGGCAATATACTATGTGGCTGGGCAATATACTATGTGGCTGGGCAATATACTATTTGGCTGGACAATATACTGTTTGGCTTGGCAATATACTATGTGGCTGGGCAATATACTATGTGACTGGGCAATATGCTATGTG
Source organism: Ranitomeya imitator (assembly GCF_032444005.1). NCBI lineage: Eukaryota > Metazoa > Chordata > Amphibia > Anura > Dendrobatidae > Ranitomeya > Ranitomeya imitator. The sequence continues at coordinate 67,170,578 of NC_091284.1, read as the reverse complement.
GCTGGGCAATATACTATGTGGCTGGGCAATATACTATGTGGCTGGGCAATATACTCTGTGGCTGGGCAATATACTATGTGGCTAGGCAATATACTATGTGGCTGGGCAATATACTATGTTGCTGGGCAATATACTATGTGGCTGGGCAATATACTACGTGGCTGGGCAATATACTATGTGACTGGGCAATATGCTATGTCGCTGGGCAATATACTTCGTGTCTGTGCTGTATACTACGTGGCTCTGTGCTGTATACTACATGACTGGGCAATATACTATGTGGATTGGCAATATTCTACGTGGCTGGGCAATATATTACGTGTCTGTGCTGTATACTACATGGCTCTGTGCTGTATACTACATGACTCTGTGCTGTATACTACGTGACTGGGCAATATACTATGTGGCTGGGCAATATACTATGTGGCTGGGCAATATACTATGTGGCTGGGCAATATACTACATGACTGGGCAATATACTATGTTGCAGGGCAATATACTACGTGTCTGTGCTGTATACTACGTGGCTCTGTGCTGTAAACTACATGACTGGGCAATATACTATGTGGTTGGGCAATATACTGTGTGGCTGGGCAATATACTACGTGGCTGGGCAATATACTACGTTGTTGGGCAATATACTACGTAACTGGGCAATATACTACGTGGTTGGGCAATATACTACATGCCTGGGCAATATACTACGTGGCTTGGCAATATACTACATGGCTGGGCAATATACTACGTGACTGGGCAATATACTATGTGGGCTGTGCAATATACTATGTGGACATGCATATTCTAGAATACCCAATGCGTTAGAATCGGGCCACTATCTAGTCAATCATAAATGTTTCAACAGTTTAAGAGATATCATTATCCTCTGTCTATACATGCGCATAGGCAGAGACCCGTCAATCCAGGGCAGCAGGCGGGAAGGAGCACCCGGGAACCCGCCCATCTGACAAGTCTACAACAAAGCTCGGTCCCTGACGACTATTAGACTTTGATTTGCTCTGCAATGCCACAGCATCTGAGAGTTGAACATATACAGTATGTCTGTAATCCTGCAGCCACTGTCTGATACATGCTGCCCGTTGATATTGTGGATATATATTAGATGTCAGGTTCACTTTAAACCCTTAAAGAAGTTGTCCAGGACTATTTTTTGTTTTGCTGTAGACTTGAAAACTTATAGTCTTACACAAACACAGTTGCAAACCTCATGGTAAGCTTTTATAAAGAACTTCTTGAAATCTAAAGAATAGAATTGATGGGGTGATTAGTGTTGAGCGATACCGTCCGATACTTGAAAGTATCGGTATCGGATAGTATCGGCCGATACCCGAAAAATATCGGATATCGCCGATACCGATATCCGATACCAATACAAGTCAATGGGACATCAAGTATCGGAAGGTATTCTCATGGTTCCCAGGGTCTGAAGGAGAGGAAACTCTCCTTCAGGCCCTGGGATCCATAGGGATGTGTAAAATAAAGAATTAAAATAAAAAATATTGATATGCTCACCTCTCCGGCGGCCCCTGGACATCATGCTGCTAACCGGGAGGCTTCTTTGTTTAAAATGCGTGCCTTTAGGACCTGGGAATGACGTCCCGGGTTCTGATTGGTCGCGTGCCGCCCATGTGACCGGCACGCGACCAATCAGAAGCCGTGACGTCATTCGCAGGTCCTCAATTCCTAGAATTAGGAGTTTTTGTGAATGAGAATGACGTCGCGGCTTCTGATTGGTCGCGTGCCGCCCATGTAACCGGCACGCGACCAATCAGAAGCCGCGACCTCATTCTCATTCACAAAAACTCCTAATTCTAGGAATTGAGGACCTGCGAATGACGTCACGGCTTCTGATTGGTCGCGTGCCGGTCACATGGGCGGCACGCGACCAATCAGAACCCGGGACGTCATTCCCAGGTCCTAAAGGCGCGCATTTTAAACAAAGAAGCCTCCCGGTTAGCAGCATGATGTCCAGGGGCCGCCGGAGAGGTGAGCATATCAATATTTTTTATTTTAATTCTTTATTTTACACATCCCTATTGATCCGATGCCGATACCCGATATCACAAAAGTATCGGATCTCGGTATCGGAATTCCGATACCGCAAGTATCGGCCGATACCCGATACTTGCAGTATCGGAATGCTCAACACTAGGGGTGATAGATTATAGTATTAGAGCATTTGCTGCAATAAAAAGAGCCTTTGCTGCAATAAAATCTCCATTAGAATTTTCTTTCCTTTTTACATAATGATTTTATTTTGTTATATCACTATTTTTATAACTTATTATTATTCTACTCATTGGTTAAATCAATCCTCAACCTTTATTTCTCCTTCAAACAACTCCAGAAAAGAGTGTGGTTTTGGATCATCTTATCGGTTCTGCTTGATTAAACATTTACCACTTTGAGAATTGGTTACAGGAAATTTTTCTCATCTAATAGGAACATTGGTTGGTGTATTCCATTAACTGCAACAATTGTACTTTACCCTCTTAAATTCTCTTTTTCAGAGTACGATTTAAAATGCAACCTTTGGCACTTTTCGACTGCAAATGACATTCAATTAAATAAAGTGCTTTCAACATTTGTGCCAAGAACACCTCATGTCACCAATGTGCTTAACTTATTCATTATTAACGTAATGAAAAAAATACACATTATAATGAGCCAATATAATGGTTGTGGATAGCTGTGAACATAGATACAGTGTATTACCAATTTATTATCTTTTATTATCATGTACATCACAATTGTTATTAATTAAATCAGTTCTGAGACATGAGTCAACTATATCACAGTGTTTTATATTTTATGCAAACAAAAGAGGCAGAGTGGTATACGTAAGGGCTTTTGCCTGAAAACAAATATCAAAACAACTATATATTCCTACATTGTTTTCTTATTGAAAATATAGTGACAAACAGACCAAAATGTCAGCCAATCAAAACCTACTAAAGAATAGGCACATGAATATTGAAATATACTGCTCTTTTTAGTTTTATACATACATAACGGTAAAGGGACTCTGTCAGCATAGAATGACTGTTAAAACCAAACACAAGTGCTCAATTCTTCACGGCGGCAATTTATATACACCTTGTCATCTGCCTGGTTTCCATTTATTTCTACCCTTCTCTGGCTCTATGAGGCCAGAGCTGTCAATCAAAGAAGAGGGGGTTGGAGATTGAAGGAAAAGAAGCAGTTGGGAAGGTATATTTAAATGATTGACCTTGCCATGAAGCACCGAGTGGCGGGACTTAGGTTCACACATCAGTATTTTGCAGTATCAGTCAGGCACAGTCCGGCAAATGTTGCAAAAAACGGATCCAGCGAAAATTGTGAAAAACTGATGCGACGGATCTGTTTTTTTTCTGGATCCCTTTTTTTGTTTTTGTTTTTTTATAAAATCCGGGGATAAAATCTGCACTTCCTGTTCCGAGCAGAGAAAGACCAGAATGGGAAATGCATGATTTGAATCGAAAAATGCATGAAAAACCAGAATCGGTCACCAGATTCATCATTTCACCTCACATTTCATCTGTTTCTCGCTGGAACTGTTGCTGTGTGTTTTTTCGCTGGACAGAAAAAAACTTTCCTATGTACATTTTCTCTGGCTGCCGGAAAACTAATTTTAGATGGATCTGGCAAAAAAAACGATGAAATGTGAGGCCATCCGGAGCAATCCAGTGCTAATACAAGTCTATGAGAAAAAAACGGATCCTGCAAAAGTTTTTTTCAAAATTCGCCGGATTGTGCCTGACGGCAAAAACCTGATGTGTAAAAGTAGCCTTAGTTTGAACACTCATCCTGTGCCGAGTCCCTTTTAGAAATTCAAAGTTAACTAAAATGCCACCCACAGGCAGCACCAGATCAGTAGGTAAGATGCAGTGGGGGAAATAAGTATTTGATCCCTTGCTGATTTTGTAAGTTTTTCCACTGACAAAGACGTGAACAGTATCGAATTTTAAGGGTAGGTTTATTTTAACATTGAGAGATAGAATAACAAAAGTAAAAACCAGATAATCACATTGTATAAATTATATAAATGTATTTGCATTTTGCAGTGTGAAATAAGTATTTCATCCCTCTGGCAAACAAGACTTAATACTTGGTGGCAAAACCCTTGTTGACAAAACACAGAAGTCAGACATTTTTTGTAGTTGATGATGAGGTTTGCGCACATGTCAGGAGGAAAGTTGGTCCACTTCTCTTTGCAGATCATCTCTAAATCATTAAGATTTTGAGGTTGTCACTTGGCAACTCCGAGATTCAACTCCCTCCGTAAGTTTTCTCGCGGTGAGCCCTGACTGCACATTATGGAGGTGGTGGGGTTTCGCTCTGCACTGTTGGAACGCTTGTCTCATTAAGGTAAGGATTGAGGAGGAGGCAGAAGCAGTGGAGAAGATGGTAAATGTAGAGGTTTGTCCTGCAAGCCTTGGAGATTCTTAGACTTGTGGAGTAGCGCCTGCGCCCACAACCACCAGAGTCACAGAGTGCCCAATCAGTGAGACGTAACGACCTTGGCCATACTTACTCGTCCAATTGGCAGACAGATATTTAGTCAATGAACAGGTGATGTTTTCTGCAACATGCTGGTGTAGGACACAGGAACACATGGGCTACTTGCACAGTGAACAAGTCTGTATGATCATGTTCACACACCACCAAGAAACCTGAAGACACAAAAGAGAATAGTAAAACCAAAAACACTCAGTTTGAAAAAATGTTGCAGTAATCCGCAAGTGCTAGTAAAAGATGTAAAAAACAGGGTATTTGGTTGATATGTTTTTTGCAAAAAATGTATACTAAGCTGCTCTACCAGCTGCTGGTGTAGCACAGGCACAGCTTTGTCAGAAAAGCAATGGTGACTGTGTAGTTGGTACTGGGGGACTGCGATAGCCATCGGCTTTCGGACACCATCTGTATCTACCAGGTGGGAAGGCAGCATTTCTGTGACAAACGGATTCGAGATGGTGGAGTTCAACCTCTTAGCTTTGTCATGCGTAGGAGGAAATAATCTTTTACGTGACCACAACTGCTGTACCGTGGGCTGGCTGCAGTGCTTAAAGAGGGTGGGGTATCGTGAACCGGACAAACTGCTGGACCGTGAAAGAGGTGCAGGTGGAGATGTTACTGTGGATTGAGAAACTTGTGGTGTGACCGTTCTCTGAGATCGGTCAAAAACAGCAGGCATGTCCACTACACTTCTGTTACGGATGACAGAGCGGGTAAAGAACCTGAAGTTCTGCGGTCGAAGACCTGCATCTCAATAGTTGGCACGGTAACAGAGGAGAAGGAAGAAGCAGCAGATGCGATTGATGGGGGACTGATGGTGGTTGATGTTCGCTGGTCTGCATTTTTGGGCAGTGGGATTCCCACACTAAAGCATGTTGATTGCGCATGTGAAGGTCCACACATGTAGTAGTCAAATTATTGCACTTTTTACCTCTGCTCAGTTTTTTGCAAAGTTGGCAGATTATGTGAGTTGACTCATTCTTTGCACTGTTAAAAAAAGCTCCCAGCTAGGCAACCCTTGCCACCGCTGTGAACTACAAACACACAGACACTGCTGGTCACAGACACAGTTGTGGCTGAAGATGCATTGCTCGTCGTGGCTGCATCACTTTGTGTCTATGACATACGGGGCAACGTAACCTCCTCATCTTTCTCCTCAGATGACCTACTCAGCTGTGTGCCTCTATGTTCACACCAACTGAGATCTAACACCTCATCATCATCATCATCCTTTGAGATATCACATTCCTCACCCTTGGAGTAACCCTCCTCCACTTGCTGTCCTGCAAGCACAGTACAGTCTACGTTGGCATCAGATATCTGAGTCTCATCAGGATCACCTTCTCCCCAGGGGTTAACGTCTGATGACTTTGTCCCCAGGATCCAAGAAAAAAATTCAGCATCGGTGCAGATTTCCTCCTCTTGACTCTTTGAAGCTTTTGAGTACACTTATGATGACCATTTCATAGAATGCGTGAACAGCTCTTCAAACTCACCCATCTATGTTTCCATACAGACAGTTGTAGGGTTGGAGAGTTGGGATGCGGGAGAAAGCAAGGGGAATTTGGGTGCGACCTCTGTGGACTGTACTGGATGTGATGTTGAAGTGGAGGAAGAGGAAGAAAGGCCACTTGAAGCCGTGCTTGCCATACACTTGAGCACATGCTCTTTCTGGGCCTCATCAGCAAGGCATACCGCTGTGCGTCTGCCAAAGAATGGTAGTGGAGTAGCCCGTCCAGTAACAGAAGTTGTCAGTTGTCTTTGCATAGGATGTGACGTTGCTTCACTTGTGCTTTTACAAACATTACCAACTACCCCACTTACACCTTGAACACCAAACCTACTTGCCCTTCCACAATGGCATCACTTTTTTCCAGTCATGTTGCTCAGATAGTGTGGTAGGAGCACAGTATTAGCAATCAAAAAATAGATTTTAAACGCTGCACCCCCTCTGGAAACAGCTGAATTTCAGCAACAGTAAATTCCAAGGTGAAATATGGCACGCTGTATCATGTTAGTCACAGAAGAAAATTGTTTGAGTGTGGATGAGGCCTGTATGACAAAGAAGATATGATACAAACAATTTGAAAGTCAGATATCCCCTACTGTACGACATTTGGAACGCAAGAATTTTTGTGGCCTCTGGATCAGGCCTCTATAACACACCAGATGCTACAAACTGTTGGAAGGTCAGGTCCCCTACTGTATGACACTAGGAATAAAAGTATTTTTAGTGGCCTCTGGATCAGGTCTCTACAGCTAAATTTAAACCCAACAAAGTGACAAAGTGTGATACAGCGGGCTGTCTAACTTTTTGCAACTGAAAAATTATATTTTTCTTTATGTATCTTACATCTGCAGACAGTTTCATATCAACAAAACCCTAAATGACAAGGTGGGATACAGCAGGCTTTTTCACATTTAGCTAGTGAAAAAAATATTATTTAGAATGCTGCCTTGTGCATGGAGCACAATAGAAGCAATGTACAACACACTTGTAGGACATTTGCTCTGGTGGCTTTGTCTGTGGACCTCAGTAATGGCCCAAAAAAAGAAAGTACTGGAAGGTAAAATTAACAGCGACACTTGACACTAGCCAGCTACACTATCTCACTGATATACAACCACCTAGCTAACTAGCTAAATTCTTGCTGCTAACAGTGCCAGCGTCAGGAGCAGCCTCTCAGCGCTGATACAGTGTCAAAATGGCACTAAATCACGTTGTCCACTATTTTTATGGAGAGGGACATGTGATTTTAGCAGCCAATGACACAAGCCGTTGTGTCAGGACATTGTGGGTGTTTCCTATGCCCTGATTGGCTAGCCGCAATGTACACAGATAAAGTAAGGGGGAAAAAATGGCTGTTAACCCCTTCCCGACCTTTGACGCATACGCTGCGTCATGAAAGTCGGTGCCATTCCGACCCATGACGCAGCATATGCGTCATGGAAAGATCGCGTCCCTGCAGGCCGGGTGAAAGGGTTAACTCCCATTTCACCCGATCTGCAGGGACAGGGGGAGTGGTAGTTTAGCCCAGAGGGGGTGGCTTCACCCCCTCGTGGCTACGATCGCTCTGATTGGCTGTTGAAAGTGAAACTGCCAATCAGAGCGATTTGTAATATTTCACCTAAAAAAATGGTGAAATATTACAATCCAGCCATGGCCGATGCTGCAATATCATCGGCCATGGCTGGACACACTAATGTGCACCCACCCCACCCCTCCGATCGCCCCCCTAGCCCCCCGATCTGTGGTCCGCTCCCCTCGGTCCTGTGCTCCGCTCCCCCGTCCTCCTGCCCGCTCCCCCCGTGCTCCAATCACACCCCCCGTGCTCCAAACAAACCCCCCCGCACAGCGATCCCCCAACGCACAGCGATCCCCCCCCGTGCTCCGATCCACCCGCCCGCACAGCGATCCCCCACTCCGTGCTCCAATCCACCCCCCCGTGTTCCGATCCACCCCCCCGTGCTCCGACGCCCCCCCCGTGCCCTGATCTCCCCCCCCTTATACTTACCTGGCCTCCCGGGGACCGTCCGTCTTCTTTCCTGGGCGCCGCCATCTTCCAAAATGGCGGGCGCATGTGCAGTGTGCCCGCCGAATCTGCCGGCCGGCAGATTCGTTCCAGAGTGAATTTTGATCACTGAGATAGGTTATATCTCAGTGATCAAAATAAAAAAAAAAGTAAGTGACCCCCCCCCCCCCTTTGTCACCACCATAGGTAGGGACAATAAAAAAAATATTTTTTTTTTTTCCACTAAGGTTGGGGTAAGAACTAGGGTTAGGGTTAGGGGTAGGGTTAGGGGTAGGGTTAGGGTTAGGGGTAGGGGTAGGGTTAGGGTTAGGGGTAGGGTTAGGGGTAGGGTTAGGGTTAGGGGTAGGGGTAGGGTTAGGGTTAGGGGTAGGGTTAGGAATGTGCACACATATTCTGGTCCTCTGCGGATTTTTCCGCTGCGGATTTGATAAATCCGCAGTGCTAAACCGCTGCGGATTTATGGCGGATTTACCATGTTTTTTCTGCGCATTTCAATGCGGTTTTACAACAGCGATTTTCTATTTGAGCAGTTGTAAAACCGCTGCGGAATCCGCAGAAAGAAGTGACATGCTGCGGAATGTAAACCGCTGCGTTTCCGTGCAGTTTTTCTGCAGCATGTGTACAGCGATTTTTGTTTTCCATAGGTTTGCATTGAACTGTAAACTCATGGGAAACTGCTGCGGATCCGCAGCGTTTTCCGCAGCGTGTGCACATACCTTTAGAATTAGGCTATGTGCACACGGTGCGGATTTGGCTGCGGATCCGCAGCAGTGTTCCATCAGGTTTACAGTACCATGTAAACATATGGAAAGCCAAATCCGCTGTGCCCATGGTGCGGAAAATACCGCGCGGGAACGCTGCGTTGTATTTTCCGCAGCATGTCAATTCTTTGTGCGGATTCCGCAGCGTTTTACACCTGTTCCTCAATAGGAATCCGCAGGTGAAATCCGGACAAAAAACACTGGCAATCCGCGGTAAATCCGCAGGTAAAACGCAGTGCCTTTTACCCGCGGATTTTTCAAAAATGGTGCTGAAAAATCTCATACGAATCCGCAACGTTGGCACATAGCCTTAGGGCTAAGGTTGGGTTGGAATTAGGGTTGTGGTTAGGGTTAGGGGTGTGTTGGGGTTACGGGTGTGTTGGGGTTAGGGTTGTGATTAGGGTTACGGCTACAGTTGGGATAAGGGTTAGGGGTGTGTTGGAGTTAGAATTGAGGGGTTTCCACTGTTTAGGCACATCAGGGGGTCTCCAAACGCAACATGGCGCCACCATTGATTCCAGCCAATCTTGTATTCAAAAAGTCAAATGGTGCTCCCTCACTTCCGAGCCCCGACGTGCACCCAAACAGTGGTTTACCCCCACATATGGGGTACCAGCATACTCAGGACAAACTGCGCAACAATTACTGGGGTCCAATTTCTCTTGTTACCCTTGTGAAAATAAAGAAATGCTTGCTAAAACATCATTTTTGAGGAAAGAAAAATGATTTTTTATTTTCACGGCTCTGCGTTGTAAACGTCTGTGAAGCACTTGGGGGTTCAAAGTGCTCACCACATATCTAGATAAGTTCCTTGGGGGGTCTAGTTTCTAAAATGGGGTCACTTGTGGGGGGTTTCTACTGTTTAGGCACACCAGGGGCTCTGCAAACGCAATGTGACAGCCGCAGACCATTCCATCAAAGTCTGCATTTCAAATGTCACTACTTCCCTTCTGAGCCCCGACGTGTGCCCAAACAGTGGTTTACCCCCACACATGGGGTATCAGCGTACTCAGGAGAAACTGGACAACAACTTTTGGGGTCCAATTTCTCCTGTAACCCTTGGGAAAATAAAAAATTCTGGGCTAAATAATTATTTTTGAGGAAAGAAAACGTATTTATTATTTTCACGGCTCTGCATTATAAACTTCTATGAAGCACTTGGGGGTTCAAAGTGCTCACCACACATCTAGATAAGTTCCTTTCGGGGTCTAGTTTCCAAAATGGGGTCACTTGTGGGGGGTTTCTACTGTTTAGGCACATCAGGGGCTTTGCAAACGCAACGTGACGCCCACAGAGCATTCCATCAAAGTCTGCATTTCAAAACGTCACTACTTCAATTCCGAGCCCCGGCATGTGCCCAAACAGTAGTTTACCCCCACATATGGGGTATCACCGTACTCAGGAGAAACTGGACAACAAATATTGGGGTCAAATTTCTCCTGTTACCCTTGGGAAAATTAAAAAATTCTGGGCTAAATAATTATTTTTGAGGAAAGAAAACGTATTTATTATTTTCACGGCTCTGCATTATAAACTTCAGTGAAGCACTTGGGGGTTCAAAGTGTTCACCACACATCTAGATAAGTTCCTTTCGGGGTCTAGTTTCCAAAATGGGGTCACTTGTGGGGGGTTTCTACTGTTAAGCCACATCAGGGGCTCTGCAAACGCAACGTGACGCCCACAGAGCATTCCATCAAAGTCTGCATTTCAAAACGTCACTACTTCACTTCCGAGCCTCGGCATGTGCCCAAACAGTGGTTTACCCCCACATATGGGGTATCAGCGTACTCAGGAGAAACTGGACAACAACTTTTGGGATCCAATTTCTCCTGTTACCCTTGGGAAAATAAAAAATTCTGGGCTAAATAATTATTTTTGAGGAAAGAAAACGTATTTATTATTTTCATGGCTCTGCATTATAAACTTCTATGAAGCACTTGGGGGTTCAAAGTGCTCACCACACATCTAGATAAGTTCCTTTCGGGGTCTAGTTTCCAAAATGGGGTCACTTGTGGGCGGTTTCTACTGTTAAGCCACATCAGGGGCTCTGCAAACGCAACGTGACGCCCACAGAGCATTCCATCAAAGTCTGCATTTCAAAATGTCACTACTTCACTTCCAAGCCCCGGCATGTGCCCAAACAGTGGTTTACCCCCAAATATGGGGTATCAGCGTACTCAGGAGAAACTGGACAACAACTTTTGGGGTCAAATTTCTCCTGTTACCCTTTGTAAAATAAAAAATTGCAGGCTAAAAGATCATTTTTGAGAAAATAATTTTTTTTTTTTATTTTCATGGCTCTGCGTTATAAACTTCTGTGAAGCACTTGGGGGTTCAAAGTCCTCACCACACATCTAGATTAGTTCCTTTGGGGGTCTAGTTTCCAAAATGGGGTCATTTCTGGGGGATCTCCAATGTTTAGGCACACAGGGGCTCTCCAAACGTGACATGGTGTCCGCTAATGATTGGAGCTAATTTTCCATTTAAAAAGCCAAATGGCGTGCCATCCCTTCCGAGCCCTGCCATGCGCCCAAACAGTGGTTTACCCCCACATATGGGGTATCAGCGTACTCAGAAAATGGTTTTGTAAATTTCGTTGTAAAAATGACAAATCGCTGGTCAAATTTTAACCCTTATAACTTCCTAACAAAAAAAAATTTTGTTTCCAAAATTGTGCTGATGTAAAGTAAACATGTGGGAAATGTTATTTATTAACTATTTTGTGTCACATATCTCTCTGGTTTAACAGAATAAAAATTCAAAATGTGAAAATTGCGAAATTTTCTAAATTTTCGCCAAATTTCCGTTTTTATCACAAATAAACGCAGAATTTATTGACCTAAATTTACCACTACCATGAAGCCCAATATGTCACGAAAAAACAATCTCAGAACCGCTAGGATCCGTTGAAGCGTTCCTGAGTTATTACCTCATAAAGGGACACTGGTCAGAATTGCAAAAAACGGCAAGGTCTTTAAGGTCAAAATAGGCTGGGTCATGAAGGGGTTAATAAGAACGCCGCATCTGAGCTCTGCAAACCCCTTCCCCTCATCAAACACGTGCCAAACACTCATGATACTCCACCATTATCATTGCTAAAGTGATGAATATACTTTTGTGACAATGCAAATATATTCTTGAACTTTTTATCTTGCTCGTGTTTCCGATCATGAATACGAATGAGCCATATTCATGCCGAATTTATAAGTGGCGATCGATTTCAGAACAAATTCTCTCATCACTGGTTTTGACACAGCCTAATTGTCCTCAATTGTACATTAAAAATAAATGTTTTAATTAAATAGGAAATATCATTCCATTATTTGTAAGCATTTTTTTCATGAATCTGAAACAGTCAAACTTGTATAGAAATATTTTAGAAAACAAAGGGTTTGATCTCCTGCTGACCAGTTCCATTTTTTGTCAGGAGTCCAGCTGAAGTCATGACCTCTGAGGGAGGAGGTTAGGGCTAGAAATCTTTCTTCCACTTCTGCACACAGGGCACAGCAGGGAGGCTTCCACAGCTGCTATTTGTCTTACATCCACATATAGGACAGGTGAAGGATGAACATAAATAACCTTAAAAGATATATTTCTAAGTTTTCAATTGTATTAAGAGGAAATTAAAGTGTAACTGTCTTTTCAAGTAAACTTGCAGCAGAATATCTATGTCTTCCTCTAGCTCCTCCATTCTTTTTTCTACCCACTCCATAGACATTTAAGAGCAGCAACTCATCCTTCTGTAAAATATATTAATGGGAAACATTACAACAATCTAAAAGCAATGAATAGCTATCTTTAGGTCTTCATCATGAACTGTGTTTAGTGTTTCTTTAACTTGTTCTCAATACACACAGTTCAATTTAACTGTAATTTATAGATTAAAAATCTCTTAAAGGGAATTTGTTACAAGATTTTTCTACCCTGAGAGCAATATGATGCAGAAGAAGGACACTGATACCGATAACCTGCCACTTACTGGGCTCCTTGCTGGAGTTGTGATAAAAATCTACTAGTTTTCTGAATGCTGAGCTTTCTGTGTACAATCTTCATAGGCAGAAAAGTGTCAATCAGTCGAGGTGGAGAGATTTTACAGAGTTCTAGATAGGCAGAAAGCTGTCAGTTAGTATTGGGGGCAAGATTACACAGAGCTCTGAATATGGAAGGCTGCCTGGCAGCAAGTTTACTGGTGTTCTAGAGATAATCGCCTGCTAATAAAACAGTGATATTATTAAAACTGCAGCAAGCTGTCCAGTAACTGACACATTGTTAGAATCAAGGTCTTTATTTCTACATTATGCTGCTCACAGATTTAGTGGCAAAAACCTAATGACTGATTCCCTTTAAATATGAGATGAGGATAACTATAGAAGCTAATTCTGTATAGTGATCTTTGTGGTGCTGTCACCTGTAGACATGGTTCCTTTATCCTATAAATACAATACACACATTCATGAGGTTCATGGTCTTGAATAAGGGATGTCCACCCAGTCCCAATATGATTCTAAAGTCTCATGCACATGGCCATATTTTTCGGTTTGAGTGTGATCCAACAAAACATTGGATCACACTCGGGCCAATGTTATTCTATGAGGCTGTGCACATGTCCATTTTTTTTTCAAGGAAAAAAAACACAGCCTGCCTAAGTTTGATCTGATTATCGGATCATACTTGGCCATGCAACTCATTTAATCTGAGGAAAACATTGGTCTGCACTGGGATGACATTTGAGTGCAGTCCGATTTCCACGCACTGACACAATGGAGAAGATGGAGAAATGTTTTTTCTTCATCTTCACCTCATCCAAGAGAATAAGATCTCAGTATGATGACACTCTGATCAAGCTTCCAGATTAATGCAGATGAGAGTATATAAAGTCATGTGACCCTAGCGTAAATGTAACAATTTTGCTGACAATAAGTAGCCACTTCCTGGTAAACAACATCTTACACTATTCATACTATTTGCGTGTGAGAAGTGACCAATTTCAGAACTTCTATCTTCAGGGCATGTTTTTTTCTATGACTCCTGATTTCCTCATATGGAAGCCAAATGGGCTTCATACTTCATCAGGCTCCAATCATTTCCTTGCTAGTGTGGAGTAGGGTTGAGCGACTTTTACTTTTTTGGGGTCGAGTCGGGTTTTGCGAAAACCGACTATCTCAAAAGTCGAGTCGAGTGAAATCGGCCGATTATCGCAAAAAGTCGGGGATCGACCGAAACACGGAACCCAATGCAAGTCAATGGGGAAGCATAGTCGGCAGTGAGTGGGGGCCAGGAAAACACCTACAGTGCCCATTTTAATGGCAAAAACATCCATTCTTGTTACTGAAGCTTGTCAATCTTAATTTAACTTCTAATAATAGTTAGGCATTGGAAATTGGGGGTCATTTGGCTAAAGTTGTGGGGGGTAGGGCTGGTTAAAGTATTTAGTGGGCCCAGGAAATGTTGACCATGTCACGGCAGTGGAGCAGGGAGAGGTAAGCATTTCAACTTTGCAAGTGCTGTGATCCTGAGCAAGCAGGGGGGGCCCACTCGTTGGCACTGTCACAGGGCCCCTCAAGGTGTGGCGGTGTGTTTGCACGGCGGGGGTGCCTCCCACCGGCAACGACACTTTGGCGTACTATGAGGGGCCCTGTGCCAGTGACGTCGCCAACGAGTATTTCCCCCCACCTGACGAAGGGAACCTGCACTTTCATCTGCACCTTCCTCTTTGTCCCCGTATAAGGTGGTATGGAATGCGGGAAGGGGAACCTGACTTTCAGCAAGGTCACATTCTGGCTGTGTAGCGTGCACGGGGAATGTAGCGTTCTGGGTCAATGTACCAGCAGACTCATCTATCACTGGCTGGGCAGTGGGCAGGATGAGGAGGAAACACAGATAAAGGCCCAAATAATAAAGTGGGCTAAATGCAGTTCAAAATTGGTAACAGGACTAACCAGGCGGCATTTCTTTGTTCAGTGGAGGACAATTGTAATGAGAGGCTGACACAGTGAGTAGGCCCACATCAGTAAGTAGGCTAAATGCAGTTCAAAATTGGTAAGAGAAGAAAACAGGCGGCAGTGGTTTGTTCAGTGGAGAAGAACAGCAAGGAGCGGCAGACACCGTTAGTAGAGCCAACAAAACAAGTAGGCCAAATGCAGTGTTATATTAAAAACAATTTAACGAGAGCCTGAAGATTGAAGCTCAGGAAATGCAACCAGGAGAATACCTTGGAGCGGCAGACACCGTTTCTAGAACCCAACCAAACTTGTAGGCCTAATGCAGTGTTATATTAACAACTACTTAACGAGAGCCTGAGGATAGAAGCTCAGGAAATGCAACCAGGAGAACACCTTGGAGCGGCAGACACCGTTTCTAGAACCCAACCAAACTAGTAGCCCCACTGCAGTTGGTCAATTAAATAACTCTTTAACAAGAGCCTCAAGATAGAAGCTCAGGAAATGCAACCAGGAGAACACCTTGGAGTGGCAGACACCGTTTCTAGAACCCAACCCAACTTCTAGGCCTAATGTAGTGTTATATTAACAACTACTTAACGAAAGCCTGAAGATTGAAGCTAATGAAAGGCAACCTGGAGAACACCTTGGAGTGGCAGACACCGTTTCTAGAACCCAACCCAACTTGTAGGCCTAATGCAGTTGGTCAATTAAAAAACTCTTTAACAAGAGCCTCAAGATAGAAGCTCAGGAAATGCAAACAGGAGAACACCTTGGAGCGGCAGACACCGTTTCTAGAACCTGTTATGTTTGCTAATGACAGGTGTTATGAAGGCAATCCAGAAACACAGTGTGCTTAGCGATCAGAGCGCACACAGTGATCTGACAAATACCCAAAAATACAAGAACGAGCTCTGAGACGTGGAAACTCTGTAGACTGCACACCTGATCCTATCCTAAACACAACTAAAAGCGGCTGTGGATTGCGCCTAACAACTACCTAGGCAACTCGGCACAGCCTAAGAAACTAGCTAGCCTGAAGATAGAAAAATAGGCCTGACTTGCCCCAGAGAAATTCCCCAAAGGAAAAGGCAGCCCCCCACATATAATGACTGTGAGTAAGATGAAAAGACAAAACGTAGGGATGAAATAGATTCAGCAAAGTGGGGCCCGATATTCTAGGACAGAGCGAGGACAGTAAAGCGAACTTTGCAGTCTACAAAAAACCCTAAAGCAAAACCACGCAAAGGGGGCAAAAAAAAACCCACCGTGCCGAACTAACGGCACGGCGGTACACCCTTTGCGTCTCAGAGCTTCCAGCAAAACAAAAGACAAGCTGGACAGAAAAAAAGCAACAAAAAAAAAGCAAAAAGCACTTAGCTATACAGAGCAGCAGGTCACAGGAACAATCAGGAGAAGCTCAGATCCAACACTGAAACATTGACAAGGAGCAAGGATAGCAGCATCAGGCGGAGTTAAGTAATGAAGCAGTTAACGAGCTCACCAGAACACCTGAGGGAGGAAGCTCAGAAGCTGCAGTACCACTTGTGACCACAGGAGTGAATTCAGCCACAGAATTCACAACAGTACCCCCCCCTTGAGGAGGGGTCACCGAACCCTCACCAGAGCCCCCAGGCCGACCAGGATGAGCCGCATGAAAGGCACGAACAAGATCGGAAGCATGAACATCAGAGGCAAAAACCCAGGAATTATCTTCCTGAGCATAACCCTTCCATTTAACCAGATACTGGAGTTTCCGTCTAGAAACACGAGAATCCAAAATCTTCTCCACAATATACTCCAATTCCCCCTCCACCAAAACCGGGGCAGGAGGCTCAACAGATGGAACCATAGGTGCCACGTATCTCCGCAACAACGACCTATGGAATACATTATGTATGGAAAAGGAGTCTGGGAGGGTCAAACGAAAAGACACAGGATTGAGAACCTCAGAAATCCTATACGGACCAATAAAACGAGGTTTAAATTTAGGAGAGGAAACCTTCATAGGAATATGACGAGAAGATAACCAAACCAGATCCCCAACACGAAGTCGGGGACCCACATGGCGTCTGCGATTAGCGAAAAGTTGAGCTTTCTCCTGGGACAAGATCAAATTGTCCACTACCTGAGTCCAGATCTGCTGCAACCTATCCACCACAGAATCCACACCAGGACAGTCCGAAGACTCAACCTGTCCTGAAGAGAAATGAGGATGGAACCCAGAATTGCAAAAAAATGGAGAAACCAAGGTAGCCGAGCTGGCCCGATTATTAAGGGCGAACTCAGCCAACGGCAAAAAGGACACCCAATCATCCTGGTCTGCAGAAACAAAACATCTCAGATATGTTTCCAAGGTCTGATTGGTTCGTTCGGTCTGGCCATTAGTCTGAGGATGGAAAGCCGAGGAAAAGGATAGGTCAATGCCCATCCTACCACAAAAGGCTCGCCAAAACCTTGAAACAAACTGGGAACCTCTGTCAGAAACAATATTCTCAGGAATGCCATGCAACCGAACCACATGCTGAAAGAACAAAGGTACCAAATCAGAGGAGGAAGGCAATTTAGCCAAGGGCACCAGATGGACCATTTTAGAAAAGCGATCACAGACCACCCAAATGACTGACATCTTTTGAGAAACGGGAAGGTCAGAAATGAAATCCATCGAAATATGTGTCCAAGGCCTCTTTGGGACCGGCAAGGGCAAAAGCAACCCACTGGCACGAGAACAGCAGGGCTTAGCCCTAGCACAAATCCCACAGGACTGCACAAAAGTACGTACATCCCGTGACAGAGATGGCCACCAGAAGGATCTAGCCACTAACTCTCTGGTACCAAAGATTCCAGGATGACCAGCCAACACCGAACAATGAAGTTCAGAGATAAGTTTATTAGTCCACCTATCAGGGACGAACAGTTTCTCTGCTGGACAACGATCAGGTTTATTCGCCTGAAATTTTTGCAGCACCCGCCGCAAATCAGGGGAGATGGCAGACACAATGACTCCTTCCTTGAGGATACCTGCTGGCTCATATAAACCCGGAGAGTCGGGCACAAAACTCCTAGACAGAGCATTCGCCTTCACATTTTTAGAGCCCGGAAGGTACGAAATCACAAAGTCGAAGCGGGCAAAAAATAACGACCAACGGGCCTGTCTAGGATTCAAGCGCTTGGCAGACTCGAGATAAGTCAAGTTCTTATGATCAGTCAATACCACCACGCGATGCTTAGCTCCTTCAAGCCAATGACGCCACTCCTCGAATGCCCACTTCATGGCCAGCAACTCTCGATTGCCCACATCATAATTACGCTCAGCGGGCGAAAACTTCCTGGAAAAGAAAGCACATGGTTTCATCGCTGAGCAATCAGAACCTCTCTGTGACAAAACCGCCCCTGCTCCAATCTCAGAAGCATCAACCTCGACCTGGAACGGAAGAGAAACATCTGGCTGACACAACACAGGGGCAGAACAAAAACGACGCTTCAACTCCTGAAAAGCTTCCACAGCAGCAGAAGACCAATTAACCAAATCAGCACCCTTCTTGGTCAAATCGGTCAATGGTTTGGCAATGCTAGAAAAATTACAGATGAAGCGACGATAAAAATTAGCAAAGCCCAGCTCCACTCAAGAATCCAGTACAAAACTACTACCCTCATCCACAAAGCACTCCATGGCTCAGCACCACCCTACATCTCCTCTCTGGTCTCAGTCTACCACCCTACCCGTGCCCTCCGCTCCGCTGATGACCTCAGGTTAGCATCCTCAATAATCAGAACCTCCCACTCCCGTCTCCAAGACTTTACACGTGCTGCGCCGATTCTTTGGAATGCACTACCTAGGATAATACGATTAATCCCCAATCCCCACAGTTTTAAGCGTGCCCTAAAAACTCATTTGTTCAGACTGGCCTACCGCCTCAATGCATTAACCTAACGATCCCTGTGTGGCCTATATTAAAAAAAAAAAAAAAAAATATTAATTAACTGGTTCATGCAGCTTTACATGAACACCCAAGCCTTACACTATGGCTGGTCCGAATAACTATAGCAATTGTTACCATCCACCTCTCGTGTCTCCCCTTTTCCTCATAGTTTGTAAGCTTACGAGCAGGGCCCTCACTCCTCTTGGTATCTGTTTTGAACTGTATTTCTGTTATGCTGTAATGTCTATTGTATGTACAAGTCCCCTCTATAATTTGTAAAGCGCTGCGGAATATGTTGGCGCTATATAAATAAAAATTATTATTATTATAAAGCCCAGGAACTTTTGCAGACTATTCAGAGATGTCGGCTGAATCCAATCCTGGATGGCTTGGACCTTAACTGGATCCATCTCGATAGTAGAAGGGGTAAAGATGAACCCCAAAAATGAAACTTTCTGCACACCGAAGAGACACTTTGATCCCTTCACAAACAAAGAGTTAGCACGCAGGACCTGAAAAACCATTCTGACCTGCTTCACATGAGACTCCCAATCATCTGAGAAGATCAAAATGTCATCCAAGTAAACAATCAGGAATTTATCCAGATACTCACGGAAGATGTCATGCATAATAGACTGAAACACAGATGGAGCATTGGCAAGTCCGAACGGCATCACTAGATACTCAAAATGACCCTCGGACGTATTGAATGCAGTTTTCCATTCATCTCCTTGCCTGATTCTCACCAGATTATACGCACCACGAAGATCTATCTTAGTGAACCAACTAGACCCCTTAATCCGAGCAAACAAGTCAGATAACAATGGCAAGGGATACTGAAATTTAACAGTGATCTTATTAAGAAGGCGGTAATCAATACACGGTCTCAGCGAACCATCCTTCTTGGCTACAAAGAAGAACCCTGCTCCCAGTGGTGATGACGATGGGCGAATATGTCCCTTCTCCAGGGATTCGTTCACATAACTGCGCATAGCGGCGTGTTCGGGCACGGATAAATTAAATAATCGACCTTTAGGGAATTTACTACCAGGAATCAAATTGATAGCACAATCACAATCCCTATGCGGAGGTAGAGCATCGGACTTGGGCTCTTCAAATACATCCTGATAATCAGACAAGAACTCTGGGACCTCAGAAGGGGTGGATGACGAAATCGACAAAAATGGAACATCACCATGTACCCCCTGACAACCCCAGCTGGATACCGACATGGAATTCCAATCCAATACTGGATTATGGGTTTGTAGCCATGGCAACCCCAACACGACCACATCATGCAGATTATGCAACACCAGAAAGCGAATAACTTCCTGATGTGCAGGAGCCGTGCACATGGTCAGCTGGGCCCAGTATTGAGGTTTATTCTTGGCCAAAGGTGTAGCATCAATTCCTCTCAATGGAATAGGACACCGCAAAGGCTCCAAGAAAAACCCACAACGTTTAGCATAATCCAAATCCATCAGATTCAGGGCAGCGCCCGAATCCACAAACGCCATGACAGAAAACGACGACAAAGAGCATATCAAGGTAATGGACAGAAGGAATTTGGACTGTACAGTACCAATGACGGCAGACCTAGCGGACCGCTTAGTGCGCTTAGGACAATCAGAAATAGCATGAGTGGAATCACCACAGTAGAAACACAGACCATTCAGACGTCTGTATTCCTGCCGTTCAACTCTAGTCATAGTCCTATCGCACTGCATAGGCTCAGGTTTAACCTCAGGCAGTACCACCAAATGGTGCACAGATTTACGCTCGCGCAAGCGTCGACCGATCTGAATGGCCAAAGACAAAGACTCATTCAAACCAGCAGGCATAGGAAATCCCACCATGACATCCTTAAGAGCCTCAGAGAGACCCTTTCTGAACAAAGCTGCCAGCGCAGATTCATTCCACTGAGTGAGTACTGACCATTTCCTAAATTTCTGACAATATACTTCTATATCATCCTGACCCTGGCACAAAGCCAGCAAATTTTTCTCAGCCTGATCCACTGAATTAGGCTCATCGTACAGCAATCCGAGCGCCAGGAAAAACGCATCGACACTACTCAATGCAGGGTCTCCTGGCGCAAGAGAAAATGCCCAGTCTCGAGGGTCACCGCGCAAAAAAGAAATAATAATCAAAACCTGTTGAATAGGATTACCAGAAGAATGAGGTTTCAAGGCCAGAAATAGCTTACAATTATTTTTGAAACTTAGAAACTTAGTTCTATCTCCAAAAAACAAATCAGGAATAGGAATTCTTGGTTCTAAAATAGATTTCTGATCAATAGTATCTTGAATTTTTTGTACATTTATAACGAGATTATCCATTGAAGAGCACAGACCCTGAATATCCATGTCCACACCTGTGTCCAGAATCACCCAAATGTCTAGGGGAAAAAAAAAAAAGTGAACACAGAGCAGAAAAAAAAAAAAAAATGATGTCAGAACTTTTTCTTTCCCTCTATTGAGAATGATTAGAGTGGCTCCTTGTACTGTTATGTTTGCTAATGACAGGTGTTATGAAGGCAATCCAGAAACACAGTGTGCTTAGCGATCAGAGCGCACACAGTGATCTGACAAATACCCAAAAATACAAGAACGAGCTCTGAGACGTGGAAACTCTGTAGACTGCACACCTGATCCTATCCTAAACACAACTAAAAGCGGCTGTGGATTGCGCCTAACAACTACCTAGGCAACTCGGCACAGCCTAAGAAACTAGCTAGCCTGAAGATAGAAAAATAGGCCTGACTTGCCCAGAGAAATTCCCCAAAGGAAAAGGCAGCCCCCCACATATAATGACTGTGAGTAAGATGAAAAGACAAAACGTAGGGATGAAATAGATTCAGCAAAGTGGGGCCCGATATTCTAGGACAGAGCGAGGACAGTAAAGCGAACTTTGCAGTCTACAAAAAACCCTAAAGCAAAACCACGCAAAGGGGGCAAAAAAAAAACCCACCGTGCCGAACTAACGGCACGGCGGTACACCCTTTGCGTCTCAGAGCTTCCAGCAAAACAAAAGACAAGCTGGACAGAAAAAAAGCAACAAAAAAAAAGCAAAAAGCACTTAGCTATACAGAGCAGCAGGTCACAGGAACAATCAGGAGAAGCTCAGATCCAACACTGAAACATTGACAAGGAGCAAGGATAGCAGCATCAGGCGGAGTTAAGTAATGAAGCAGTTAACGAGCTCACCAGAACACCTGAGGGAGGAAGCTCAGAAGCTGCAGTACCACTTGTGACCACAGGAGTGAATTCAGCCACAGAATTCACAACAAGAACCCAAGCCAACTTGTAGGCCTAATGTAGTGTTATATTAACAACTACTTAATGAGAGAAGATTGAAGCTAAGGAAAGGCAACATGGAGAACACCTTGGAGCTGCAGACACAATTTGTAGACCCCAACCAAACTTGTGGCCCCAATGCAGTTTTAAAATTCCAACAGGCTGAAAACCTGACAATTGCAGCTCAGTTTTTTTTAAGAGGACTGTTGTATTGAGTGGCGCATACAGACACTGCTAGTAGGCCTTACACCACAAAGTTGGCTCGCTGCAGGTTTAAAAAAGGTTACATGGGTACATGGGCAGCATTGGTGTGGTCAGCGGAGCACAATTGGTAGGAGGGACCGCAGACAGACTTAGTAGGTCTAAAATAACAAGATAGGCTCAATGCAGCTTCGATTATGTTGCAGGGGTACACAGGCAGCATTGGTGTGGTCAGTGGAGCACAATTGGTAGGAGGGACCGCAGACAGACTTAGTAGGCCTAAAATAACAAAATTGGCTCAATGCAGGTTCGATTATGTTGCAAGGGTACACAGGCAGCATTGGTGTGGTCAGCGGAGGACAATTGGTAGGAGGGACCACAGACAGACTTAGTAGGCCTAAAATAACAAAATAGGCTAAATGCTGCTTTGATTATGTTGCAGGGGTACACAAGCAGCATTGGTGTGCTAAGCGGAGGACAATTGGTAGGAGGGACCGCAGACAGACTTAGTAGGCCTAAAATAACAAAGTAGGCTCAATGCAGCTTCGATTATGTTGCAGGGCTACACAGGCAGCATTGGTTTGGTCAGCGGTGGACAATTGGTAGGAGGGACTGCAGACAGACTTAGTTGGCTTAAAATAACAAATTAGGCTCAATGCAGCTTCGATAATGTTGCAGGGGTACACAGGCAGCATTGGTGTGGTCAGCGGAGGACAATTGGAAGGAGGGACCGCAGACAGACTTAGTAGGCCTAAAATAACAAAACATGCTCAATGCAGCTTCGATAATGTTGCAGGGGTACACAGGCAGCATTGGTGTGGTCAGCGGAGGACAATTGGTAGGAGGGACCGCAGACAGACTTAGTAGGCCTAAATTAACAAAATAGGCTCAATGCAGCTTTGATTATGTTGCAGGGGTACACAGGCAGCATTGGTGTGGTCAGCGGAGGACAATTGGTAGGAGGGACCACAGACAGACTTAGTAGGCCTAAAATAACAAAATAGGCTCAATGCAGGTTTGATTATGTTGCAGGGGTACACAGGCAGCATTGGTGTGGTCAGCGGAGGACAATTGGTAGGAGGGACCGCAGACAGACTTAGTAGGCCTAAAATAACAAAAAAAGCTCAATGCAGGTTCGATTATGTTGCAGATGTACACAGGCAGCATTGGTGTGGTCAGCGGAGGACAATTGGAAGGAGGGACCGCAGACAGACTTAGTAGGCCTAAAATAACAAAATAGGCTCAATGTTATGACCTGGTGGTTAAGATCACACGGAATGACCTGATAGTTACTGATAATATAGGACAAGCTCTGGGACGTGGGAACTCTGCTGACCGCAATCCCTAATCCTATCACACACACTAGAAATAGCCGTGGATTGCTCCTAACGCTCCCTATGCAACTCGGCACAGCCTAAGGAACTAGCTAGCCCTGAAGATAGAAAAATAAAGCCTACCTTGCCTCAGAAAAATTCCCCAAAGGAAAAGGCAGCCCCCCACATATAATGACTGTGAGTAAAGATGAAAATACAAACACAGAGATGAAATAGATTTAGCAAAGTGAGGCCCTACTTACTGAACAGACCGAGGATAGGAAAGGTAGCTTTGCGGTCAGCACAAAAACCTACAAAAAGACCACGCAGAGGGCGCAAAAAGACCCTCCGCACCGACTCACGGTGCGGAGGCGCTCCATCTGCGTCCCAGAGCTTCCAGCAAGCAAGACAACAAACAAAATAGCAAGCTGGACAGAAAAATAGCAAACCAGAGAAAAACAAACAGGCACTTAGCTTCTGCTGGGAAGACAGGTCACAAGAACAATCCAGGAGTGAACAAGACCAATACTGGAACATTGACAGGTGGCATGGAGCAAAGATCTAAGTGAAGTTAAATAGAGCAGCCAGCTAACGAATTAACCTCGTCACCTGTGGAAGGAACCTCAGAAACACCCACAGCCACCAGAGGAATTCCATGGATAGAACCAGCCGAAGTACCATTCATGACCACAGGAGGGAGCCCGACAACAGAATTCACAACAGCTCAATGCAGGTTTGATTATGTTGCAGCGGTACACAGGCAGCATTGGTGTGGTCAGCGGAGGGCAATTGGTAGGAGGGACCGCAGACAGACTTAGTAGGCCTAAAATAACAAAATAGGCTCAATGAAGCTTTGATTATGTTGCAGGGGTACACAGGCAGCATTGGTGTGGTCAGCGGAGGACAATTGGTAGGAGGGACCACAGACAGACTTAGTAGGCCTAAAATAACAAAATAGGCTCAATGCAGGTTTGATTATGTTGCAGCGGTACACAGGCAGCATTGGTGTGGTCAGCGGAGGACAATTGGTAGGAGGGACCGCAGACAGACTTAGTAGGACTAAAATAACAAAGTAGGCTCAATGCAGGTTTAATCTTGTTGCATGGGTGCACAGGCAGCATTGTTGTGGTCAGCGGAGGACAATTGGAAGGAGGGACCGCAGACAGACTTAGTAGGCCTAAAATAAAAAAATTACGTTCAATGCAGGTTTAATTATGTTGCAGGGGTGCACAGGCAGCATTGGTGTGGTCAGCGGAGGACAATTGGAAGCGTCTGACACAGTTAGTATTCCAAAATAATAAATAGATGTTAATGTCTCGCAAAAAAACAAAACATAAAAAAAGGTGGTATACTTAGGTACAGGGGTGGGCTCCTCTGCTGACTTTCAGACATTGTTATTTGGCGCAAAGTATTTACTTGTGTAAATGTAGGAAAGGGCCCCTGAATATTTTAACTAGCATCATACAAGTCAACAAATTGGTATTGTCAGTGCCAGGCATTGAATTATTTCACCGCATAGACTAAACAGTGGTGGAGCAGTGAGAGATAATTTTGCAAGTGGTAGAGCACTGTTTGAGCTGGGGGGTACACTCTCTCGTGGCCGGCGGTACAGGCCCAGGGCCCCTCATATTACAACGGTGTGTCTGACGTTGGGTGCGCGCCACCACCACCAGAGACACTTCATTGTACTATAAGGGACCCAGTGGCAGTGCCGTCGACCAAAAGTGGGCACACCCACTTCTTCAGACAAACGGCACTCTCACGGGTGCTTGCGCCAAGTGGCAAGACCACGGCCCCGTTTGGGGAGTTAGCCCATTTAGGGAGGTGTAAACATGTCGTATGCTGGACAAACAGCAGCTTCAAATTAAGAGATTGGAACAGTCAGTAAGACCAGTCCAAAAGCAAGACCTTTTTACAGGAAAGCTAGGTGTCAGCCGGGAAAGGTGGGGCAAAATAATTAGAAATCCATGAGTGGTTCATTTTAATGAAGGTTAGATCATCAACATTTTGGGTAGCCAGACGAGTCCTTTTTTCGGTCAGTATTGAACCAGCAGCACTGAATACTCTTTCTGATGGCACACTAGCTGCTGAGCAAGCAAGCTCCTGCAATGCATATTCGGCCAATTCAGGCCAGGTGTCTATTTTGGATGCCCAGTAATCAAATGGGAATGACAGTTGAGGGAGAACATCGATAAGGGAGGAAAAACAGTTAGTAACCATACTGGACAAATGTTGTCTCCTGTCACTTTGAATATATGCTGCAGTACCTGTCCTGTCTGCAGTCATTGCGAAATCACTCCACAACCTGGTCAGAAAACCCCTCTGTCCATCACCACCTCTGATTTGTGCAACTCTAACACCTCTGTCCTGTTGCCCCCTGCAGCTCGTGTGAGAACCATAACCGGCGCTGTGGGCTGGGAATGCCTGAATCAAACGGTCTACAAGAGTTGCTTGTTTGGTTGCCAATATTTGTTCAAGGTTCTCATGTGGCATGATGTGGCATGATATTTTGCCATTTCCCTTTATAGCATGGATCCAGGAGGCAGGCCAACCAGTAATTGTCATCGGTCATCATTTTTATAATGCGTGGGTCCCTTTTGAGGATACGCAAGGCATAATCCACCATGTGGGCTAATGTTCCAGTTGTCAAATCACTGCTTGTGCTGGGTTGAGGAGCACTTTCGGGCAAATCAACGTCACTTGTCTCCCTCAAAAACCCTTAACCTGGCCTTGCAATGCTAGCAGTTTCTATTGCCCCCTGAGAAGCTTCCTCATCCAAAAAATACTCATCCCCACCATCATCCTCCTCCTCCTCCTCCTCTTCGCCTGCCACCTCGTCCTGTAGACTTCCCTAACCAGACAATGGCTGACTGTCATCAAGGCTTCCCTTGTCCTCGGCTGCAGATGCCTGCTCCTTTATGTGCGTCAAACTTTGCATCAGCAGACATGTTAGGGGGATGCTCATGCTTATTATGGCATAGTCTGCACTAACCAGGCATGTGCATTCCTCAAAACACTGAAGGACTTGACACACGTCTTGTAGCTTCGACCACTGCACACCTGACAACTCCATGTCTGCCATCTAACTGCCTACCCATGTATGTGTATCCTCCCACAAATACATAACAGCACGCCTCTGTTCACACAGTCTCTGAAGCATGTGCAGTGTGGAGTTCCACCTTTTTGCAACGTCGATAATTAGGCGATGCTGGGGAAGGTTCCAAGACCGCTGATGGTTCTGCATACAGCTGGAGTGTACGGGTGAACGGCGGATGTGCAAGCAAAGTCTGCACACCTTGAGGAGAAGGTCGGGTAACCCCGGATAACTTTTCAGGAAGCACTGCACCAGCAGGTTTAAGGTGTGAGCCAGGCAAGGAATGTGTTTCAGTTGTGAAAGGGCTATGGCAGCCATAAAATTCCTTCCGTTATCACTCACTACCTTGCCTGCCTCGAGATGTACAGTGCCCAGCCATGACTCAGTTTCTTGCTGCAAGAACTCGGACAGAACTTCCGTGGTGTGTCTGTTGTCGCCCAAACACTTCATTGCCAATACAACCTGCTGACGCTTGCCAATAGCTGTTCCATAATGGGACACCTTGTGTGCAACAGTGGCAGCAGCGGATGGAGTGGTCATGTGACTGTGGTCTGTGGACAAGCTCTCACTTCTGCTGGAGGATGAGGAGGAAGAGGAGGGGGGGCGAACGCCTACAGCCAACTGTTTCCTAGACCATGGGCTAGGCAGAACTGTCCCAATATTGCTGTCCCCTGTGGACCCTGCATCCACCACATTAACCCAGTGTGTCGTGATGGAAACGTAACGCCCCTGGCCATGCCTACTGGTCCATGCATCTGTTGTCAGGTGCACCTTTCTACTCACAGATTGCCTGAGTGCATGGACAATGCGGTCTTTTACATGCTGGTGGAGGGCTGGGATGGCTTTTGTCGAAAAGAAGGGTCGACCAGGAAGCTCGTAGTGTGGTACAGCGTAGTCCATCAGGGCTTTGAAAGCTTTGCTTTCAACTAACCGGTAGGGCATCATCTCTAACGAGAGTAGTCTAGCAATGTGGGCGTTCAAACCCTGTGTACGCGGATGCGAGGATGAGTATTTCCTTTTCCTAACGAGAGTCTCTTTTAGGGTGAGCTGGACAGGAGAACTGCATATAGTGGAACTAGCGGGGGTGCTGGTGGACATGGCAGACTGAGAGAGGGTTGGTATTCTTGCTGCTGCCCTAAATACAGTGTTTCCTACCACAAACCTGGTGATTCCCTGACTGCTTTGGCCTTGCGACGAAACCTCCACATTTACTGCAGGTGGTGTGGTAAACTGTGGGCTTACAGTGAGGGAAGGAATGTAGCGTTGCTGACTAGCTTCATTGTGAGAGGGTGCTACAACTTTAAGGGATGTTTGGTAGTTAGTCCAGGCTTGCAAGTGCATGGTGGTTAAATGTCTATGCATGCAACTTGTATTTAGATTTTTAACATTCTGACCTCTGCTGAAGGTCCTTGAATATTTTTTACAGATGACTTTGCACTGATCATTTGGATCTTGGTAAAAAAAATGCCAGATTGCACTCTTCCTACTATCGGATACCTTTTCAGGCATTGCACACTGAGCTACTTTAACCGGATGGCCACGCTGTCCTACAACTGCTTTTGGTTTTGCCACACGTTTTTGGCCAGATATGGGCCTGCCAGATGGAACCTGTTGCGCTGTTGATGCCTGCTGCGGCTCCTCCTCCTCCGCTTCAGAGCTACTGCCGCCTGCACCCTTTTCCCCCAATGGCTGCCAATCGGGATCAACAACTGGGTCATCTATGACCTCCTCTTCTATGTCCTGTGCACCTTCCTCTGTGTCACCGTGTAAGCCGGTGCT
The DNA here is from genome assembly GCF_032444005.1 of Ranitomeya imitator. Taxonomy (NCBI): domain Eukaryota; kingdom Metazoa; phylum Chordata; class Amphibia; order Anura; family Dendrobatidae; genus Ranitomeya; species Ranitomeya imitator. The sequence continues at coordinate 67,142,206 of NC_091284.1, read as the reverse complement.
ATAGCGTTCGTGACGGGGCTCCATAGTCTCATCAGGGTCAGATTCTGGATCAGTACACTGTGAGGGCTATGTTCTGACCTGAGTAAAAGGAACAGCATAATAATCTGGCTGTGGCTGTGCATCTGTGAACTCCATGTCCGATTCATCTTGTAATCGGCATGGCCTGTTAACAATTTCCCTTTCTAACCCAGGAACGGTATGTGTAAAGAGCTCCATGGAGTAACCCGTTGTGTCGCCTGATGCATCCTTCTCTGTTGTTCTGGGTGAAGAACAAAAGGAAGCGACTTGTCCCTGACCGGGAACATCCACTGATGACGCGCTGCTTTTACATTTTGTACTTTCCGAAGAGGAGGCGAAAGAGCTAGAGGCAGATTCAGCAAGGAAAGCCAAAACTTGTTCCTGCTGCTCCAGCTTTAAAAGCGGTTTTCCTACTCCCAGAAAAGTGAGCGTTCGAGGCCTTGTGTAGCCAGACGATGACGCTGGCTCAACAACTTGAGACTTAGGTGCTATATTGCTTTTCCCATGACCACCTGATGCTCCACCACCACTACCATCATTACCAGCTGGCAATGACCGCCCACGGCCACGACCTCTTCCACCAGACTTCCTCATTCTATTAAAAATGTAACCAAACAAATGGTATTTGGTACTATAAAATCAGATAGAAGGTGTACGCAAACTTGTGGTGAATTTAAATCTTCCTTTATAGGTGGGTGAGACTGCAGGGAAAATCAGGCCCACTGTATAACAGTACACAGCTTCAGTGGCAGACAGATATGCCACAAACAGGACTGATGCAGATGCACACACTGGCAATAAAAAATCTCCCCCCTTTTTTATATGGGAGACCAGTGAATAAATCAGGCCCACTGTATGACAGCATAGTTTCTGTGGCAGAAAATGAGTGACAGATACCACAGACAGGACTGGCACAGATGCAGATTTGCCAATATTAATCTCCCCCTTTTTTATTTTTTCTGGGAGATTAGTGAATAAATCTGGCCCACTGTATTACAGTATATTTTCTGTGGCAGAAAATGAGTGGCAGATACCACAGACAGGACTGGCACAGATGCAGATTTGCCAATATTAATCTCCCCCTTTTTATTTTTTTCTGGGAGACTAGTGAATAAATCTGGCCCACTATAATACAGTATATTTTCTGTGGCAGAAAATGAGTGACAGATACCACAGACAGGACTGGCACAGATGCAGATTTGCCAATATTAATCTCCCACTCTTATTTTTTATATGGGAGACCAGTGAATAATTCAGGCCCACTGTATTACACTATAGTTTCTGTTGCAGAAAGTGGCTTGAAGATATATAACAAAAAAGAAAGGGGGACTGTACTACAATTACTGTCTCCCAACAGTAATCTCAGAAAAGTATGGCAGGCAGCAATAAAAAGGACTGCTGCACACAAAAGTGTGGACAAACAAACAAGATAGCTGTGCAGAAAGGAAGGAGCAACAGGATTTGTGCTTTGAAAAAAGCAGTTGGTTTGCACAGCGGCGTACAAACAGAAATGCAGCTATCAGGGAGCCTTCTAGGGTAGCCCAATAAGCTACAGAGCTAATGAAGACAAATCTAGCCTCCACTGTCCCTGCAAAGGAAAGGTGGTGTTGGACAGTGGAAATCGCTACAGCACAAGCGGTTTGGGGGTTAATGTACCCTGCCTAACGCTATCCCTGCTTCTGACAAAGCGGCAGCAACCTCTCCCTATACTCAGATTGGCAGCAGTAAGATGTCAGTCGGCGTGCACGCCCTTTTATAGCCCCTGTGACGCCGCAGAAAGCAAGCCAATCACTGCCATGCCCATCTCTAAGATGGTGGGGACCAGGACCTATGTCATCACGCTGCCCACACTCTGCGTCCACCTTCATTGGCTGAGAAATGGCGCTGAACGTGTCATATGAAATGCGACTTTGGCGCAAAGATCGCGTACCACATGGCCGATCCCACGCTAGGATCGGATCGGGTTTTATGAAACCCGACTTTGCCAAAAGTCGGCGACTTATGAAAATGACCGATCCGTTTCGCTCAACCCCAGTAAACAGTAGAAACCACCCATAGGTGACCACATATTGGAAACTAGACTCCCAAGGAACTTATCTAGATGTGTTGTGAGAACTGAACCCCCAAGTGTTTGTCTAAAGTTTATATACCAAACAATTACCCCACACTCAGAACTGGTATGATGCAAAAAGTTTTTCACAAATTTATTGAGTCAACAAAGAAGCTTGCCACCAAAAAATACGTGCAGATAGAAACCCAACGTTTCAACCCTCCCTGGTCTTATTCATGGGGTTACTGAGGAGATAAAGAGATAGTATCAGATTTCAACTTAGTAACATTAACAAAAAACAACAACGTACCGTGAACAATAAGCCCCAAAAAATAATATATACACACCAATGGATAAAACACAAGAAACATAAAAGATAAAAACACAGTCGGAGATGGTCACAGACTACTGATACAGAGCAACAGTGCTCAATTTAGAATGCCTCAAGATAATGATCAAAAAATAGGATAGAGGATGTTGGAGGTAATAAATGTAGTGCAAGCTGATTACCTTAGTTCACGATTAAATGTATATAGGTGGCAGAACTAGGGCAGGAGGATAATTTCCTTAGTGCATGTTCTGTCGCTGCGATGGATAATAAAATGGCAAAGTTATATAGAGTTGGATTTAGTATGAGAGGGATCTAGATGTAATGTATACTAGCGAGACCCAAAACATCCAGAATGTAGGTAGCCAAGTTATGAAGGTATTCTGAGACAGGTGGGAGATGTAAGGTAAAAAGCCAGACCCACTAAAAATCAGGTTGCCATATCACTGTCTGATCCGCCCTGTCCGGTTACCTTGTCATGAAGTGAGGAAGGGGCATAGGGATCCTCGGTAAGAGATGATGAACCCTCAGTGGGGTGGCCGTCATTGGTTGACTGCACTGTCAATACTCCTTCCCATAGAACTCACTAAAACCTTTACTGATGTTGTCCCTGTAAGAAAATTCACAATTAAGTTAGACAAGCAAAGAAATTAGAATAGCATAGGAAAAACACATATTGAAAATGCAGAAATAACGTAATAACAAAAATACTTCTATCTCAGAATCTTTACGTGATAAAGCAAAACTAGGCATATTTTTTTAATCAGCACATCAATCTCCATAAAACAAACATATATTTTTTTAATCAGCACATCAATCTCCATAAAACAAACATATTAGCTTTGCTGATGAATTTTTTTCTGTTGACCAGTGTAATAGTGCATCTTAGACACCCATGTGATAAACGGCAGTTGTACTTTAGATATGGACTCCATAAAGCTAAAGTAAACAATGAACCACCATGAGAAGTTAAAGCTGAACAGGTCAGGTCTGGAAATTGATGTTATGCTAGATTTAAAAACAAAAAAATAGAACAATTTTTTCTTCTGCATCAGCTATAGCACACATTTTCCTCCTCCCTGGACTCATAAATAATGCACAGACCAGGAAGCATGCCACTTGATTGTTGACAGCTAAGCTAGAGGTGGAACAGTAATTTGCTGAAGGCTGATGTACTGTAACTATTGACGATGTACTGCTGTTACCAGCATGCAGATAAAAAACAACAACAAATAAACTAACGAGCTCTTTATTATTTTCCCCAGAAACTTTGCCCTTAAGTAACATGAATATGTTCTGATTATTTTCTCCTTTGGTAAAGCCTGAAGTTGCGACGGATAGTCGTAACAAAGATCAACAAAGAATCAGATGTTTCATTACAGCATGAATGTCTTTTTCTGGGTGATTGTCAACCCTTTGTTTACAAATATATGAGGAAAAAAGTTAAGGCCCCTTCACATTAAGCGACGCTGCAGCGATACCGACAACGATCCGGATCGCTGCAGCGTCGGTTTGGTCGCTGGAGAGCTGTCACACAGACCGCTCTCCAGCGACCAACGATGCCGGTAACCAGGGTAAACATCGGGTAACTCGGGTCTGTCCTCCAGCGCTGCGCTCTGCTTCTCTGCTCTCCTCCTGTACTGGCTGTGAGCCGGAAAGCAGAGCGGTGACGTCACCGCTCTGCTTTCCGGCTCACAGACAGTACAGGAGGAGTGCAGAGCACAGCGCTGGAGGACAGACAGCTTTAGGTAAGTATGTAGTGTTTGTTTTTTTTAACTTTTAGCATGGTATCCAGGGTAAACATCGGGTTACTAAGCGCGGCCCTGCGCTTAGTAACCCGATGTTTACCCTGGTTACCAGTGAAGACATCGCTGGATCGGTGTCACACACGCCGATCCAGCGATGTCTCCAGGGAGTCCAGCGACGAAATAAAGTTCTGGACTTTATTCAGCGACCAACGATCTCCCAGCAGGGGCCTGATCGTTGATCGCTGTCACACAGAACGATTTCATTAACGATATCGTTGCTACGTCACAAATAGCAACGATATCGTTAACAATATCGTTATGTGTGAAGGTACCTTTAGCACATCCTTTATAATGAAGCAAATAAATACATTAGTAAGAAGGCTCCAATACGTGGGCACTGTGTTGCAAGAATGGTTTTGAAAGGTGGAAATGACAAATTAACCTACATTTGATCATTTTCTAGATTTTCTACATGTATTTTTAAATATGGAACAAGAGGTTTGACTGCATTGATCATTGTTCCCCTATAAAAATGATACTTTTCTTGTAGAGATCAGATATGCCAGATTTGATCGATCTAATCTAGAAGGCAAATGGAAATCAAACTGGAAGTGTACAAGTGTGTGTTAGCATTGACGCTTCATTGAAGTTCACCTTCTTAAAACTACCAAACACATTTTAATTGGTGCCCAATAGATAGAGTTTTAATTGCTCTATGTCTGATAACTGAAATATTAATTTTTACTGGATTCTATTGCCAAAAATGCAAACAAAATGGAAGTTATTCGGTTGTCATTTTTTCTCAATTAATATGCTTTAAAAATGGGTTAAAGAGCCCAGAGAAATAAACTTGACCCAGCCTCTCACTTGCCACTGCAGCCCCCTACCGTTCCTCTATGACTAGGTCTCCTCTTCACTCTGGTCAGTCTCATATTCACTTTGACTAGACACCTACATCTGATTCATGATATCCAGACATGTGTTAAGCCTTGGTCAATGGCAAAGAGTAGAGGAAAGCAGCAGGGGCTTATGAGTGCAGCAGAGGACTAGTAAATCAGTGCAGAGCTGTGGCAGCAGGGACAGATTAGGTGCTAGGCGAGTATGATTCGTTATTGTTTTTTTTTTTCACCCTTTCCTGGCCCATCTACTTGCATTGGAAAATGGGGAATTGTCAGAAAATCTGAGCATAAAAAATAACTTTTCGAAAATGACAAATGTGACTCACTTGATTCCATGTGAATCGTTCTTCCCATCCAAATTTTTACGAATCAGTCGTATTCAAATTTTAACAGATTTGCTCATCTGAATGCATTATCCGTAACTCTCTGCTCTAGTCTATGCACATATCAATATTTATAATGCAGTTTTTAGATTCAATGATCTTAAATAAGAAGCATGTCCTTATGTTGATGGAACACTATCTCCTGTGATCTCCATGTAATACCTACAGCTGCCACAAATGCTACTCATTAAGCAATCAGTTTTGGCCCAAGGCAATGCTCTGTTTACTAATTAATGTATGAATTAATTAACTCATTGTTTCATTTCTCCCATCAGGAGCAGAGATTACTCGCTTCATAACATAAAGTTCAGATGACTTTGTATGTACTTTCTTGATGCTCATTATTTCTTGTTATCCCTCTATAGTAACCATGTTAGCCTGTGTAAATATAAATTTTTTCACTGGCTGCAATATATCAGAAAACAGTCAACACAATGAAACAGAACATAGAAATATTTTCCAGTAATTAATACCAAAAGCTCCAGTGAAACTGTCTAAGCATATGTGTTTTAGACCCTCCTTTGTGTATTCTAAATGCAAGGAGAATTGTTGGGTTCAATGTAAAGAGAGTACAAAATAATCATTCACTTCATTAAAACTATTCAGGTATTCATGAAGTACTAAAATATGGATAATGACTCAAGCTCCCTACTAAAATCATCATCTGTCCCCAATTAATACTGATGTATTGCACTTGTAAGAGGTGTTAATGATCATATTAATAGTAAATTATTGCTGCTCATACAATTTGTCCTTATAATCTTGTATTTATCATACAGTGGTGGCAACTGAACAGTACCCCAAGAGGCTTATTACTAGACATATTGCACAAAATTTATAGAGAGAGTTTATTTGTAGAGATTTATTGTAAAACAATAAAAAATAATAGCGTGCATATTACAAAATGCTTAAAAAATCCGTATATTGTATATCTGGGAGTGCAATGTTCAGATGTCTTGAATGCAAGAAAAAGCACAGGGGATGAGTTCTCTGGAGACCTTTATATATCTGTCTTTCTACTCTAGATTACTAATTAAGATTTCTAATTAGATGTGTATTATATTTGCATTCATGAACAATAGACAACAGGCAATAACTTCCTCAATTAAAAATCACACGCAAAAAAATCAATGATATACAGTCGGGAACAAAAGTATTTAGTCAGTAACCAATTGTGCAAGTTCTCCCACTTAAAAGATGAGAGAGGCCTGTAATTGAAATCATAGGTAGACCACAAATATGAGAGTCAAAATGAGAAAACAAATCCAGAATATCACCTTGTCTGATTTGGCAAGATTTATTTGGCAAAATATGGTGTAAAATAAGTATTTGGTCAACTAAAACCATGCAAGATTTCTGACTCTAACAGACCTGTAACTTCTTCTTTAAGAGTATCATCTGTCCTCCACTCCTTACCTGTAGTAATGGCACTTGGTTGAACTTGTTATCAGTATAAAAGACACCTGTCCACAACCTCAAATAGTCACACTCCAAACTCCACAATGGTGAAGACCAAAGAGTTGTCGAAGGACACCAGAAACAAAATTGTAGCCCTGCACAAGGATGGGAAGACTGAATCTGCAATAGGCAAGCAGCTTGGTGTGATGAAATCAACTGTGGGAGCAATAATAAGAAAATGGAAGTCATACAAAACCACTGATATTCTCTCACGATCTTGGGCTCCATGCAAGATCTCACCCTGTGGGGTCAAAATGATTACAAGAATGGTGAACAGAAATCCCAGAACCACATGGGGGGACCAAGTGAATGACCTGCATAGAGCTGGGACCACCGTAACAAAGGCTACCATCCGTAACACACTATGCTGCCAGGGAAACAGATCCCGCAGTGCCAGACATGTCCCCCTGCCTAAGCCAGTACATGTCCGGGCCCATCTGAAGTTTGCTAGAGAGCATTTAGATTATCCAGAAGAGTATTTAAAGATTATCATGTGGTCTGATGAAACCAAAGTCTAACTGTTTGGTAGAAACAAAACTCATCGTTTTCGGAGGAGACTGAATGCTGAGTTGCATCCAAAGAACACCATAACTACTGTGAAGCATGGGGGTGGCAACATCATGCTTTGGGGCTGTGTCTCTGCAAAGGGAACAGAACAACTGATCCGTGTACTTGAAAGAATGAATGGGGCCATGTATTGCGAAATTTTGAGTGCAAACCACCTTCCATCAGCAAGATGAGTCTTTCAGCATGATAATGATCCCAAGCACACCGCCAGGGCAATGAAGGAGTGGCTTCGAAAGAAGCATATGAAGGTCCTGTTGTGGCCTAGCCAGTCTCCAGATCTCAACCCCATAGAAAACCCTTGGAGGGAAAGTCTGTGTTGCCCAGCGACAGGCCCAAAACATCACTGCTCTAGAGGAGATCTGCATGGAGGAATGGGCCAACATACCAGCAACAGTGTGTGCCAAAATTGTGAAGACGTACAGAAAATGTTCGACCACTGTCATTGCCAACAATGGATATATAAAAAATTGTAAGATTAACTTTTGTTAATGACCAAATACTTATTTTCCACCATATTTTGCAAAAAAAATCTTGCCAAATTAGACAAGGTGGATTTGTTTTCTCATTTTGACTCTCATAGTTGTGATGTACCTATGATGTCAATTACAGGATTCTTTCATCTTTTTAAGTGGGAGAACTTGCACAATTGGTCGCAGTCTGACTAAATACATTTTCCCCACTGTATCTACCCGCAGAGGGTATTATAGAATATTGCAGCAAAGGAATATAATTTGCAGGAACAGCTTTTTTAAGGTCAGGTGAGTTTACTGGCCAATCAAGCACAGTGATACTGTTGTTTTTAAGCCAGGTATTGGTACTTTTGGCAGTGTGGAAAGGTGCAAAGTCCTGCTGGAGAATGAAATTCCCATCTCTAAAAAGCTTGTCAGCAGAGGGAAGCATGACGTTTCTCTAAAATTTCCTGGTAGACGGTTGCACTGACTTTGGTCTTGATAAAATGCAGTGGACCTACATCACCAGATGACATGCTACCCAAACCTTCACTGATTGTGAAAACTTCAAACTAGACCTCAAGCAGATTGCATTGTGTGCCTCTCCACTCTTTCTCCAGACTCTGGGACCTTAATATCCAAATGAATTGCAAAATTTACTTTCATCTGAAATTAACACCTTGGACCACAGAGCAACAGTCCAGTTCTTTTTCTCCTTGGCCCAGGTAAGACACTGCTGGCGTTGTCTATTGGTCATGAGTAGCTTGACCAAGGAATGAGATACTTGTAGCCCATGTCCTGGATACGTCTGTGTGTGATGGTTCTTGAAGCATGACTCCAGCAGTCCACTCTTTGTAAATCTCCCCCAAATTTTTGAATGGCCTTTTCTTAACAATGTTTCAAGGCTGCCGTTATCCTGGTTGCTTGTGAACACTATTTCCTTCCACTCAACTTTGCATTAATACACTTGGATACAGCAATCTGTGAACAGCCAGTGTCTTTAGCAATGGCCTTTGTGGCTTACCGTCCTTGTAGAGTGTGTTAACGACTGCCTTCTGGACATCTGTCAAGTCAGCAGTCTTGCCCATGATTGTGGAACCTACTGAAACAGACTAAGGGACTTTTTAGGAAGCCTTTGCATGTGTTTTTTGTTAGTTAATTATTATAATTTACTGAGATAATGACTTTTGGGTTTTCATTGGCTGTAAGATATAATCATCAACATTAACAGAAGTAAGCACGTGAAATAGATCACTCTATTTGTAATGACTCTATATAATATATGTTTCACTTTTTGTATTGAAAAGCTGAAATAAATAAACTTTTTGATGATATTCTAATTTTGTGAGAAGCACCTGTACAAGGGATATGCCAAATATTCCATAATTCCTTAAATTCCTCCTCCTGTGCTGCTTCACAGAATGATTGTGTTCCTGCTGGTCGGGTGAAAGGGTTAACTCATATTTCACCCGACATGCAGGAACAGGGGGAGTTGTACTTCAGCCTAAGGGGGATGGCTTTGCCCCCCATGGCTATGATCGCTCTGATTGGCTTTTGAAAGTGAAACAGCCAATCAGAGGAATTTGTAATATTTCACAAATGAAACTTGGTGAAATATTACAATCCAGCCATGGTCAATGCTGCAATATCATCGGCCATGGCTGAAGACCGCGATCTGCCCCGCCACTGACTGACGGTGGCGATCTGCTGCCACCGTCAGTCTTTCCTCCCCTCCATCCTGTCCTCCGCTGCCCTCCTCTCTCCTCCATCCTGTCCTCCACCCCCACTGTCCGATCCCACCCCCTATACCTCCCGAGTCCCGGTGTCCCTCCCGATGTCCATCCTTCAGTGATGGGCACCGACATCTTCTAAAATAGCGGGCGCATGCATAGTGCGCCCACAGAATCTGCCGGCTGGCAGATTCATTCATTCGAGGTACACTTTGATCACTGTGATAGACCCTTTCACAGTGATCAACATAAAAAAATTGTAAATACCCCCCCCCCTTATCACCCCAATAGGAAGAAAGAATAAAGAAAATATATTTATTTTCAATTTTCCACTAGGGTAAGGGTTAGAATTAGGGTTAGGGTTAGAATTAGGGTTAGGGTTGGAATTAGGGTATGTGCACATGGTGCAGATTTTGCTGCAGATTCCCAGCAGTTTTCCATGCGGTGTACAATATTATGTAAACCTATGGAAAACCAAATCCACAGTGCCCATGGTGCAGCATGTCAATTCTTTGTGCGGATTCCGCAGCGTTTTACATCTGCTCCTCAATAGGAATGGTGTAAAACCTGAGGTGAAATCCACACAAAAAATGCAGGAAATCTGCGGTAAATCCACAGGTAAAACACAGTGTGTTTTACCTACTGATTTTTCAAAACCGGTGTGGAAAAATACACAAATCCGCAAATTGGGCATATAGCCTTAGGGTTAGGGTTGGAATTAGAGTTAGGGTGGGGTTTAGGGTTGGGGTTGGAACTAGGGTTAAGATTAGGGTTAATGGTGTGTTGGGGTTAGGGTTAGGCTTGTGGTTAGGGTTATAGTTAGGGTTGGGATAAGGGTTAGGGGTGTGTTGGGGTTAGGGGTGTGGTTAGGGTTATGGTTAGGGTTGGGATTAGGGTTAGGGGTATGTTGGGGTTAGGGTTGTGAATAGGGTTATAGTTAGGGTTGGGATTAGGGTTAAGGGTGTGTTGCGGTTAGTGTCTGAGTTAGAATTGAGGGGTTTCCACTGTTTAGGCACATCAGGGGGTCCCAAACTCGACATGGTGCCACCAATGATTCTAGCCAATCTTGCGTTCAAAAAGTCAAATGGTGCTCCCTCCCTTCCGAGCCCCAACGTGCGCCCAAGTAGTGGTTCCCCCCACATATGGGGCAAAAGCGTACTCAGAAAAAATTGCACAACAACTTTTGGGGTCTAAATTCTCCTGTTACTCTTGGGAAAAAAAAATTGGGGGCTAAAAAATTATTTTTGTGGGAAAAAATTATTTTTTTATTTTATGGCTCTACGTTATAAAATTATGTGAAGTACTTGGGGGTACAAAGTGCTCACCACACATCTAGATAAGTTGATTGGGGGGTCTAGTTTCCAAAATGGGGTCACTTGTGGGGGATTTCTACTGTTTAGGCAAATCAGGGGCTCAAAAAACGTAACATGATGCCTGCAGACCATTTCATCAAAGTCTGCATTCCAAAACATCATTACTTCCCTTCCGAGCCCTGACATGTGCCCAAATAGTGGTATACCCCCACATATAGGGTACCAGTGTACTCAGGACAAACTGGACAACTTTTGATGTCCAATTTCTCCTGTTACCTTTGAGAAAATAAAAATCTGCGGACTAAAAAATAATTTTTGAGGAAAAAAAAGAATTTTTATATTTTCACGGCTCTGCGTTATAAATTTTTGTGTTTAGCACCTAGAGATAAAAAGTGCTCACCATACATCTATATTAGTTCCTTGGGAGGTCTAGTTTCCAAAATGGGGTCACTTGTGGGGGAGCTCCAATGTTTAGACACACAGGGGATCTCCAATAGTGACATAGTTTCCGCTAAAGATTGGAGAAAAGTTTTCATTCAAAAGTCAAATGGCACTCTTTCTTTTCCGAGCCTTGCCTTGCACCTAAACAGTGGTTTACCCCCACATATAAGGTATTGGTGTACTCAGGAGTAGGGTTGAGCAAAATGGATCGGACAAATTCAAAAATCGCCGACTTTCGTCAAAGTCGGGTTTCATGAAACCGGACCCGATCCTAGTGTGGGATCGGCCATGAGGTCGGCGATCTGCGTGCAAAAGTCACGTTTCGTATGACGCTTTCAGCGCCATTTTTCAACCAATGAAGGAGGACGCAGAGTGTGGGCAGCGTGATGACATAGGCCTTGGTCCCCACCATCTTAGAGAAGGGCATTACAGTGATTGGCTTGCTTTCTACGGTGTCACAGGGGCTATAAAGGGGCGTGCATGCCGACCGCCTTCTTACTTACGCCAATCATAGCATAGGGAGAGGTTGCCGCAGCTGAATCAGAAGAAAGGATATAGTTACGGAGGGAAGATTAAGCCCCGAAACTGCTTGTGCTGTAGCGATTTCCACTGTCCAACACCACTATTTGTTTGCAGGGAAAGTGGAGGCTTTATTTTTGTGCATCAGCTCCGTAGCTTATTAGGCTGCCTTATAAGGCTCCCTGGTAGCTGCATTACTGTTTGCACGCTGCTGTGCAAACCAACTGCTTTTTTTAAATCAAAAATCCTGTTGCTCCTTTCTGCACAGTTATCTTGTTTGTGTGCAGCAGTCCTTTTTATTGCTGCCATACTTTTCCTGAGATCATTGTAGGGAGATTGAACTTGTACTACAGTCCTTGTATTTTTTCATATATCTTCCAGCCACTTTCTGCCACTTACATTGTGTTGTTTTATGCACTGGGCCTGAGTTTTGGTTCAGTATCCCCCTCCAAAAAAGTGAGATTCAAATTCTCACAAAGTGGATATACTGCAGTCCTGTTAGTTTGACATATGTCAGCCAGCCACTTTCTGCCACTTAGATTGCGTTGTTATATACACTGGGCCTGAGTTTTGGTTCAGTCTCCCCCCAAAAAAGGGAGATTCAAATTCTCACAAAGTGGATATACTGCAGTCCTGTTAGTTTGCCGTATGTCAGCCAGCCACTTTCTGCCACTTAGATTGCACTGTTATATACACTGGGCCTGAGTTTTGGTTCAGTCTCCCCCAAAAAAGTGAGATTCAAGTTCTCACAAAGTGGATATACTGCAGTCCTGTTAGTTTGTCATACGTCAGCCAGCCACTTTCTGCCACTTAGATTGCGTTGTTATATACACTGGGCCTGAGTTTTGGTTCAGTCTCCCCCCCAAAAAATGAGATTCAAATTCTCACAAAATGGATATATTGCAGTCCTGTTAGTTTGTCGTATGTCAGCCAGCCTCTTTCTGCTACTTAGATTGCATTGTTATATACACTGGGCCTTAGTTTTGGTTCAATCTCCCCCCCCAAAAAAGTGAGATTCAAATTCTCACAAAGTGGATATACTGCAGTCCTGTTAGTTTGTCGTATGTCAGCGAGCCACTTTCTGCCACTTACACTGTGTTGTTTTATGCACAGGGCCTGAGTTTTGGTTCAGTCTCCCCCCCAAAAAAGTGAGATTCAAATTCTCACAAAGTGGATATACTTCAGTCCTGTTAGTTTGTCGTATATCAGCCAGCCACTTTCTGCCACTTACATTGTGTTGCATTATAGGAGCTCGCTTGCCCTGCTGCTAGTGTGCTATCAGAAAGAGTCTTCAGTGCTGCTGGTTCAATACTGACCGAAAAAAGGACACGTCTGGCTACCCAGAATGTTGATGATCTAACCTTCATTAAAATGAACCAATCATGGATTTCAAATTATTTTGCCCCACCTTCCCCTGCTGACACGTAGCTTGCCGTAAAAATATCTTGCTTTTGGCCTCCAATTACTGACCTCTCCAATTCCTCCATTTGCAGCTGCTGAATGTCCACCATAGGCCATTTTTACACCTCCCTAAATGGACTGACTCCCCCCACAGGGCCGTGGTCACCACATGGAGCAAGCACCCGTGTGAGTGCCGTTTGCCTGGACAGGTGGGTGTGCCCTCTCTTGGGCGACGACACTGGCACAGGGTCCCTCATAGTACAATGAAGTGTCTCTGATGGTGGTGGTGCACAACCAATGTCAGACACTCCGTCGTAATATGAGGGGCCCGGTGCCAGTACCGCCGCCCACGAGAGAGTGTTCCCCCCAGCTCGAACAGTGCTCTACCACTTGCAATACTTACCTCTCCCTGCTCCACCACTGTGTAGTCTGTGCTGTTAAATCCTTCAATATCACTGCCAATACAAATTTGTTGAAATGATACATGATAGTTAAAATATACAGGGGCCCTGGCCTCCATTTAGACCAGTTAATACTTTGCGCCTACTACCACTGTCTGCTACTCAGCAGAGGAGCCCACCCCTGTACCTAGCTATGCCGCCTGTTTAGTCCTGTTACCAACTTTAAACTGCATTTAGCCTACTTTAATATTTGGGCCTACTAACTGTGTCTGCCACTCATTACAGTTGTCCTCCACTGAACAAAGCAATGCCGCTCGTTTAGTCCTGTTACCAATTTTGAACTGCATTTAGCCTATTTTATTATTTGGGCCTACTAACTGTGTCTGCCAGTCATTACAGTTGTCCTCCACTGAACAAAGCAATGCCACCCGTTTAGTCCTGTTACCAATTTTGAACTGCATTTAGCCTACTTTATTATTTGGGCCTACTAACTGGTGGAAGAGGTAGGTGGAAGGTTCTTAAAGATGATTTCAGGGAATTAGGCTGCAAGCTGAAAGCAAGGACCTCCAACGTGGTATTCTCCGAAATACTGCCTGTACCACGTGCCACGCCAGAGAGGCAACGGGAGATTAGGGAGGTTAATAAGTGGCTCAAGAATTGGTGTAGGAAGGAGGGGTTTGGGTTCCTGCAGAACTTGGCCGACTTCTCAGTTGGCTATAGGCTCTACGCTAGGGATGGACTGCACCTCAATGGGGAAGGTGCAGCTGGGCTGGGGGAGAAAATGGCTAGAAGGTTGGAGGATTGTTTAAACTAGGGATTGGAGGGAGGGTATTCAATTTATAGGAGGGGAAGATAGTGCAGACAGAGACCTGGGCACAAATAAGGAAGTTGGGGGTGGGGTTAGAACAGTTAATAATTTAAGAAAGAGTAGAGGTACAGAGAGGAACATCAAGTGCATGTATACTAATGCCAGAAGCCTCGCCAACAAAATGGACGAATTAGAACGAATGTTGTTGGAGCATAATTATGACATGGTGGGGATATCTGAAACGTGGCTTGATGAGAGCCATGACTGGGCTGTTAACTTGCAGGGCTATAGTCTGTTCAGAAATGACCGTACAGATAAGCGAGGGGGTGGGGTGTGTCTATATGTAAAATTGTCCTTAAAACCCATCCGGCGTGATAATATAGGTGAATTTAATGAAAATGTAGAATCCCTGTGGGTGGAGATAAGGGGAGGTGGAAAGAAAAAATAATAAATTACTGATAGGGGTTTGTTATAAATCTCCAAAAATAATGGAAGCAATGGAGAATATCCTCGTAAAGCAAATAGATGAAGCTGCGACTCAAGGAGAAGTCATTATTATGGGGGACTTCAACTACCCTGAAATAGATTGGGGAACAGAAACCTGCAGTTTCAGCAAAGGTAATCGGTTTTTGACAACTATGAGAGACAATTACCTTTCACAACTGGTTCAGGACCCAACAAGAAGGGGGGCACTGCTAGACCTAATATTAACCAACAGGCCAGATAGCATAGCAAATATAAGGGTTGGGGGTTACTTGGGAAATAGCGATCACAAAATAATAAGTTTTCATGTATCCTTTAAAAAGATGTGTAATAGAGGGGTTACAAGGACACTAAACTTCAGGAGGGCAAATTTCCAACGGATGAGAGAGGATCTTCGTGCAATTAAATGGGACGATATCCTGAGACAGAAAAATACACAAAGAAAATGGGAGATGTTTATTAACATCCTGGATAGGACCTGTGCACAGTATATACAGTATGGGAATAAACATACTAGAAATAGGAGGAAACCAATATGGCTAAATAGAGCTGTAAGGGGCGCAATAGGTGACAAAAAGAAAGCATTTAGAGAATTAAATGAAGCAGGTAGTGAGGAGGCATTAAATAAATACAAAAAATTAAATAAATTTTATAAAAAGCAAATCAAGGCAGCAAAGATTGAGACAGAGAGACTCATTGCCAGAGAGAGTAAAAATAATCCCAAAATATTCTTTAACTACATAAATAGTAAGAAACTAAAAAATGATAGTGTTGTCCCCCTTAAAAATAGTCTGGGTGAAATGGTGTATGAGGATGAGGAAAAAGCCAATATGCTAAATGACTTATTTTCATCAGTATTTACACAAGAAAATCCCATGGCAGACAAAATGACTAGTGATAAAAATTCCCCATTAAATGTCACCTGCTTAACCCAGCAGGAAGTGCGGCGGCGTCTAAAAATCATTAAAATTGACAAATCTCCGGGCATGGATGGGATACACCCTTGAGTACTGCAGGAATTAAGTACAGTCACTGATAGACCATTATTTTTAATCTTTAAAGACTCCATAATAACAGGGTCTGTACCACAGGACTGGCGTATAGCAAATGTGGTGCCAATATTCAAAAAGGGGACAAAAACTGAACTCGGAAATTATAGGCCAGTAAGCTTAACCTCTACTGTGGGTAAAATCCTGGAGGGCATTCTAAGGGATGCTATACTGGAGTATCTGAAGAGGAATAACCTCATGACCCAGTATCAGCACGGGTTTACTAGGGACCGTTCATGTCAGACTAATTTGATCAGTTTCTATGAAGAGGTAAGTTCTGGATTGGACCAAGGGAACCCAGTAGATGTAGTGTATATGGACTTTTCAAAAGCTTTTGATACGGTGCCACACAAAAAGTTGATACATAAAATGAGAATAATGGGGATAGGGGAAAATATGTGTAAGTGGGTTGAGAGCTGGCTCAGGGATAAGAAACAAAGGGTGGTTATTAATGGAACACACTCGGACTGGGTAGCGGTTAGCAGTGGGGTACCACAGGGGTCAGTATTGGGCCCTCTTCTTTTTAACATATTTATTAATGACCTTGTAGGGGGCATTCAGAGTAGAATTTCAATATTTGCAGATGACACTAAACTCTGCAGGGTAATCAATACAGAGGAGGACAATTTTATATTGCAGGATGATTTATGTAAACTAGAAGCTTGGGCTGATAAATGGCAAATGAGCTTTAATGGGGATAAATGTAAGGTCATGCACTTGGGTAGAAGTAATAAGATGTATAATTATGTGCTTAATTCTAAAACTCTGGGCAAAACCGTCAATGAAAAAGACCTGGGTGCATGGGAGGATGACAAACACATATTCAGTGGCTAGTGTCAGGCAGCTGCTACAAAGGCAAATAAAATAATGGGATGCATTAAAAGAGGCATACATGCTCATGAGGAGAACATAATTTTACCTCTATACAAGTCACTTGTTCGACCACACTTAGAATACTGTGCACAGTTCTGGTCTCCGGTGTATAAGAAAGACATAGCTGAACTGGAGCGGGTGCAGAGAAGAGCGACCAAGGTTATTAGAGGACTGGGGGGTCTGCAATACCAAGATAGGTTATTACACTTGGGGCTATTTAGTTTGGAAAAATGAAGACTAAGGGGTGATCTTATGTTAATGTATAAATATATGAGGGGACAGTACAAAGACCATTCTGATGATCTTTTTAATCATAGACCTGAAACAGGGACAAGGGGGCATCCTCTATGTTTGGAGGAAAAAAGGTTTAAGCATAATAACAGACGCGGATTCTTTACTGTAAGAGCAGTGAGACTATGGAACTCTCTGCCGTATGATGTTGTAATGAGTGATTCATTACTTAAATTTAAGAGGGGACTGGATACATTTCTGGAAAAGTATAATGTTATAGGGTATATACACTAGATTCCTTGATAGGGCGTTGATCCAGGGAACTAGTCTGATTGCCGTATGTGGAGTCGGGAAGGAATTTTTTTCCCCAAGGTGGAGCTTATTCTTTGCCACATGGTTTTTTTTTGCCTTCCTCTGGATCAACATGTTAGGGCAAGTTAGGTTAGGCTATGGGTTGAACTAGATGGACTTAAAGTCTTCCTTCAACCTTAATAACTATGTAACTATGTAACTATGTAACTGTGTCTGCAATTCATTACAGTTGTCCTCCACTGAACAAAGCAATGCCGCCCATTTAGTCCTGTTAACAATTTTGAACTGCATTTAGCCTACTTTAGTATTTGGGCCTACTAACTGTGTCTGCCACTCATTACAGTTGTCCTCCACTGAACAAAGCAATGCCGCTCATTTAGTCCTGTTACCAATTTTGAACTGCATTTAGCCTACTTTAGTATTTGGGCCTACTAACTGTGTCTGCCACTCATTACAGTTGTCCTCCACTGAACAAAGCAATGCCGCTCATTTAGTCCTGTTACCAATTTTGAACTGCATTTGGCCTACTTTAGTATTTGGGCCTACTAACTGTGTCTGCCACTCATTACAGTTGTCCTCCACGGAACAAAGCAATGCCGCCCGTTAAGTCCTGTTAACAATTTTGAACTGCATTTAGCCTACTTTAGTATTTGGGCCTACTAACTGTGTCTGCCACTCATTACAGTTGTCCTCCACTGAACAAAGCAATGCCGCCCGTTTAGTCCTGTTACCAATTTTGAACTGCATTTAGCCTACTTTAGTATTTGGGCCTACTAACTGTGTCTGCCACTCATTACAGTTGTCCTCCACTGAACAAAGCAATGCCGCCCGTTTAGTCCTGTTACCAATTTTGAACTGCATTTAGCCTACTTTAGTATTTGGGCCTACTAACTGTTTCTGCCACTCATTACAGTTATCCTCCACTGAACAAAGCAATGCCGCCTGTTTAGTCCTGTTACCAATTTTGAACTGCATTTAGCCTACTTTAGTATTTGGGCCTACTAACTGTGTCTGCCACTCATTAAAGTTGTCCTCCACAGAACAAAGCAATGCCGCCCGTTTAGTTCTGTTACCAATTTTGAACTGCATTTAGCCTACTTTATTATTTGGGCCTACTAACTGTGTCTGCCACTCAGTACAGTTGTCCTCCACTGAACAAAGCAATGCCGCCTGTTTAGTCCTGTTACCAATTTTGAACTGCATTTAGCCTACTTTATTATTTGGGCCTATATCTGTGTTTCCTCCTCATCCTGCCCATTGCCCAGCCACTGCTATATGAGTATGCTGGTACATTGACCCAGACCACTACATTCCCCTTGCACTCCACACAGCCAGAATCTGACCCTGCTGAAAGTCAGGTTCCCCTTCCCGCATACTATACCTCCTTACACGGGGGCAAAGAGGAAGGTGGAGATGAAAGTGGAGGTTCCTTCATAAGGCGGGGGGGCATACTCATTGGCGACGTCACTGGCACAGGGCCCCTCAGAGTACGCAAAAGTGTCTCTGCCAGTGGGAGGCGCCACCCGCCATCAAACCTACCACCGTTTTATGAGAGGCCCTGTGCCAATGCCAACGAGTGGACCCCCCTGCTTGCTCTGGATAACAGCACTTGCAAAGTTGAAATACCTACCTCTCCCTGCTCCACTGCCATGACATATTCCGCGTTTCCTGGGCCCATGAAAATCTTGAGCCAGCCCTACCCCACCGCAACTTTAGCCAAATGACCCCCAGTTTTCAATGCCTAACTATTATTATAAAGTAAATTAAGATTGACAAACTTAAGTAATAAGAATTGATGTTTTTGGCATGAAAATGGGCACTGTAGGTGTTTTCCTGTCCTCCACTCACTGCCGACTTTAATTTCCCATTGCCTTGCATTGGGTTTCGTGTTTCAGTCGGCCCCCGACTTTTCGCAATAATCGGCCAATTTCACCCGACCTGACTTTTGACAAAGTCGGGTTTCGCGAAACCCGACTCGATCCGCAAAAAGTAAAAGTCGCTCAACTCTACTCAGGAGAAATTGCCCAACAACTCTTAGGATCCATTTTATCCTGTTGCCCAATGTGAAAATGAAAAAATTGAGGGTAAAAAATTTTTTGTGTGAAAAAAAGTACTTTTTAATTTTTACGGATTAATTTGTGAAGCACAAAGTGCTCACTATGCATCTAGATAAGTTCCTTGGGGGTCTAGGTTCCAAAATGGGGTCACTTGTGGGGGAGCTCTAATCTTTAGGCACACAGGTGCTCTCCAAATGTGACATGGTGTCCACTAAAGATTGGATGCAATTTTTCATTCAAAAAATCAAATGGTGCTCCTTCTCTTCCAAGCTCTACCGTGCGCCCAAACAGTGGTTCCTCCCACATGTGGGGTTTCAACATACTCAGGACAAATTGGACAACAATTTCTCCTTTTACCCTTGGGAAAATAAAAAAATTGTTGCTAAAAGATTATTATTGTGACTAAAAAGTTAAATGTTCATTTTTTGCTTCCATGTTGCTTCTGCTGCTGAGAAACACCTGAAGGGTTAATAAACTTCATGAATGTGGTTTTGAGCACCTTGAGGGGTGCAGTTTTTAGAATGGTGTCATTTTGGGATATTTTCAGCCATACAGACCCCTCAAACTAACTTGTCAAATGTGAGGTGGTCAAATTTTAACCCTTATAACTTCCTAGCAAAAAAAAATGT
The DNA here is from genome assembly GCF_032444005.1 of Ranitomeya imitator. NCBI lineage: Eukaryota > Metazoa > Chordata > Amphibia > Anura > Dendrobatidae > Ranitomeya > Ranitomeya imitator. The sequence goes on along the minus strand of NC_091284.1, from coordinate 67,122,059 downwards.
TTCCAAAATTGTGCCGATGTAACGTAGACATGTGGGAAATGTTATTTATTAACTATCTTGTGTCACATAACTCTCTGGTTTAACAGAACAAAAATTTCAAACTTTGAAAATTGTGAAATTTTCAAAATCTTTGAAAAATTTCTGATTTTTTCACAAATAAACGCAAAAATTATCGACCTAAGTTTACTACTAACATGAAGCCCAATATGTCATGAAAAAATAATCTCAGAATCCTTAGGATCCGTTGAAGCATTCCTGAGTTACCTCATAAAAGGACACTGGTCAGAATTGCAAAAAATGGCCAGGTCATTAAGGTCAAAATAGGCTAGGTCATGAAGGGGTTAAAGCTGCCAAGCTGTAGTTGTCATTTGGCATATTAACAGTTCATGGATTTACTTTGCACCATTTTGTGCATTTTTGCTTTCATTACTTTTATTATTCAATTTAAAATAGCTTTTTTGTACATCCATATACCATTCAACCATCTTTTCTATTGTTGGTGTCTTTAATAAAGATATGCTAACTATTTGAAGATATAATGTGTAAAAGAGCACTTAAAATTTTTTGCCAAAACAATCTGCATCCTGGTTTCACTTTTCTTCTCTAAAACCCTGCAAATACTACCCTATATTCTATTGACATGACGTCTGCTTAACAATGTTGTATCGGGTTAATATTTCTGGGCATCACTCCAAATGTTGTCTAGAAATGAAACCCATCATAAACAATTCCATATGTTCCATTCCCACAAGTCTTTGTGCCTTTGACTAGCAAGCATTGCTTCTAAGAGATAAGATGCTGATGATGAATATTGGAAATGTGTCAAGGATTTATAAAAGGAAAACACTGAGCACCGTCCCAAAAGGTTGAACATTCAAAAGGTAAAAAGAGCAAAAAAACATAAATATACATTCACTGCACCAGCTATGTAAAGGAACAATGTGGAATTTTCTTGGGCCATTTTGCTATCCTTGAGACCTTACAAAAAGATAATATAAATACATTAAACTAAAAATTTTCATAATATATAAAAGCATAGGGAAAAAACAAGAATTTTTACATTGCAAAAAGGTCTTAAAATTCCAAAAACTATTCCTAATTTCTACTCAAACATAAACTGTAGCAAAAAATAAGAGCACCAGTCATCAAAGCAAGAATGAGCTGTGGATATGTAGTCCATGGCAAGACCACACAATCTGTGAGAGGAGATAGATCCCAATACCCCCTCTCTACCCTGCAAACGTTCTGAATCTCAAATTGTCTGATCAGTTTGAAAGATGATCAAAACATCTATCTATGCTTTTTGGATACCCGATAAAGGGGTAACCCAAAAACACAAACTGTTGAATAATAAATACAATTACCATATGACAGAGGTCAATTGGACCAAATGTACATGGTTTCCGGGATGTAATATGTAACATGGTCTAAATAATTTACGCGCAAAACAGTGCAAATATCTAACTCAGAAATGTTCTAGGAAATTGAAAGAACTGTGAAGGAGTTTGTCAGGCCAACAAACAATGGAAGTCTAGTTAACATGGCTATATTATTAGCTTAAAATAAAAATCATAATGCATATGGTATGAAAAATATCTGTAGCATCACATGGTTACTGAAGAAGTAGTCAAATAGAAAAAAACATTGTGAAAAGAGGAACTACCGTTGTTATGAGGTCACAGTAATCAGATGAATAAGATCACTCTGCGGCTAAAAGTACAGTACAGATGGCGTGGTGGTAGTAACTTGTGCAGTTTAGTGGTGTTGGACAGGAGGTTTGTCCACATCAAGTACACTGGTAATAAAGACCTGAATGGTTGGCAAACAGTGGTTGGCAAATGATGCACTACGGTTAAAGCTGGAAGCAACTTAGAAGAAATGAATGATGTGAATCAGAGAGTAAAACAATTAAGAGAGCATCCCATGTGTAAATGAATAAATGTAAGTTATGAAAATGGTCTTTCTCATGACAATTTCATGTTATCCTGGATTTAGGAAGCAAACAAAAAATAAATTGCAGTAATGTTACCACTTTTATAATTAAACAATGAAGAAGCCCAAGCGTTAGAGATAAGCTGATCTTTTGAAATTAGAATTTGACAGCTTTGCAGAATTCTCAGAGATCTCAATTTGCAGGGAATACATTTATGCTAGTCTCAATACTGAAAAACTTGTAATTGCTTGGAAAATACACGTGGTGGAAATGAAATAGAGAGCAAAAACTCTACTGACCATAAGGCCTACTTCACACGCCAGTTTTTTATGTCCGTACGGGGTCAGTTTTATAGGAAGGCAAATACAGACATACGCACAGCCATTGTATTCAAAGGTGGTGCGCATATGTCAGGTTTATCAAACGGACCGTGTGTGAGAAACCCACAGACATGTCAGATTTTTTTTGCTTATCCTTATGTTTATAGTCCTTTTACTAGGAACTGCTCCTAATAGGCAGTTTCCTACTCCACACTGATGAGGGCAAATAACCCAAAACAGCTGTCTGAGGATGGATACCATGTTTTGGCATAGGTGGTTTCCTTTTTGGATTCTGCCCTTCCCGTGGTTGTTCCTTCCTGGCGAAAGACCTGGCTATTCACTGCTTGCGTTGAGAAACATGTGATGGTGTCTCCGCGGCTTTTCTACATGCATTTGCATATTTCCCATAAGGGATGGGGCAGTGCTCTGGATCACTGCGTTGAGAAACACGTGATGGTGTCTCCGCGGTGTTGGATGTTTTGATCTCCTCAAGGTCATTCATCCTTATGTTTATAGATTTTTTTTGCTCAGCATGAACAAAATGTGTGTTGCACATGTGCACACAGATGACACACGGATAACATCCATGTGTCATCAGCATGACACGTATTGGCACCTTTTGTAACAAGCGATACAGCGATACAGCTTGTGCCATTCCCTGGTGCCGGCTGGCTGCTGAAAGCAGCTTTCATCATTGGCATCTGCTCGCCCTTATCTCAGTGCAAGCGGGAGACAATCATGTGTTCAAAGCTGTGTTCAGCAGCTTTGTAACTCCTGTCTTAAATAAATAATTGCATTAGAAAAATGGCTTAAGGTACCGTCACACTAAGCGACGCTGCAGCGATACCGACAACGATGTTGATCGCTGCAGCATCGCTGTTTGGTCGCTGGAGAGCTGTCACACAGACAGCTCTCCAGCGACCAACGATCCCGAAGTCCCCGGGTAACCAGGGTAAATATCGGGTTACTAAGCGCAGGGCCGCGCTTAGTAACCCGATGTTTACCCTGGTTACCATTGTAAATGTAAAAAAAAACACTACATACTTACATTCCTGGTGTCTGGTCATGTCCCTCGCCGTCAGCTTCCCGCACTGACTGAGCACCGGCCGTAAAGTACAGCGGTGAAGTCACCGCTGTGCTTTACGGCTGGCCGGCGCTCACCAGTCAGTGCGGGAAGCTGAAGGCGAGGGACATGACCAGACACCGGGAATGTAAGTATGTAGTGTTTTTTTTTTTTTTTACATTTACAACGGTAACCAGGGTAAACATCGGGTTACTAAGCGCGGCCCTGCGCTTAGTAACCCGATATTTACCCTGGTTACCAGTGAAGACATCGCTGAATCGGCGTCACACACGCCGATTCAGCGATGTCAGTGGGAGATCCAGCGACAAAATAAAGTGCTGGACTTTCCCCAGTGACCAACGATCTCCCAGCAGGGGCCTGATCATTGGTCGCTGTCACACATAACGATTTCGTTAACGATATAGTTGCTACGTCACAAAAAGCAACGATATCGTTAACGATATTGTTATGTGCGACAGTACCTTTAGACTCCAACGCAAATTTCAGAATCAGCATAGGGAAAACCTATAGCTGGGGCCTGATTTTAATAACCTGGGACAAGGGACAATACACCATAAGGTTCTCAGGCTATTAATAACAGCTCACAACTGTTTGCCTAGCCTTTTCAGGTGAATTTACAGTGGACAACAGAAAAAAATTACATAGGGTCACCCTATAAATTCAGATTACCAAAGGATAAAAAGACAGCTGTGGGTTGATATTAATAGCATATGAAGGGATCAAAGATAATGTCACCAACCCCCACCCTCTGAGCTACACACATCAGCCCTCAGCCACATCAGAAATGGTGCATCCCTAAGATGTGCCAAATCTTGGTCTTAGCCTCATTCTTCCCACTGGCCCGTGACGGTTGCAAGTGGGGTAATATTTGTGAGGTTGATATCACCTTTGCATTGTCAGCTGAGAGGCCTGAACAGACCCCCGGCATGCCGCACAGACCCCCGGCAGGCCGCACAGACCCACAAGAGGACCGTACAGACCCCCGGCAGGCAGCACAGACCCCCGAGAGGCCCGTAAAGACCCCTGGCAGGCCGCACAGACCCCCAGCAGACCCGTACAGACCCCCAGCAGCCCACACAGACCTCCCCACGGTCACGCACAGACCCCACCCGCACACACAGACATGCAGTCTCCACCCACGCACCACCCACACACCATGATAGTGCATCATTGCACTATAGGAACTTCTGATTCCGGTATCCATTATCTTAAAAGTATCAGAGCTCAGTATCGGAAATCCGATACAGCGAATATCAGCCAATACCCGATATTTTCTGTATTGGAATGTTCAACACTAGTGCTGTGTCATGTTCTATTGCAACTTCAGTAATATGCTGTATGGTACTTACACTTCAGTGGTATGCCTTATGCTACTGCAACTTCAGTTCTGTGCCTTGTGCTATGCTACTTCCACTGCTCTTACTTCAATTTAATCATTGGCATGTGTCATGGCTCATGAGTAGTGATGAGTGAGCAGTAAATCGCTTGGGTGCTCGGTAGTCTAATCAAGCACTCAGAATGTTCAGGTGCTCAATTCAAGTACCAAGCATAATGTACGTCATTGAAGTAGTTGAGAATTTAACAGCAGACTTTTAGTTGATGGCCATGGAGAGAGAGAGAGAGATTTCCTGGCTTCAGTGCTGCAGGGCTCAGGGACCAGAGCAATTGAGCACCATCCGATACTTGGCAATGCTCGCCCATCACTAGTCATGAGGACCAGAGTGGTGTCAATTGAACACTTGTAATATATTATATACCATCACTATCTATGAAGAGAAAACTACTAATTATATTTCTTGATGATTTTTTTTTATTAAATGGGAACAAGTTCTATGTTTTGTTTTTGAAATTGTTGTAAAACATAGAAAACTAATGTCATTTATTTTTGCCAGGCATTGTTTAATTTAATATTGAACACATATTGCATTTTAGACCTTACATTTCGCTGAATTACTTTTCTGTGCAAATTAGGCAGATTAATGTTATGGTAATGTGGTAGATAAGGTGATGTCAACGATGTAACAGATTCCTTTTTGCGTTGAACCATTTGTGTTACAAATTATTGTAATATATAGCGCAATTAAATCAGGGTTCACATAAGGATCCAATTACTATAATGGATGGCTATAATAGTTGATCTTTAGTCACTTTAGCCAAGGCGCCCTAGAATATTTCAGCATAATGCAATAAATAGTTGCTTATATAAGATTAATTTCTTCAATAGCAGGAAATGTGAACTAGACATTTTTTTGCTACTAGTTTTACTGGTTATTTTTCAATAGGCATGACTATGCGTCTTTACAAGTGTGACAACTTAGAGAGTGCTAGATGCAACTCAATGACAGCATAACTTCTGTTTGCAGGATATGTAGGAAATTCATGTCAATCACCGAGATATACATACTGTACCTTCCAACTGTCCTGCTTTATTCAGGATGGTTGGGACCTATGCCTCTAATTGTTCATTAACTCATTGTAGTCAAAACTCTTTTTTACTTAAGCTTCATTACATGGGGTCTTGCTTTTTGCAAGATGTTAGTTTTTTTTAAATTGAGAACAAAAGATGGAAAAAGCCAACCCTTGACATCCTGTGAAAATGAAAATCAGTAGTGTTTATTGATAGATCCATCTCTACGTACCAGTAAAATGTACCTGTAATGAAGAAGAATAAAATGCACATTTAATTATGAAAGATTCTCCTTTACTTTGCATTTCAGCCTGTGGTTCATAGCTATTTCTGCTGCCTCCCATGCTATAGTTTGAAAGTTCAAATCTTGGGAAATATACAACTTTAAGAAGAGGTTGAGTCAATTAAATGATTGTAACTATGTACAGAGCCCAGACAGATGCTGAACCCATCGCCAGAGACAGTGAAGGAGGAGGAACTATGGAGCAATGAACTCAGAAACACATGCACAGCAGAAGCGTCATCACAGACAGTGAGTGAGTAAAAGTCTAGGACATTGCCCTGGCCTCCTGGGACAATGGGACAGCTCCCCAAAAATCAGGAATGAACTGCTGAGTCTTGGACAGTTGGGAGCTATGCATATGTGATATAATGGACTCTATACCAAAGCTTGCAAATAAAAACTAGCTATTCTGCCTCAGACATAAATAATCTTCCACATATTGTGTTAGCAACAGATTGTTCGTATGTTTCTGACAATTTTGTCTTCCAAATGCTTTGGTCTTACTCAGGGTAATATTATAGCACGAAAACAGGATTGTGCCATAGAGGCAGATCATGAAACTGTTGCAAGGTGTTTTCAAAAAGAAGACAGTCTTGATAGTGTTTGGTTATAAATTGTCATTGTAAGATCCTTCTCAAAAGAAACAGCATGGCTAGTGAACAAAAGGATTTGAAGAAAGTAAGTAAAAGGAAAAACAAACATCAACCCTTACTGTACTGGGTGGGTAGACAGAGTAGATCAATGGTTGGATGCGTCAAACTGTATTAAATTAAAAAATAATTATGACTTTACATTTTTTATATCAATGTTTCCATGGACGAAAAACAAAGCTAGGAATTTGTGAGGAGAGGTGCTGTATAACGGTGAAAAATTAATAGAATGCTGATAGTTAATTAAGACAAATTTAAGACCTAACTTCTGCTTCCATTAGCATGTTCTGGAAACTGTTACAATTATGAAGAACCCTACAGGACAATTCTTCTCCACCCTTAAGCGTATTCCAGTGGAATTGACATTTTACATCAGTTAGTAGAAACATACTGAAATAAGTGTCACTATTTAATAAAAATAAGATGCTGATATTAAAGTGGAATTTTGAGTTTACTGAAAGTACATGTTAGAAGGGAACAAACACAAAGGAAGGATTATCATGATTAGATGGTATTCCTACATAAGAAGACTAAGCCCGGGTTCACATTAGGGTATCTGTGTGCAGCGCATGCCTGCGTACAGATCTGCATAGATCCGCGTGCATCTTGTGTACCTATATTTAACATTGTGTACGCAGGGACATACATTTGCATCAGTTTGCATGCGGATGTGTCTGGGTGCATCGTTTCGCGGTGCCCGCTGAACGCAACATGTTGCATTTTTTGAGGCGTCAAATATGTGCAGGCATGCGGATGAGTGTGTCAAAACAATGCATTACTATCTATGGGAACCCATTGGTACGGAAGGACCTGCACACATGCGTTCCATGCGCATGCATACTTCAGACTGAGCATGTCCAGGAACAGATTAAAACACGCCCATTGCGCATAAACAACGCAAACGCAGGCAAAAACGCATACAAATGCATGCACACGCAGCATTCTTTTTGCATCATACGTAAGATGATGCGGATAAAAAACGCAGCGCAAGCATGCATTTAAATGTGTTTTGGGAAGCGTTTGCACATGCAGATGATACGCTGTGCACAGATACGCTAATGTGAACTTAGCCTAAAGCTCTCTAGATTTACTTCTAAAAATGAAAAATTAAAATAATAAAAAGTTTTCACATACAATAAGGGGCTTCTGGTATATACCTTTCAAAAATTGGTTCAACTGTTAAACTATTGTATCATGCTCCTACAATGTTGAAGCTGTATTGAGATGAGTAAATCGATTTGTGGAATAAAATCTCCACATTTATTATTTGCTCCATGCAAATTAAGCAACTTGGTGGCAGAACAGCCTTTTATTTGCTGGTGGTTAAAATATATACTCACCTCTCAGCACCCCTGGCCTGCTGTTGTGATTCAGTGAGAAGCTGGGCTTCAAGTGCACAAGTGTGACATCCTTAAGAGTTTACTGTATTTCGAAGGAAAGAACAAGGGCAGATGAAGGACAAGAGGGTCGGAGAGATGAGTGGCTAGGTGAGTGCCTTTTTTTCTCTCTCTCTCCATTTTATTATGCTCTAGGGAAAGCATCTCAAACACGCTGCCCAGAGGCTCCATTTTGCGACCCTCAGACACAGGGGCCGCCGATGTCAGAGATCCTTTTCAATTGAATGTGCATCCATGAATGTGCATTCAATTGAGATGTAGTGTGGAGACTGGCTCTTTACACTGCAATACCAGTAGCAGCCACTGGGCAATCAAAGGCCAGCGACTGACATCAGTATCTCCATTACGGCCTTGCATGACATCAATGCCATGCGCCGTCCCAGCTCTGGACGAGGAAGAGGACACTCTTTGCTGAAAGAGCAAGGTCAGGTCAGAAGAATTTTTTATGTACGTGTGTAAATAGCAACATAATGTGGAACATTATATTGAAAAAGAAAAAAGTAAAGCAGCACAGCCTGCAATAGAGACCCTGTCGATACTCAGTCCAGGACGCTGGAAACCTGACGATATCGGGAAGTGCTCATGTATGAAGTGAGTAAAAATCATGTAACCATCATAGGAACAGAGACGCGGCAACACTCACCGATCCTGTGATAAGGGCTTGTCTTTACTGAAGCAAACAATAAAACATCTTCACGACACGGGGGAGTAAAACGAAGGAAGAGGTGAGCAGGGAAGGACGACGGCCGTTTCACGCTACAACCAGCGCTTCTACAGGTCCATGTAGAATGTGGAACATTGTTACAATTACAAGATGAGTGCTTTACTATATGATGGCAACCAGGATGGGGACATTACACCAAGATAGGGATCATTATCATAAGACAAGGTAAATTATTACAGAATGAAGGACATTATTTCATGTTGAGGTCCATTATTACATGTTGAGGGACATTATTACAAGATGGGGACCATTACTATAAAACAGGGGACATTACTACAGGACAGGGGCCGTTACTACAGGACGAGAGACATTATTGCAGAATTGGGGACATTTTTACAGGAAGAAGAACATTAATACCAGACAGGGGACATTATTATAGGACTGGAGACATTATTACAGGATGGAGGACATTATTACAGGACAGGGTTCATCTACTATATAATTGTCTACGGGTCACTTCCGTCTGTCTGTCCTTCTGTCTGTCCTTCTGTCTGTCAGGAAAATCCCAAGTCGCTGATTGGTCGCGGCAAACAGCCACGACCAATCAGCGACGGGTGCAGTCCGATGGCAACATGGCCACTCCTTCCTCCCCGCAGTCAGTGCCCACTCCATACTCCCCTCCAGTCAGCGCTCACACAGGGTTAATGGCAGCGCTAATGGACCGCGTTATGCCGTGGTGTAACGCACTCCACTAACGCTGTTATTAACCCTGTGTGACCATCTTTTTTACTATTGATGCTGCCTATGCAGCATCAGTAGTAAAAAGATCCAATGATAAAAATAATTAAAAAAAATAAAAAATCATTATATACTCACGTCTGTCGGCCCCCGGATGCAGCCCAGACCTTTCCTGCTCATCGCGATGCTCGGGTCCATGCATTGACCACTACGTCATCATCTCGCAAGACTGCAATGCACTCTTGGGAGTGACCGGCACAGTCCAGCTGCTCCCTACTCCCCTGCAGTCAGTGCCTCCTCCATACTCCCCCCCAGTCAGCGCCCACCACCCACATATCGTTGTAGCAGTCCGTTAAACTGATTGCATAACACCGTGGCATAAAGCATGGGATTTAAATCCCGCTTCGCTGATTGGTCACTCCCAGCTGGCGCGACCAATCAGCGACATTGCCGCGGGATTTAAATCCCGCTTCCCTGATTGGTCGCACCCAGGCAGCGCGAACAATCAGCGACATTGCCATGGGATTTAAATCCCGCTTCCCTGATTGGTCGCGCCCAGCCAGCGTGACCAATCAGCGACATTGCCGCGGGATTTAAATCGCGCTTTGTGACCCATCAGGGAAGCGGGATTTAAATCCTGCGGCAATGTCGCTGATTGGTCACGCTGATTGGGCGCGACCAATCAGGGAATCGGGATTTAAATCATGCACTCTGGGACCGCTCACACAGGGTTAATGCCAGCAATGACGGACCGCGTTATGCCGTGGGTTACACACTCCATTACCGCTGCTATTAACGCTGTGTGTCCCCATCGGTTTACTATTGATGCTGCCTATAGTAAAAAAATTAATGTTAAAAATAATAATAAAAAAAAACCTGCTATACTCACCCTCCGTAGTCCGACGATGCGCTCGCACCTTCCGCCAGCTTCCGGTCCCAGAGATGCTAAGTCTTCTGGGTAATTTTGCAATGTATCTTGGGAACGGAAGATGGCGGCAGCTGCTCGCCCATCGCCACAGTGCCGTTGGATCCCAGGGGGTGAGTATGTAACTATTTTTTATTTTAATTCTTTTTTTTAACAGGGATATGGTGCCCACACTGCTAAATACTGCATGGGCTACATGGCTGCTATAAACTACGTGGGCAGTACTATATACTACATGGCTGCTATATACTGCGTGGACAGTACTATATAATACATGTCTGCTATATACTACGTGGGCAGTACTATATTCTACATGGCTGCTATATACTACGTGGGCAGTACTATATACTACATGGCTGCTGTATACTACGTGGCCTGTGTTAGATGCTGCATGGGCTGCGTTATATACAACGCATCGGGTATTCTACAATATGTATGTATGTATATAGCAGCCACATACTATATAGCACAGGCCACATACTATTTGTATGCTATATACTTCATGGCTCCTATATAATACGTGGCTTGTGCTATATACTATGTGGCTGCTATATACATACATATTCTAGAATAACCGATACGTTAGAATCGGGCCACCATCTAGTAGTTACTATAAGGGGCTAATTGTAACACGATAATACTGTATGGGACCAAGTGGGGGACAAAAAAACATAACTTTTTTAGTATTCAAAATAAAGTAAAAAGAATAACAGAAAAATATTTAGCCACTTAAAATGCTGTTTTATGTAAAAACTGAAGTAAAAAAGATGACCTTTACCCATATGATAAACACCATTAAAAAAGATTAAAAATATTGAGAAAATGTAAAAAAGTATGATGATGATTAAAAAGTCATATAGAAAAACAACAGTATCACTCAAAACGTCATGTTGTTCTGCAAAGAACGAGGTCCTTCATATTCAAATTTTTTCTATGTGCAGCACATTTACCTGGCTGAATATGAGACTAATGCTCTATGGTCTGGAGAAACCCTGTATTCTAATAAGGAGGATTCAATTTTCATCAACTAACTTTGATGCAAATTAAATTTCCTGACCAAATTTAAACATACTTCCGAATTTGAATTTCGGCACAGTTGTTCATCACTAATGCGGCATATTACAACAAAAGAGTTGCCCACATTTCATCAGCATAACATTTACCACTCAAAAACACTAAAAAATGTAAGACACCAAAAGGTCATTTACCAAATGCTGCAGTATAGTTTTACTTTTTACAATATATTACAACGAAATAATAGAGTGGCTGGTAATCAAAACTTTTAAACAAACCCTTTGTTTTTTCACGAAACAGTATAAAAGACATTATAGAACACCTTGTACAATTCCTCTAATGTTAAGTGGTCCTTAAAGTAATTAAATGTCTTAAGTAATGAAATACAATGTTCATTTTGTAAATTGGATAGTAATACCCTGCAAGGTCTTTATCAACTTACTGCTTGACCTTTGAAAAACACTTTCTTTGTAACCTTGTGTAACTCTGTTGGCCATTACTGCAAAGAATGTTATGTGAAAGAGACCCATCCAGACCTCAATCGATTTTACAAACATTCATTGGGGACAGGGATTAATAGCCTGGCTTTGCATTATGCTAGCTAATTAAGAAATGTAGCTTAAAACAGATTTTAGATATTGACTCCTTTCTTAGACATTGTAAAGAAGTAAATGAAACAGTTTTGTGCAAATCCACATTAAATTTACAGAAATTAATTTGAGTGTCACATTGTTGAAAGTCACGTTTTTACTTTTTTGTAGTAATAGACTTGTTTTTATCAAGGTATACTTACAATGATCCTAAAGAAAATAGTTGGGATATGTATCTCTGTGTATGCCAATTTCTAATCTATTAATATAAAATAAGAAGGCTTTATGGTGTTTATTAGCCCAATTTATTTGCTGCATACTTTCATTTACATTCATTCCAACACATGATTAAAAAATAGACTTCAAGGGGTTGTCCAGGCCTAAAGGTACCTTCACACATAACGATATCGTTAACTATATCATTGCAACGTCACGCTTTTTGTGACGTAGCAACGATCCCGCTAATGATCTCATTATGTTTGACAGCGACCAACGATCAGGCCCCTGCTGAGAGATCGTTGGTCGCTGGGGAATGATCTGGACCTTATTTTGGTCGCTGATCACCCGCTGTCATCGCTGGATGGGCGTGTGTGACGCCGATCCAGCGATGTGTTCACTTGTAACCAGGGTAAATATCGGGTTACTAAGCGCAGGGCCGCGCTTAGTAACCCGATATTTACCCTGGTTACCATTGTAAAAGTAAAAAAAAAAACCACTACATACTCACATTCTGATGTCTGTCACGTCCCCTGCCGTCAGCTTCCCTGCACTGACTGTCAGCGCCAGCCGTAAAGCAGAGCACAGCGGTGACATCATCGCTGTGCTCTGCTTTGCGGCCGGTGCTGACACAGTCAGTGCGGGAAGCTGATGGCGGGGGACGTGACAGACATCGGAATGTGAGTATGCAGTGTTTTTTTTTTTACTTTTACAATGGTAACCAGGGTAAATATCGGGTTAATAAGCGTGGCCCTGCGCTTAGTAACCCGATATTTACCCTGGTTACAAGTGAACACATCGCTGGATCGGCAGGGGGACTTCGGCATTGTTGAAGACAGTTTCAACGATGCCAAAGTCTTTCCCCTGATCGTTGGTCACTGGAGAGAGCTGTCTGTGTGACAGCTCCCCAGCGACCACACAATGACTTACCAACGATCACGGCCGTATCGCTGGTCGTGATCGTTGGTAAGTCGTTTAGTGTAACGATACCTTTAGTCCCAGCCTTAGCCTTAGGGTGCAGCCTCACTCAATGCAAGTTCATTGAATGAGATCAGACACGTCTAGTCGGAATGTTGCCAGCGGTATGCAAATCGCATACTTGCAGTCACATGACCGTCTGTTTCCTGCATCGGCTTTAGAGAATCCTCACAGCTTGTAGTCCACACGGTGTGAGGATTCAAAAGTCTACAGCCATATAGAGTAACTGCAGACTTGTAACCTAAGGATGTATAATCCCTTTAGTCATATGTTGAGGTACCCCTTTACTTCCCCTATACATGTCATGGAAACAGACAGGGAGGAAAAGAGCAAAAGTGAAAAATAAATACAATACGGTGAATATTTTACTCAACTAATATATGTATGCTTTGTTTGTTTATAGAAGAAATTAGCTAATTATTAAAGTGCTGCAGTTATAGCAGCCACACCACTGATTAAAGCAGTTCATAAAGCGTTCAATCAAGAGTAGAGGTAGAAATGGCAAATGTGTTGGAAGATACAGTAGCTGGCTAAATGCAAATACAGAATGTAAGTCCTACGCTTTCCTTTACCCATTAGATGTTTTCTTAGAATCAATAGGACTACAAGTGCCATCCTGTACGGTCAATGCATGTAGAAATTTCTTTACAAACAATAAATCATCCCATTAAAGAAAAATCTGAAAAATAGCACCAATGGAAAAATATATATATTTTTTTATTTTTCATTGGAATTTGATTGTATCAAACATAGATAGTAAATATGGTTATTTGAATAGTAGATAGTAATAATAATAAAGCTAGTATAAGTAATAGTAATAATTGAAAAAAGTAATTTGGAAATAATATTCATATAAATTATTAGATATTATAGAACATTTTGACATTCAAATTCACCAATTGTGAAAAGTTTTCCCCAAAATTTGTTTCTCCATGAATCTCAGTACTGAAAAGCCTAATGTTAGATATATGGGTACATGTTCAGAAATGAAAATGTGGCAGCAGGCCGTAGTATACATTAGGTGTGGCATGCATGGTTGTAAAATTGGGCTAGTAATAAAGGTGTGCAAAAACATTCAAACACAATTAAATGTCAAAGTTTTTTACACATTTTTTTTTCTAACTTTTAAACACAAAATTCAGCTCTCTTCACAAAAATTACATAAGAAATGCTAAGTAGACACACATCCTAAAAGCTAGCTCATAGAACACTGTATTTGTGTGGCATTTATAGATGGAAAATATGACTAGTAAAATAGCAGTGTAAAGGAAACATTTGTCTGTGACACACATACTATGTGAGGTAGGTACTTACAGTTAAATATATTCATTTCATGAAAGATATGTTTAAAAAGTGTGACTGAAGGACACTACTATAGGATGAGGGGCAACATACAGGTAATATTAATCCCAAATCACAACTATCACTAACAGTGCCCAGTAATCTTATCAATGAACTATCACCATTTTGTGTGTCATTGTGCTTGACTATTCAAATTTTTCTGTCATTTCTGACCCAATCTTGACATTGTATACTTGTACTTTAAATTGTTTTGATATAAACTGCCCTATGATAATCATGGTCCTCTAATTGATATTGAATTAATATTAAATGTATGTAGCTCTTATACTTACCCCATCCTCTACTTTTGTCCTTCAGTTCCTCCTTTTTAGAATTTTCGTTTTGCATGTTTTTAATTTTTACATATCTTTAATAAAAGGAATATATTTTTAAAATCTCCAGTATTGCATTTTATTTGTGGGTTGATATTTCATGATTTCAGGGCATGTCTTCATTGATTTGTCTATGCATTTTATGGCCTCCTGTGACACATATTTTAGTCTTCATTAGTTTTACTTAAATACTTGGATTTTGCTTTGTTGTTTTTTTTGCGCGTGAATAAAATAATTGTTTTATTTTTTCACAAAAAACAATTGCACAAGAAATGCAAAAACTTAGTATAGTTTCCCGTAACAAGCAAGTACAAAGTTTCTTAATGACACAGATTTCAAATTTGTGTTTCTGTAAAAATTATTGTGTTGCCTTACTGCTGTCTAGTGCACTAAGAATGAAAAGAAACATGAAATATAATTGATTGTAATTCAAATGCAGCAAGGCAGATGCCAGCTGTACCATATCATTGATCAGTCAGATTGAGTCTGGATCTGCTGATGTTTCCTCTCCTATATCTATTTCACTCTTTCCTATTAATTTAATCGCTGTATTATTCGTGGACTATTACACTCATCTTTACTACTGCAGTTGTACATCACATTACTATCTGGAGTGTTTATCCAGTCTTTAATGGAACATGGCAATAGGGCATGGTAGAGTAAGGCGTCAGACAAGGCGGCTTCCCGTCACCATTTCTCTTCAATTTACTGTATATACTCGAGTATAAGCCGACCCGAGTATAAGCCGGCCCCCCTAATTTTGCCACAAAAAACTGGGAAAACTTATTGACTCGAGTATAAGCCTAGGGTGGAAAATGGAGCAGCTACCGGTGAATTTCAAAAATAAAAAAAGATCATTATTTCCCCATAGCTGTGCCATATAGTGCTCTGCACCGTTCATACTGCCCCATAGCTGTGCCATATAGTGCTCTGCACCGTTCATACTGCCCCATAGCTGTGCCATATAGTGCTCTGCACCGTTCATACTGCCCCATAGCTGTGCCATATAGTGCTCTGCACCGTTCATACTGCCCCATAGCTGTACCATATAGTGCTCTGCACCGTTCATACTGCCCCATAGCTGTGCCATATAGTGCTCTGCACCGTTCATACTGCCCCATAGCTGTGCCATATAGTGCTCTGCACCGTTCATACTACCCCATAGCTGTACCATATAGTGCTCTGCACTGTTCATACTGCCCCATAGCTGTACCATATAGTGCTCTGCACCATTCATACTGCCCCATAGCTGTACCATATAGTGCTCTGCACCGTTCATACTGCCCCATAGCTGTGCCATATAGTGCTCTGCACCGTTCATACTGTCCCATAGCTGTGCCCCATATAGTGCTCTGCACCGTTCATATTGCCCCATAGCTGTGCCATATAGTGCTCTGCACCGTTCATTATTGCCCCATAGCTGTGCCCCATATAGTGCTCTGCACCGTTCATATTGCCCCATAGCTGTGCCATATAGTGCTCTGCACCGTTCATACTGTCCCATAGCTGTGCCCCATATAGTGCTCTGCACCGTTCATACTGTCCCATAGCTGTGTCCCATATAGTGCTCTGCACCGTTCATACTGCCCCATAGCTGTGCTATATAGTGCTCTGCACCGTTCATACTGTCCCATAGCTGTGCCCCATATAGTGCTCTGCACCGTTCATATTGCCCCATAGCTGTGCCCCATATAGTGCTCTGCACCGTTCATATTTCCCCATAGATGCTCCACATAAATCTGTGCCGCTGCTGCCGCTGCAATAAAAAAAAAAAGTCATACTCACCTCTCTTGATTGCAGCTCCCAGCGTCTCGTTCTGGCGTCCGGTCCCGGCGTCTCTCCACTCTGACTGATCAGGCAGAGGGCGGCGCGCACACTGTATGCGTCATCGCGCCCTCTGACCTGCACAATCAGAGCGCAGAGACGCCGGGAAGATGGAGCGGCGCCCGGCGGCTGGAACGTGGACAGGTAAATATGACATACTCACCTGGTCCCGGCGTCCGGCTCCTTCCCCCGGACAGCTGGTCTTCGGTGCCGCAGCCTCTTCCTCTATCAGCGATCACCGGCACCGCTGATTAGAGAAATGAATAGGCGGCTCCACCCCTATGGGAGGTGGAGCCGCCTATTCATTTTTCTAATGAGCGGCCCCACGTGACCGCTGAAGAGGGGAAGAGCTGCAGCACAGAAGACCGTGGAACGGCAGGGGGAGCGCCAGGAAGCAGGTAAGTATGCCTCAGCGCCCTCTCCCCCTCACCCGCTGACCCTGCCACCCACCTTGACTCGAGTATAAGCCGAGAGGGGCACTTTCAGCCCAAAAATTTGGGCTGAAAATCTCAGCTTATACTCGAGTATATACGGTATATGCAGAAGCTATTTTCAGGAAGGCTGAAATTGCCAAAAAAAAAGGAATTTAAATTGCTGGACGAATCATCAATAACCTTAAATACACAGAAGATACAGCATTGATAACAAAATGCATAGATAGAATAAAGGAATTATCACAGAGTGTCAAGATGGAAAGCTTTAACATGCGACTCATACTCAATACAAAGCAGACAAACTTGTTGACTACTGCCTTGTATGACTGGAACACATTTGAGCTGGATGGCGGCAAACTGAACGTTGTAAAAGATTTCAACCTCCTCGGATTCATGATCGCTCAAGATGCAGCAATGATACCAGAAGTCAATGGGAGAATAGCTATGGGCAAAACAACAATGAGGTCACTGGATAAGGTCTTCAAATTGAGGAACATTTCACTGGTGATGAAGATACGGCTTGCATATAGGTTGGCCTTTCCTTTAGTAACATATAGATACAAAACCTGGACAATAAAGAAGCAAGACAGAAGAAGAATCAACACTTTGAAATGTGATGCTGAAAAAGGATTTAATCAATAATATGTATGGCAAGAAGAACAAACAAATCAATTTTGGATAAATCAATCCAGACAAGTCACTCACAGCAAGGATCACCAAGCAACAACTTGCCTACTTTGGACACATTATAGGAAAATAATAACTGGAGAAGTACATCATGCTTAGAAGAATAGAAGGAATAAGGCGAAAAGGAACATCAGCAATCCAATGACCTGATACAATCAAGATATCGGTGGAGAAGACCCTGGTGGACCTATCTAGGCTTTCACAAGATTGATTTTCCTGCAGAGTGTTCATCCATCAAGTCACAATGGCTCAAAATCGAGCTGAAGGCAGTTAAATAATAATACATTAAGGTCTTATTCTTCCTAACTCTAGTGGTGAGCTATTAGCTCTGATGTGATCTCACTATATTAAATCCCCATAAAATGGCTGTTGCATTTTCTGCCTAGGCAGTCATACAGGATATTATAGCTTCTTGTGATGGGATGTTCTGTAGTTTATAATGTGATAGTTGCAAGTACCAGGCATTATGTGGAAACCCAGCTGTCGTGCTTGAGGTCATGTGAGCCATCTGTGGCTGTTGCAATATCCTGCAATGTTTAAGTGATTCATATGAAACATATAACAAATTGTTTGAATTTTCCAGTACCTGTGAATTTTATAAATTTAGACTAGAATTTGTTTTGAAATGACTCTATTTTAATCATTTCCAAAAATTGTAATTAAAAATAAATGCACAATTTTTTGTATGTTTTCTACAATTATTTCTAAATTCCGATATGATTACATAAAAAAAGTGAAAAATTCTTATAAATCAGTGAAATAATTTTTTAATATGATTTTTGGAATTTTTGAGAAAGAAAATAAAGCTGCTGGAATGACCAAGCCAATCACTGGACCTGAATCCAATAGTAAATGTATGGAAGGAACTAAAGCTCACAGTTAATGGAACCTTCAGGATTTGAAGAGTGTAAGGAAGAATGCGTCAAAATCATACCTGAGCAATGCATGTGGAAAAGATATGGATAATTTCAGCTCACCACTCTGACGGCCATTTCAGATGCTCCAGCACGGAAGTAATTCAGTCCTGAATAAGCACAGCTGCATCTATTATTGCATGAAATATATTTGCTCTGCATAGCAGGTCCTCCTCCTCTTCCAGGCACAGTGACCTCTTCATATGGTAAATACATTTCATTTTCTGTAATTTTTATACCTGCGCTAAGACATGCATAGAAATTAAATAATAACCATTTACCTGTAAAGGGGAAGATGGTGCTGAGAATGGTATGAATATTCGTATGCAGGTAAAGTTATGACATTCGGACTCTGAGACTAAGGGTAGAGAAGGAAAATGGGTATATATATAATCCTCACAAAAAATATATGTTGCAATATGCCCAACAAACTAACAAGCAGACCAATATAATAAGAACTACTATAAAAAAAAAAAAAATATATATATATATATATATATATACGATTTAAAAGCAACCAGTGATATAGAGGCTTGCAGAGTTGTGCCTTCCTCTATAAACACGAAATGGTAATCCGGGAACGGTTATACGTACTATCAAGTGCACAGACACATAGGTCTGGAGTGTATCGGCAGGAGCAGCACACGTGAAGCGGTAAGATATTAACTTGGTATTTACTTCCCTTGAGTAGTTCAGCGGTGTTCGGAGGTAGTGATTCCTCGGCGCGCTGTCCCGGCCGGTGACAGCCACCTGTTGTGAATTCTGTTGTTGAACTCCCTCCTGTGGTCGTGAATGGTACTTCGGCGAGTTCTGTCCATGGACTCCCTCTGGTGGCTGTGAGTGAAGCTGCTGCTTCTGAGGTTCCTTACACAGGTGACGTGGTTTATCCTTTGGTTGGCTGCTCTATTTAACTCCACTCAGATCATTACTCCATGCCAGCTGTCAATGTTCCTGTGCTGGTTCAGTTCGTTCTTGGATCTTTCTGGAGACCTGTCTCTTCCTGCAAGAAGCTAAGTCCCCGTTTGTTATTTTCTGTTCATGGTTTTCTAGTCCAGCTTGCTTTCATGATTTTGTCTTGCTAGCTGGAAGCTCTGGGATGCAGGGTGGCGCCTCCGCACCGTGAGTCGGTGCGGGGGTCTTTTTGCACACTCTGCGTGGTCTTTTGTAGTTTTTGTGCTGACCGCAAAGATACCTTTCCTATCATCTATCTATTTAGTTAGTCTGGCCTCCCTTTGCTAAACCTGTTTCATTTCTGTGTTTGTGACTTTCATCTTAACTCACAGTTAATATTTGTGGGGGGCTGCCTTTTCCTTTGGGGAAATTTCTCTGAGGCAAGGTAGGCTTTATTTTCTATCTCTAGGGCTAGCTAGTTCTTAGGCTGTGCCGAGGTGTCTAGGCCTGTTAGGTACGCTCCACGGCTATTTCTAGTGTGTGTGATAGGATTAGGGATTGCGGTCAGCAAAGTTCCCACTTCCCAGAGCTTGTCCTGTGAGTTTAACCATCAGGTCATTCCTGGTGCTCCTTCCCACCAGGTCATAACAGTACAGCTGGCCCAAAGTATTAATGCATCTCAATAGAGGGATGAGAAGCTCTGAGACCATTTTTTTTTCTTTGCACTGTGTTTTGTCTTTCTTTTCCCCTAGACCTTTAGGTGGTTCAGGACACAGGTGTAGAGATGGACATTCAAGGTCTGTCCTCTTGTGTGGATCATCTCACTGCAAGGGTACAAAACATTCAAGATTTTATGGTTCAGAATCCTATGTTAGAGCCTAGAATTCCTATTCCTGATTTATTTTCTGGGAATAGATCTAAGTTTCTGAATTTCAAAAATAATTGCAAACTGTTTCTAGCTTTGAAACCCCACTCCTCTGGTGACCCCGTTTAACAAGTAAAAATCATTATTTTGTTGTTGCGTGGTGACCCTCAAGACTGGGCATTTTCCCTTGCGCCAGGAGATCCTGCATTGCGTGATGTTGATGCGTTTTTTCTGGCGCTTGGATTGCTTTATGATGAACCAAATTCAGTGGATCAGGCAGAGAAAATCTTGCTGGCTTTGTGTCAGTGTCAGGATGAAGCGGAGGTGTACTGTCAGAAGTTTAGAAAGTGATCTGTGCTTACTCAGTGGAATGAGTGTGCCCTGGCGGCAATTTTCAGAAAGGGTCTTTCTGAAGCCCTTAAGGATGTCATGGTGGGATTTCCCACGCCTGCTGGTCTGAATGAGTCTATGTCCTTGGCCATTCAGATCGATCGGCCCTTGCGTGAGCGCAAAGCTGTGCACCATCTGGCGGTATTCTCTGAGCATAGGCCTGAGCCTATGCAGTGTGATAGGACTTTGACCAGAGCTGAACGGCAAGAACACAGACGTCGGAATGGGCTGTGTTTTTACTGTGGTGAATCCACTCATGCTATCTCCAATTGTCCTAAGCGCACTAAGCGGTTCGCTAGGTCTGTCACCATTGGTACTGTACAGTCTAAATTTCTTTTGTCCGTTACTCTGATTTGCTTTCTGTCGTCCTATTCTGTTTTGGCATTTGTGGATTCAGGCGCTGCCCTGAACTTGATGGACTTGGAGTTTGCCAGGCGCTGTGGTTTTCTCTTGGAGCCCTTGCAGTATCCTATTCCATTGAGAGGAATTGATGCTACACCTTTGGCCAAGAATAAGCCTTAGTACTGGACTCATTTGACCATGTGCATGGTGTTAGAGCTAGCGGAACGCACCGAGTAAATAGAGATGTTTATTGATATTGGTGCGTTCGCAGCCCGGGGTCCACCGTGCAGGAGTACCTGCTGCTAGCAAACGGCGGAGCTATATGGCGGTATAGACTAACTCAGTTAATTCACTGAGTAGCCGTGAAAGGAAAGCACTGTGCCCTGTTAGACTCCACAGAGGCACAGGCTAACTGCCCAAACAGAGAGCAGTCAGTGGTCACACAAACACACAAAACTCCTCGCCGGAGGAGCCAGCATTCTAGGGGCTTATTTCAGCCGGGTCCCTGAATACACTCAGACTCAATCTCCTCGCCGGAGGAGCCAGCATTCTAGGGGCTTATTTCAGCCGGGTCCCTGAACACACATACATGTGACCACACTGGCGCAAAGCACATAACATAAGACAATACTAGCGCATGGCCGTGCGGTCATGCGCAGTTTATATAGTTGCAGCACAGGAAGCTGCTACTGAAGTTTTTGCCCTTTCAGGACCTTCCAGAAGGACCAATGGAAAGTGCTGCAGTACCTGAGCATGTTTTGCCCTTTCAGGACCTTCCAGAAGGACCAATGGAATGTACTGCAGCACCTGAGCATGTGACCGAACATGTGGCCCTCGACCTCCAATGGGAGGCCCTGCCCTGGGCATGCTCAGTGTGAGTAAACAAGGACTTAGTCCCAGAGAGGCTCGCTCGTCGCAGATCAGTGCAGGGTACCATAGGAAAGCCAGAAAAGGCAGTAGTGACCCTATGCACCGAATCAGCCCCAGCGAGACGCTGGGAGCGACGTCTCCGCTGAGCAGAGCCCACTGCGGCCGATACCGAATGGGAGACCGCAGCAGACACGGATCGAGATTCCCCCTGTGCAGCAGAGGAAACTCGACTCCTAACATTACCCCCCCCTCCTAGGGCCCCCCCTCCTTGAGCCTCACTACGCTCAAAAGCAGCGATAAGCAGCAGAGCCCGAATGTGCTCCACAGGCTCCCAGGTTCTTTCCTCTGGGCCGTGACCCTTCCAGTCCACCAGATAAAATTTCTTGCCACGTACCACCTTGCACCCCACAATAGCATTCACCTCAAACTCATCCGTGGATGAACCCGATGTCCCAGCAGATGACTCGGAAAACCGGGACAAATGAACGGGCTTTAAGAGGGAAACGTGGAAAGTATCGGTGACACCAAGGCGTGGAGGAATAGCCAAACGGTAGACCACAGGGTTGACCTGTTCCAGAACCTTAAACGGGCCAATGTAGCGAGGAGCAAACTTAGTGGACTCAACTCGCAGCCTGATGTTACGGGCGGAGAGCCACACTAAGTCGCCAGGAGCAAAGACCGGAGCGGGGCGCCGGTGTGTATCAGCCCAAACCCTCATTCTCTCCTTGGAGGCCCGGATGGCATCCTGTGTGCGGTCCCAGATGTCACGTGCCTCCACCACCCAGTCTGCCACCCTAGAATCGGTGGATGACACGGGCATGGGCACAGGGACACGCGGATGCTGGCCGTAATTAAGGAGAAAAGGAGTTTGACCAGTGGAATCGGCTACGGCGTTGTTCAGGGCAAATTCCGCCCAAGGTAGCAAAGATGCCCAGTCATCCTGCCTAGCAGAGACGAAATGTCGCAAATATGTCACCAGAGTCTGGTTGGTTCTCTCCACCAACCCATTCGTCTCGGGATGGTATGCAGAGGAGAGGTTTAACTCTATGCTGAGTAAACGGCAGAGCTCTCTCCAAAACCGAGATGCAAACTGGGGACCCCGATCGCTGACAATCTTATCAGGCATACCATGCAATCGGAAAACGTGTTTAATGAACAACACCGCCAAGGCCCGTGCTGAGGGTAACCGAGGAAGCGGCACCAAATGCACCATCTTGGAGACAACCCAAATAATGGAGCAGCCACGCGACTTGGGTAGACCCACCACAAAGTCCATCCCGACCATCTCTCAGGGCCTGTCTGCCACCGGGAGAGGGTAAAGCAACCCAGCAGGCCGTTGCCGAGGAGACCGATTCTGGGCGCAAGAAACGCACGCCTGAATATAGTCCTTGACATCAAGGGCCATATGTTGCCACCAGTATGTTCTCGCCAGAAGCTCAGATGTCCTCTTGGTCCCAAAATGCCCACCCACTCTGGAGGAGTGAGCCCAAGAGAGAACCTCCGGTCGCAAGTTAGATGGTACGAAAGTCTTGCCCGGGGGCACAGACTCTAGCGAAACCGGAGCTACAGTTCTCAGGCTCTCAGAAGGGACAATAAGCCGAGGCTCCTCCTCCTCCGATGACACCACGGAGCGGGAGAGAGCGTCAGCACGAACGTTCTTCTCCCCGGAGAGGAAATGGAGAGTAAAATGGAACCAGGAGAAGAACAGGGACCATCTAGCCTGGCGAGAATTCAGCCCCTGGGCCGTTT
Organism: Ranitomeya imitator; assembly: GCF_032444005.1. Classification (NCBI taxonomy): domain Eukaryota; kingdom Metazoa; phylum Chordata; class Amphibia; order Anura; family Dendrobatidae; genus Ranitomeya; species Ranitomeya imitator. The sequence goes on along the minus strand of NC_091284.1, from coordinate 67,098,221 downwards.
GCAGATACACCAAGTTCTTGTGGTCAGTGAAGACTTGGAAGGGAAAGCGAGCTCCCTCCAAGAGATGTCTCCACTCCGAAAAGGCCAACTTCATGGCCAGCAACTCCCTGTCCCCAATGGAATAATTCCTCTCCGCTGGTGTGAAGGTCTTGGAGAAGAAGAAGCAAGGATGCTTCAGACCTTGATCATCCTTTTGGAAAAGGACTGCTCCAGCACCAACGGATGAGGTATCCACCTCCAAGATAAATGGCTTATCAACATCGGGGCGATGTAGGATGGGAGCGCTAGAGAAGTGTGACTTGATCGAGAGAAAGGATTTGGAGACCTCCTCTGACCACAACTTGGGATTTGCTCCCTTCTTGGTGAGGGCAACCAAGGGAGCTACCAAAGTTGAGAAGTGTGGAATGAACTGGCGATAGTAATTAATGAACCCCATAAAGCGCTGCAACGCTTTAAGAGAATGGGGTTCCTGCCAGTCCATTACAGCCTGTAGCTTGGCAGGATCCATAGCCAAACCCTGGGCAGAGATGATATAACCAAGGAAAGGCAAGGACTCCTGCTCAAACACACACTTCTCCAACTTGGCGTAGAGGGAGTTTGCCCGTAAGAGGTCGAAGACTTTGCGAACATCTCTCCGATGGGAGTCAATATCTGGAGAGAAGATGAGAATATCATCCAGATAGACTACGACCGAGGTGGTGAGCATATCCCGGAAGATGTCGTTCACAAAGTCTTGGAAAACGGCTGGGGCATTACAGAGCCCGAAGGGCATCACCAGATATTCATAGTGCCCATCCCTGGTGTTAAAAGCCGTCTTACATTCATCCCCCTTACGGATGCGAATCAGGTTGTAAGCACCCCGCAGAACTAACTTTGTAAATACCCTCGCTCCCCGTAGCCTATCAAACAGCTCAGATATCAGGGGTAGTGGGTACTTGTTCTTAACGGTGATGGCGTTAAGACCCCTGTAGTCTATGCATGGACGTAAGTCTCCAGTCTTCTTCTGTACGAAGAAGAACCCTGCCCCTGCCGGTGACACTGACTTCCTAATGAATCCTCTTGCCAGATTCTCTTGGATGTACTGGGACATTGCCTCCGTCTCCGGGAGAGATAACGGATAGACTCGATCCCGATGAGGCTCAGCACCAGGCAAGAGGTCAATAGGACAGTCATAGGGGCGGTGAGGCGGAAGGGTCTCCGCAGCTCTTTTGGAGAACACGTCTGCATAGGGCCAATAGTGCTTGGGGAGAGAGGAAAGATCTGCGGGTACCTGTGTAGTAGCAACCTGAACGCACTCCCTCAGACATCTACCCTCGCAGGATTTACTCCATCCCAAAATTCTCCCAGAGGACCACTCAATATGAGGAGAATGGTAGCGAAGCCATGGTATCCCCAACAGGACCTCATCAATTCCCTCAGGAATGACTAATAGGGAGATTATCTCCTGATGTGATGGAGACACAGATAGCGTGAAAGGAATGGTTTGGTGGGTAATCTGTGAAGGTAGTGTTGACCCATTTACCACTCGAACGGTTACTGGCTTGGCGAGCATCACCAAGGGTATTGCGTGACGCTGGGCAAAAGCGGAAGACATAAAGTTACCCTCTGCCCCAGAATCCACGCATAGCTCGACCATAAGAGTGGATGGGCCTATGGTAATTGTCCCCTTGAAGGACAACTTTGAGGCAAACGTCGCCGTGTCTAGTGTACCTCCTCCAACTGCCACTAGACGCTGACGTTTCCCCGACCGCTGAGGACCCTTGGAGGCAAGGTGTCCTGATTGCTGGCAAACATGACGGACCTTATGTGCACGGGCAGACTGAGACTTGGATCCCGCTCGTGTCACCTCTAAGGCCTCATGTGACTTGGATGCCTGGACTGGAGATTCCAAAGGTTTGGCGAAGGTGGGAGCCAGCCGAAACCTCTGCCTACACTGGGCTCGCTCCAACCTCCGCTCGTTAAAACGGAGGTCAATACGAGTAGAGACAGTTATTAACTCCTCCAGTGTGGCAGGAATCTCCCTAGTGGCCAGAGCGTCCTTAATGTGGTCAGCCAGGCCCCTCCAAAATATGGGGATAAGGGCTTTATCCGACCACTCCAGCTCGGAAGCTAAAGTACGGAAGCGGACGGAAAAATGGCTGACAAAGGACTCACCCTGAGTTAATGCCAGTAGTTGGAGCGCGGTGTCATGGGTGACTTGAGGTCCTAAAAAGAACTTTTTCAGAGTGCTCAGGAACAACGGAGCACTCTGCACCACATGATCACCACGCTCCCACAGCGGCGTAGCCCACTCCAACGCCCTGTCCGACAAAAGAGACACAATAAATCCCACCTTAGCCCGCTCTGTAGGAAAACGTGCAGCCAGGAGCTCGAGGTGAATAGAGCACTGACTCACGAATCCCCTACAAGTTTTGCTATTTCCAGAAAATTTTTCTGGCAGCGGGAGGCGAGATAACGTCGGAACAGGGGTGGCAGTGGACAAGGTTGCTGCAGCCACGCTAGCAGCCTGTACAGCAACTGCGGTAACATCCACAGCTGAGGTTGAGCTCTCGAGAGCCGCCAACCTACCCTCCAGCTGCTGGATATACCGCAAAGATTGCTGAATGTCCGCCATTTACTAGCCAGACCCTGGCGCTAGTATTCTGTTAGGGCTAGTGGAACGCACCGAGTAAATAGAGATGTTTATTGATATTGGTGCGTTCGCAGCCCGGGGTCCACCGTGCAGGAGTACCTGCTGCTAGCAAACGGCGGAGCTATATGGCGGTATAGACTAACTCAGTTAATTCACTGAGTAGCCGTGAAAGGAAAGCACTGTGCCCTGTTAGACTCCACAGAGGCACAGGCTAACTGCCCAAACAGAGAGCAGTCAGTGGTCACACAAACATACAAAACTCCTCGCCGGAGGAGCCAGCATTCTAGGGGCTTATTTCAGCCGGGTCCCTGAATACATTCAGACTCAATCTCCTCGCCGGAGGAGCCAGCATTCTAGGGGCTTATTTCAGCCGGGTCCCTGAACACACATACATGTGACCACACTGGCGCAAAGCACATAACATAAGACAATACTAGCGCATGGCCGTGCGGTCATGCGCAGTTTATATAGTTGCAGCACAGGAAGCTGCTACTGAAGTTTTTGCCCTTTCAGGACCTTCCAGAAGGACCAATGGAAAGTGCTGCAGTACCTGAGCATGTTTTGCCCTTTCAGGACCTTCCAGAAGGACCAATGGAATGTACTGCAGCACCTGAGCATGTGACCGATCATGTGGCCCTCGACCTCCAATGGGAGGCCCTGCCCTGGGCATGCTCATTGTGAGTAAACAAGGACTTAGTCCCAGAGAGGCTCGCTCGCCGCAGATCAGTGCAGGGTACCATAGGAAAGCCAGAAAAGGCAGTAGTGACCCTATGCACCGAATCAGCCCCAGCGAGACGCTGGGAGCGATGTCTCCACTGAGCAGAGCCCACCGCGGCCGATATCGAATGGGAGACCGCAGCAGACACGGATCGAGATTCCCCCTGTGCAGCAGAGGAAACTCGACTCCTAACACATGGCTCCTGCACATCAGGAGGATATTCGCTTTTTGGTGGTGCATAATCTGCATGATGTGGTTGTTTTGGGGTTACCATGGCTACAGGTCCACAACCCAGTATTGGATTGGAAATCAATGTCTGTGTCCAGCTGGGGTTGTCAAGGGGTACATGGTGATGTTCCATTGCTGTCAATTTCGTCTTCCACTCCTTCTGAAGTCCCTGAGTTTTTGTCGGATTACCAGGATGTATTTGTTGAGCCCAAATCCGGTGCCCTACCTCCTCATAGGGATTGTGATTGTGCTATTGATTTGATTCCTGGTAGTAAGTTTCCTAAGGGTCGATTGTTCAATTTGTCGGTGCCAGAACACGCCGCTATGCGGAGTTATATAAAGGAGTCCTTGGAGAAGGGTCATATTCGCCCATCGTCTTCACCATTGGGAGCAGGGTGCTTTTTTGTGGCCAAGAAGGATGGCTCTTTGAGCCCCTGTATTGATTATCGCCTCTTGAATAAGATCACGGTCAAGTTTCAATACCCTTTACCTTTGTTTTCTGATTTGTTTTCTAGGATTAAGGGGGCTAGTTTGTTCACCAAGATAAATCTTCGAGGGGCGTATAATCTTGTGCGAATTAAACAGGGCGATGAATGGAAAACAGCATTTAATACGCCCGAGGGCCATTTTGAGTACCTGGTTATGCCATTCGGGCTTTCTAATGCTCCATCTGTGTTTCAGTCCTTTGTGCATGACATCTTTCGAGAGTACCTGGATAGATTCATGATTGTTTATTTGGATGACATTTTGGTCTTTTCGGATGATTGGGAGTCTCATGTGAAGCAGGTCAGAATGGTGTTCCAGGTCCTTCGTGCGAATTCCTTGTTTGTGAAGGGGTCAAAGTGTCTCTTTGGAGTTCAGAAGGTTTCATTTTTGGGTTTCTTTTTTTCCCCTTCTACTATCGAGATGGACCCTGTTAAAGTTCAGGCCATTTATGATTGGACTCAGCCGACATCTGTGAAGAGCCTGCAGAAGTTCCTGGGCTTTGCTAATTTTTACCGTCGCTTTATCACTAATTTTTCTCGTATTGCTAAACCGTTGACTGATTTGACCAAGAAAGGTGCTGATGTGGTCAATTGGTCCTCTGCGGCTGTGGAGGCTTTTCAGGAGTTGAAGCGTCGTTTTTCTTCTGCCCCTGTGTTGTGCCAGCCAGATGTTTCGCTCCCGTTTCAGGTTGAGGTTGATGCTTCTGAGATTGGAGCAGGGGCTGTTTTGTCGCAAAGAAGTTCTGATGGCTCGGTGATGAAACCATGTGCCTTCTTCTCTAGAAAATTCTCGCCTGCTGAGCGCAATTATGATGTTGGCAATCGAGAGTTGTTGGCCATGAAGTGGGCATTCGAGGAGTGGCGACATTGGCTTGAAGGAGCTAAACATCACGTGGTGGTCTTGACGGATCACAAGAATTTGACTTATCTCGAGTCTGCCAAACGGTTGAATCCTAGACAGGCTCGATGGTCGCTCTTTTTCTCCCGTTTTGATTTTGTGGTTTCATACCTTCCGGGATCTAAGAATGTGAAGTGTGATGCCCTGTCAAGGAATATTGTGCCTGACTCTCCGGGTGATCCGGAGCCGGTGGGTATTCTTAAAGAGGGGGTAATTTTGTCTGCCATCTCCCCTGATTTGCGGCGCGTGCTGCAGAAGTTTCAGGCTGATAGACCTGACCGTTGCCCAGCGGAGAGACTGTTTGTCCCTGATAGATGGACTAGTAGAGTTATCTCTGAGGTTCATTGTTCGGTGTTGACTGGCCATCCTGGAATCTTTGTTACCAGAGATTTGGTGGCTAGATCCTTTTGGTGGCCTTCTTTGTCTCAGGATGTGCGTTCTTTTGTGCAGTCCTGTGGGACTTGTGCTCGGGCTAAGCCCTGCTGTTCTCGTGCCAGTGGGTTGCTTTTGCCCTTGCCGGTCCCGAAGAGGCCCTGGACGCATATTTCCATGGATTTTATTTCTGATCTCCCTGTTTCTCAAAGGATGTCGGTCATTTGGGTGGTTTGTGATCGCTTCTCTAAGATGGTCCATTTGGTACCCTTGTCTAAATTGCCTTCCTCCTCTGATTTGGTGCCATTGTTTTTCCAGCATGTGGTTCGTTTGCATGGCATTCCAGAGAACATCGTCTCGGACAGAGGTTCCCAGTTTGTTTCGAGGTTTTGGCGGTCCTTTTGTGCTAAGATGGGCATTGATTTGTCTTTTTCTTCGGCTTTCCATCCTCAGACTAATGGCCGAACTGAATGAACTAATCAGACTTTGGAAACATATCTGAGATGCTTTGTTTCTGCTGATCAGGATGATTGGTTGTTCTTCTTGCCTTTGGCTGAGTTCACCCTTAATAATCGGGCCAGCTCGGCTACTTTAGTTTCTCCTTTTTTCTGTAATTCTGGTTTCCATCCTTGTTTCTCTTCAGGGCAGCTTGAGCCTTCGGACTGTCCTGGTGTGGACAGGTTGCAGCAGATTTGGACTCATGTGGTGGAAAATTTGACATTGTCCCAGGAGAAGGCTCAACGTTTCGCTAACCGCCGGCGCTGTATTGGTCCCCGACTTCGTGTTGGGGATTTGATTTGGTTGTCATCTCGTCATGTTCCTATGAAGGTTTCCTCTCCTAAGTTTAAGCCTCGTTTCATTGGGCCATATAAGATTTCTGAAGTTCTTAATCCTGTGTCATTTTGTTTGGGCCTTCCAGCTTCTTTTGCCATCCATAATGTGTTCCATAGGTCGTTGTTGCGGAGATACGTGGCGCCTATGGTTCCCTCCGTTGATCCTCCTGCCCCGGTGTTGGTCGAGGGGGAGTTGGAGTATGTGGTGGAGAAGATTTTGGATTCTCGTGTTTCGAGACGGAAACTCCAGTACCTGGTCAAGTGGAAGGGTTATGGTCAGGAAGATAATTCCTGGGTTTTTGCCTCTGATGTTCATGCTGCTGATCTAGTTCGTGCCTTTCATTTGGCTCATCCTAATCGGCCTGGGGCCTCTGGTGAGGGTTCGGTGACCCCTCCTCAAGGGGGGGGTACTGTTGTGAATTCTGTTGTTGAACTCCCTCCTGTGGTCGTGAATGGTACTTCGGCGAGTTCTGTCCATGGACTCCCTCTGGTGGCTGTGATTGAAGCTGCTGCTTCTGAGGTTCCTTACACAGGTGACATGGTTTATCCTTTGGTTGGCTGCTCTATTTAACTCCACTCAGATCGTTACTCCATGCCAGCTGTCAATGTTCCTGTGCTGGTTCAGTTCGTTCTTGGATCTTTCTGGAGACCTATCTCTTCCTGCAAGAAGCTAAGTCCCCGTTTGTTATTTTCTGTTCATGGTTTTCTAGTCCAGCTTGCTTTCATGATTTTGTCTTGCTAGCTGGAAGCTCTGGGATGCAGGGTGGCACCTCCGCACCGTGAGTCAGTGCGGGGGTCCTTTTGCACACTCTGTGTTGTCTTTTGTAGTTTTTGTGCTGACCGCAAAGATACCTTTCCTATCCTCTGTCTATTTAGTTAGTCTGGCCTCCCTTTGCTAAACCTGTTTCATTTCTGTGTTTGTGACTTTCATCTTAACTCACAGTTAATATTTGTGGGGGGCTGCCTTTTCCTTTGGGGAAATTTCTCTGAGGCAAGGTAGGCTTTATTTTCTATCTCTTGGGCTAGCTTAGGCTGTGCCGAGGCGTCTAGGCCTGTTAGGTACGCTCCACGGCTATTTCTAGTGTGTGTGATAGGATTAGGGATTGCGGTCAGCAAAGTTCCCACTTCCCAGAGCTTGTCCTGTGAGTTTAACCATCAGGTCATTCCTGGTGCTCCTTCCCACCAGGTCATAACAGCCATCCCCTTGCAACAGGAAGTTGGTGAGAGCTAAGCGCTCTGTTTCGTTGCAGCTGACAGGACCTGTGGAGACTTCGGGTCACGTGTCCTGTACGTCACGTGGTGCCCCTGTTGGAAGTACGGAGCACTGTGGGAGCCAAGAATAACCGACGCGTTTCGGAATAACACTTCATTTTCTATCTTAAAAAGTTTGCCCAGGAATAGTAAATCATGGAAGCTTTCTTCCGAAAATAGCACCACCCTACAGCAGGTTGGGTGTGGTATTGTAGCTTAGCTCTAATCGAGTGGAGTTAGGCTGCAATGCAATACCACACAAAGCATGTAGACAGGTGTGGTGCAGTTTTTAGAAAAATGCCTTATAGTTTCTGTCTGTTGTGAAATCTTTTCAATTATGATCATAAAACAAAGCAGATAGCTGCTTACATATTTAAAGGAAAATAGAGTAGAACAATTTCACATTAAACAGGAAAACAAATTGGAATAAATTATATGTTTTGGTAAGTAGTTTTATTAAAGATGCACAAAAATGAAGATGCTACATTTCCTTTAAATATTTAACCAGGTCCCATCTTTACAGACTAGAAGTTAGTCTTTAAATCTTCTTGAGTATTTAATCTCCTCTTGTCATGTTCCAGAGCAGAACACTTGTGTATCAGTGCAATTAGTACTGAGGTTTCGGGTTAATGTGTTCTCAGGTGTCCTTTTACTATATAATATAACATATTGCATGTGGCAAGTCATTATCTCAAATGTCACCCTATTAAAAAGTAAAGCTTAAAATAAAATTTCCTTTATCTTATTCTCTCCAATTAATATCTATGAAATTGTTTAATTGTGAGAAAGGCATTGGAAATGTGCATTAAAACTGACCTGATCTATGCAGTCCTTTAATCTAAATTTCCATCTAGAAGAACTATTGTGTATTTAGGCTAGGACTGCATACACACCTGGCACTGCCAGATGGTCCTATTTTTTCCAATGTGCATTCCTCTGTCCGCTGCATAATTTCCATGGGAGTGAGGGCTCCTACTCATATGTGGGAAAAAAAAGTTCCAATATTAGGACCAAAAAAACAGATGAGTGTCATGTGTTATGTGAGTGCAATCTGATTTTCACCCCTGGCATCCAATTTACATACGAATGCAGTACGATTGATATCTGACTGCAATGCGATTTTAACATTAGCTTTTTACATAGAGAAATTCTACGCATTTACGCATCTTTTTCAAAGGAAATATTCTTCAAAACACACACACACACAGATATATATATATATATATATATATATATATATATATATACCGGATATTTAGAGTGACAGATTAGAATAGAATGGATAGGATAGATAAATGCACATAGTATTGATAGATGTCAGTGACATAGATGTCAGTGACATTTTTCTACCAATAGCACTCTATGAAACTTATGTTTGTGCCATCTGGGTGTGGTTTGGAAAAAAAATTGAAGCTGTTGCATGATGTATCAGGGCTCTCAGCAAAGAAGGCTTGCATCACTCCCTTAACCAACAGGTATTCATTGAAAGTTCAATTCAAAGCTGTAAATTCTGGGCTGGACCCTGATACATCATGCATGACCTATGGCTGACTGCTGTTGTGCTATTAGCAAATGTCTACTGTGGGTCAAATGATGACACTTTTCATTTTGTCTTCCCCTAATTTTAGTTGCTTGGAAAGCTTTTTATCACCCCTTAATTTTGTGTATACCTTTGGTTTGACCTTCAATTGAATTTAATGGGGTTCGGGTACATTTGGTGAGCTCCTGTATATAATGTTACTGGTGGTGAGTTAGTGTGTTACCTGAACATTGACACTATACACTGTATACTTTGTTTATAGCTACTGTGTATGGTGCCACTTATGATAATATTAATATTGTTTTTTATTAATGATTAGTATTATAGAATTCGGTAACTATGTGGTGGTAATATATGGTCTGGTCATGGTGTGGTGGGTTATATTTATTGCATGTGGTATTATTTGGTCACTATATGGCAGTAATATGTGGTATGGTCATGGTGTGACCGTATTTATGTCTTGTAAGTGGCATTATTCTGCCACTATGTTGCGGCAGTTTGTGGCCTAGTCATTGTGCGGCTGTATTTATCCCTTGTATGTGAAATTTTTTGGTCACTATGTGGTGATAATATATGGTCTAGTCTTGTTGTGGGGGTGTTTGTCCCTTGTGTGGGGTGTTATTCGGTTGCTATGTGGTGGTAAAATGTTGTTTGGACATGGTATGGTAGTATTTATCACCTGTATGTGGCATTATTCGGCCACTACGTGGTCATAATATGTGATTTAGTCATGGTGTGGTGGTATTTGTCCCTTGTATGTGGCATTATTCTGTTGCTATGCGGTGGTAATATGTGGTCTGGTCACTGTGTGGTGGTAATTGTCCCTAGTGTGTGGTATTATTGATCATTTAAAAATAATGTATATAACACATTCCCTTAAGAAAAAAATATATACCTAAAATAAAATATACCTAAAAAGAGTATTGAGTATTTTATAAAATGTTTAATAGGTTAGATTAGAGTAGAATCCAGCCAAAAGAGTGAGTTTACCTTGCCGTGGTGGCGACTTAAAAAATATTTTGTCCAAAACAATAGCTGTTGGCTTTGTATGTTATATGGTGTTCAAAGGGAACTGTTAATGTGTGATTGCTGAGGACATGGTGCAGAAGTGGAGTTTTTCCAAGAGTGGGTGGTGGGACTGTTGAAGGTTCAAGGGATGAAGGTGGGGCTGAGTTACAGCCTTGGCAGAGTGTCAAGGGGGTCCAAAAATTTTGCCAGTATGAAGCCCTGAAATTCCTGGTGGCAGTCCTGAGTGGTGGTCAATACCTTGGTCATCTGAGATCACTGTTTCCCAGTGGAGAATAGTTTGAACGGCAGAGGCAGTTTCCATCTCTAGTCATAGTGTAATTGTCTCTCTCCCATCTAGATCTTATAGTCAGCAGTAGCCTTTGTTACTTTTTCTTGCAGAGTGTAATCTCTTATGGTTATTGGTTCCCCTATTTCTTTCTCCTATAGAATGTAAGCTCTTATGATAAGCAAGGTCATCTTTTTTTTCCTGAAGGAAGTAAACTCTTAAGACGAGTGGGGTACTTTCTCACTGTCTCTCTTGCCTGTAAAGCCTCAGCTTTTATGGTCAGTTGGATTTTGTCTATCTCTCCTATTCTCCAAGTATATTTTCCGAGCAAAATATACTTCATGTGCGAAGTTGGCGTATTTTAATTTCAAAAGGACCGTTCATCTTTATCAGTAAGGAATTCAAATTTAAATAACTATAGGTCCCACAATTCCAGTTGGTCAAATTCTATTGATCTTGCACAGTTCCAATTTTATTTTTTAAATCTGAAACCAATTTCATTGTGTACATGTTTTGGACATGATAAAGTGACCAGAAGAATCCTGAAGTATGCAATCAAGAAAGTATATGACAAACCAACAGGAATAGCATTCTTCATCCATGAAACCCACTTAGTTTCTTAGCAAATTTATCTTCTCTAGTCTTTAAACCACCAATGTCCCTACAGAGTGCTGTACATGGAAAAGTGAAATTTAGTGTATTTGCTAATGCAATGCAATGTAATATTGCTGTTGGTCTCTTTGTTTTTGAGTGCATCACTCCTGCTTTGATGCGGGCTCCAGCAGTAAACCCGCATCAAAGCCGGGACATGTCAGCTGTACAAAACAGTGTGTCCGCAATAGCGGTGGGTGGAATCACGATCGACCTGCCGCTATTAACTAGTTAAATGCCGCTGTCAAACGCTGACAGAGGCATTTAACAAGCGCTTCTGGCCATCCAGCTGGAAATGCGCACACTGGTGACTCCCATCACATGATCGGGGCTCATCGGTGCATTGGCACAACAACCAGAGGTCTCATGAAGACCTCTATGGTTGTTGATGCCAGATTGCTGTGAGTGCCACCCTGTAGTCGGCGCTCATAGCAATGCTGTAATTCTACTACATAGGAGCAATCTGAGCATCGCTCCTATGTAGCAGAGCCAATCAGGCTATGCCAGCTTCTAGCCTCCCATGGATGCTATTGAAGCATGGCTAAAGTAAAAAAAATGTTTTAAAAAATATGAAAAAAAATAAATAAATAAAAGTTCAAATCACCCCTTCTTTCGCCCCATTCAAAATAAAACAATAAAAAAATCAAACCTACACATATTTGGTATTGACGCATTCAGAATCACCTGATCTATCAATAAAAAAAGAATTAACCTGATCGTTAAGCGGCATAGCGAGAAAAAAATTCAATACGCCAGAATTACGTTTTTTTGGTCACCACAACATTGAATTAAAATGCATTAACGGGCAATGAAAGAATGTATCTGTGCCAAAATGGTATAATTAAAAACATCGGCTTGGCATGCAAAAAATAAGCCCTCACCAGACACGAGAACTCAAAAAATAGAGACGCTACAGGTCTTGTAACATTGCACAATCTTTTTTTTTTAGCAAAGTATTGGAATTTTTTTTCACCACTTAGACAAAAAAGAACCTAGACATGTTTGGTGTCTATGAAATAGAGATTATGACCTTATGTCATTTATTTAGATTTATCCAGCAATTCCCCTGCAGCATGATCATGTAATTCCTCTTAATATCTGACTGCCAGGCTACCTAATTGTTCACCTGGCTCTTCAGACTGTGTTCTTTGTGTATTGATATTGATATGACCGTGTATTATATAATTTTACTGACATTTTGTTACTTTCTTACAGAGCCGTCTTTATTGATTCTGCCTAAAGTACACTCTCACTTGGACCCACCACGAAAAAAATTGCCTTTATACTGGCCACCGTGCTCACATCTCACCATTATCTAATGTTACTATGCAGCACTGACACCAATAGTGCACTACTTAGTAGAAATGACCCTAACACAGTGACGTCCTCACAATGGCTGCTGTTTTGCAAGTTACCAGTCCTGGAGTGCATGGACAAGCACCTCCCTGTGATGTCACCACTACTCTATCCTGAATGTTTTCCTGAGCGATCATGTGATCGCTCATTGGACCCGCCCACCGGCATTATATGCCGTCCACTTCCCTCTCTAAGCAGCTCTGACTAGCGGTGGATACCGCATCTCTGACTGCCACGCCGGCACGACGTTCACCTGGGTAAGTTCTCCACATTGTTATCTCCAGCGCTATACTATATAGACCGATAGGACATACTCACTAAGTATGCACGTTCTCTGCAGGCTCCCATACATTACCGGTTACCCGGTCTTTGGACATTTCGCTTCCCTACAGATTCACTCTGGTATGTTACATGGCCTTTTAAGATCACACCCCATTTTTGCGATTTATTCATAAAGGCACCTAACACCTTTTAACTTTCACTGTCAACAGCTGCAGTGCTGATGTGGGACACTTTTACATGCGGTCATTCACGCATATCTGTAACCCTGCACATTGGTAGGTCAATCTTAGATACATTTTCCCTTGGCACATGTACTTTCTGACCTATATGGATCCCTAGATTCAAGCTATTGTTGTCTATTTGTCTCTCTTTTTTTTTCTCAGTATCTCTCAATGCAATAAAGATTTTCACTAATGATGTGTTGAGCAATCTATGCAGTTTCCCTGTTGTTCATAATGTACATACTGTTTCTGTGGCCTACTTTTTTGAACTCCCTACAATTTTGTATATACTTTATTTATTTTATGTTTCATTACTGTTTTGGTTTGTTTTGTTTTGGATCTCTATGGTGTTGGGACACCAATGTTAATGTCTATACTGGTGTATATTTATTTTCTTTTGTAGTTACTGAAGAAGGCTGTCTATTGTGTCCGAAACATTTACTTTGATGACTACATTACATCATAAAATCCGCAAAGTTGAGTGCCTAAGTTTATTTTCTCTTTGTGAACTCGAAATTACCTGGAGAATCATAATGGCAAGTTGGTTTTAGCATTTAGTGAACCTAGCAAAAAAGCCAAACAAAAAACCAGTGTGGGATTGCACTTTTTTTGCAATTTCACCGCACTTGGAATTTTTTTCCTGTTTTCTAGTACATGACATGATAAAACCAATTTTGTTGTTCAAACGTACAACTCGTCCGGCAAAAAATGAGCCCTCACATGGCCATTTTGATGGAAAAATAAAAAAGTTATGGCCCTGGGAAGGAGGGGAGAGAAAAACGAAAACGCAAAACCGAAAAAAGCTCCGGGGTTAAAGGGTTAAAAGATGAGACCTAGGATTTCTTACATTAGAAGAGAGCGCCCATGTTAATTTTAATGTACAGTCTATATTTATGTTTCTATAAATAGTTTTTCTATTCATACTTTTTTTTTACTGTCTTCTGTTGCTTAAGAATAAAAACATTTAAAATCCATTTATGAGTAATGGTTTGTATTATGATAATTATTAGACTTTTAAAGCAAAAATCACACATCATAATCTGTGATGCTCATTGATCACTGAATGCTTTTTCATGTGTTAAACATTTTGGCCTTTTATTTATATCATAGGAAATTCCAGAGGGGCAACCTTTTATATGGTTCCAACCTAGATACTCAACTTGAACACCAAAATGGTTTAGTTGAGAAGCACAATGAAATTTAACAATGTCACTCTTTTAAGACCAGATGTTCTGCTGTTACCATCACTCCCAGACCACCTGTTTTCACATCACCTCCTTTATCAAAGTCTGTCATTCAAATGTCCCAGGTGTAAAAAATTGGCATCACAGTAACACAAGATTTTGGAAAAATGTCAACAATTCTGCATTAAGTTTTTATAATTAATTTCTACAAGTCAATAGCAATTATTTGAATACAAGGCAATAATTCAATTTGATTTTAGACAATATTTTTCGAAATAAAATCAAATTATTAAAACTATTTAATGTTTTAAGGTGAAACTGCATTTATAAAGATACATCAAAAGTTCCAATCTGGATAAAGTATAGAGGCAATTGCCAAAATGAAAGGGGAGAACCACTCGGCTGAGCCCAATGCCACTTTTAGTCTGAAGATGAGTTTATAGACTTGCTATTAAGTCAATCTTCTGAGCTCATCTGCTCTTTGAAAAACTAAAACTAACCAAACCGAGTTCTGACATGTCTCTTTGCCATCCAGAAAAAACAGCATTCCAGCAGCTTCCACTGAATATCCTATACTGTTTACAAGAACATAGCTATCAAGGCCCCAATTCATCCAAGCGTTTTTTCTAGAAATGTGGCATAAAACACTTTGAAAAGTAACATTTTTATGCAGGTCCTGGTTGAATGAAATTTTTTGTGATAATTGCTGTTTTGCCCAGCTGTGTCAACATGGGTGGAACTGGACTGGAACAGGATGCAATAGGACATGATACTACAACTTCTCTAATTGTTGACATGCTGCAATTTGCTTTACGCTAGAATTTTTTCTCCAGCACCTGACTGAAATTAGATATGTGGGAAGGCACATGGAGGCGTACACCATTTTTAAGATGCATTCAATTCATTAAATATGCAAATTGCTTCTTCTGAGAAAAAGAGGATTTAACTCTATAGCGCCACCTGTTGGAAGTAGCGATCCTACAAGTCACAATCAACTCTTTAACGAGTCGTGCAATATGACTTAGGATAAAAGCCAAATCAGTATCTCAATTCGCAGACACGGTGTTTCGGGCTGTTGGCCCTCGTCAGTGCGAAGCATGAGAACTGATTTGGCTAGGTGAGAGGCTCTGGACTGGGGTCTAAGGGGTAACGTTTCTCCTTATGGAGAGTGACATACCAGCTGGCTTGTCAAGGTAAGGAGACTTATTCGCCTTGCAATGCTCCTCTGGGAAATTATACATGCAAATTGCCTTTTCTGAGAAAAAGAGGACTTAACTCTATAGCACCACCTGTTGGAAGTAGCGATCCTACAAATCACAATCAATTCTTTAATGAGTCGTGCAATATGACTTAGGATAAAAGCCAAATCAGTATCTCAATTCGCAGACACGGTGTTTCGGGCTGTTGGCCCTCGTCAGTGCAAAGCATGAGAACTGATTTGGCTAGGTGAGAGGCTCTGGACTGGGGTCTAAGGGGTAACGTTTCTCCTTATGGAGAGTGACATACCAGCTGGCTTGTCAAGGTAAGGAGACTTATTCGCCTTGCAATGCTCCTCTGGGAAATTAAATATGCAAATTGCCTCTTCTGAGAAGAAGAGGACTTAACTCTACTCAGTATCTCAATTCGCAGACACGGTGTTTCGGGCTGTTGGCCCTCGTCAGTGCGAAGCATGAGAACTGATTTGGCTAGGTGAGAGGCTCTGGACTGGGGTCTAAGGTGTAACGTTTCTCCTTATGGAGAGTGACATACCATCTCTGGCTTGTCAAGGTAAGGAGACTTATTCACCTTACAATTGCAATCAATTCATTAATGGCTCGATTACACATTGCATTTTACCACATTTTTTCACACTTGTTTTTTCTTCAAATTGAATGAGATTTGACCTGGGACAAGGGGCACCTTTCCTGGCCTTAACTTCATACATCAGAAGGCAAAGACACTAGGGCCTCCACCCTCGCCCTGTCTACTAGACTAGCCCTTCGTCTGTCCCCTTCCCCCACCCATGGAAGATGAGGCGCTACTGTGGACAGCAGTACACCAACCCAACAGACAGGGTAATACACACAAGTGTACACGCCTGCACAAAGCAATCTTGCCTTGTGCAGGCGTATACTATGGAGGACAGAGAATGAACGTCAATCCAATATTGCAGCCAGCATGCAGCCAGCGGGTAAGGAAAGGGTGAATCAAAAACCCGAAAACTCCGCCCATATGACCCAAAACCAGTCCCGCCAAATTCAGGTGACAGGTTCCCTTTAATAAACTCCTCCAGCACTACTTCGCAAAACCAACTTCTCCCACTCCTATGTCTTGCAGCTATCCCTAACTCCGACAAGGACTTAATAATCGAGCCCAGATTTTATAGGGGAATGGAGTGGCTAACTGAGCACAGCTGAATGCAGGAATTTCCAACATGGCCGATTAACCCCTGTTCTGCTGAAATAAACACGTTTAATAGACTGGAGAAGTACTTCTTCTCAGCGGAGGAGTAGGAGCCACCAGATGCTGTGGTATTCTGGCTCTGCTCCGTTGTGGTAACCCCATGACAGTACCCCCTCTTCTGTGATGGACCTCCAGACCCTCAGGATCAGGTTTATCCAGGTGTGCAACCTGTAAGGACCGAATTAGTCAAGTCGCATGGATATCAGAAGCTGGTACCCACATTCTCTCCTCAGGACTGTACCCCTTCCAGTTTACCATATATTGAAGCAACTGATGAACAATACGAGAGTCTAAGACCTTTGCTATCTGATAAAGATTACCATCGATAATGATAGGAGAAGGAGGTAGAGACGAAGGTATTGCAGATGCCACGTACTTCTTGAGAAGTGAACAGTGAAAAACGTAATTGATTCTAAAGGTAGGTGGCAGAGCAAGGTGGAATGCTGCTGGATTGACGACGGCTAAGATCTTATAAGGACCGATAAACCTGGCACCCAGTTTCCAAGACTGAACCTTCAGCTTAATGTTCCTCGAGGACAGCCATAGCAAGTCACCAACACACAGGTTCTGACCTACCATATGTATCCGATCAGCCTCACTCTTCTATTTAGAACCCATATTTCTCAAATTATTGGTCACCCCCTGCCATAAGGTAGAGATCGAAGATGAAAACATTTCTTCCTTCAGTAATCCGGGAAGGCGATTACCATTGAAGGAACTAAACTGTGGCTGGAACCAATATGCCCCGCAAAATGGAGACGTTGATTCATGACAACAATTACTACTGTGAATTCAGCCAAAGGTTAATAGGTAACCCAGTCCTCCTGATTCTCAGACATGAAACAACTGAGATATGTCTCTAAATTCTGAGTAACCCTATCAGTCTGCCCCGTTGACTGCAGGTGAAAAGCAGAAGAAAAAGACAAATGGATCACTTTTTCACAAAGACCCGGTAGGTTTGGATTTCTCTTTCCCTTAATAATTAAGACCTTCATTTAAAAACTGCATTTTGTGTTTGTGTTATCTTAGTCTAATATTTAAATTTGCTTGGTGACCAGAAACAATTAAGTGTGACAAACATGAAAGAGAATAGGAAATCTGGAAAGGGACAAACACTTTTTCACACAGCTGTATATAACTATATAAATATATAAATATATATAAATATCTCAATAAATATGTCAGGTAGGCTAATAAAAAGTAAGCAATTATATTAAATTAAAGGTTATTATGGCAGCTGGACATTTTAGGGACTGTAAGCAAGCATCAGGATAAAAATACAGATTGCAGCAGCTTCAAATCTATGCCTTGTGGTGAATTTCAAATCCACACCCAAAGTGCATATAGTACATAAACAAACTGACAGATGAGGACGATTTAACAGAAACATGCCCTGGAGGAAAAATTGAAAAGATAACAAGAAAACTAGGAGAGGGTTATACTATGAATAATTTGTCACAAGCAATCTACAATATGCAGATACATAGTACTATGAAACTAGAGCATACATTGGATTTTGAAGTGTTGTGATAAAAGGCCTGACAGCCACATAAGCTTTCTAAGGTTCGCTTCACATATTCTTTTGACTATTATTTATATTAAAGGAATTTTTCAACTTTAAAAAATAGTAAATTAGCTAAATATCTGATCCTTTGAAGCATCAGTGGTAGGCTACGGTCACACTATCAGTATTTGGTCAGAACATTTTTTATGATTGTTCCTCACCTGCTTTTGGCTTACAAATACTGTGGCCATAGCCTTAGAGCCAATATACAAGATAAAATAGTGTCCCGTGGTCACCTGTTTCACCTTACTGCAAAACTGCAGTGAGAAATTTGAGTGGAGTAGTGATCACAAATATGCTGGGAGTCCATATAATGTGGACAGGTAATTGTGGTTTTGTGAGACTAATCCTTTAAAGGAGTTATCTAACTTCTAATAAATATGCAAACACTGCTGAAAATGTTAGGGTAGGGTTTTCAAATTTACTGTATATTACAATAAATATCCATGATTTCGGTTAGACGGACAATCATAAAGAAATCATGGAAGTGTAAATAATTGGGGGATTTTTGGGAGAGAGGTTATGAAAGTATATTGCATTGAGGGTTAAAGGGAACTTGTCACCCCAAAAATCGAAGATTAGCTGCGGCCACTGGCATCAGGGGCTTATCTACAGCATTCTATAATGCTGCAGATAAGCCCTCGAAGTATCCTGAAAGATGAAAAAAAGAGGTTATATTATACTCACCCAGGGGCAGTCTCGCTTTGGTCCGGGTCCGATGGGCGTCGCGGTCCGGGGCCTCCTATCTTCTTATGATGACATCCTCTTCTTGTCTTCACGCTGCAGGTCTGGCGCAGGCCTACTTTGTCTACTCCGTTGAGGGCAGAGCAAAGTACTGCAGTGCGCAGGCGCCGGGAAAGGTCAGAGAGGCCCAGCACCTGCGCACTGCAGTACTTTGCTCTGCCCTCAACAGGGCAGACAAATTACGCCTGCGCTGGAGCTGCGGCATGAAGACAAGAAGAGGACATCATCGTAAGAAGATAGGAGGCCCCGGACTGGACCGCGACGCTCATCGGACCTGGACCGCAGCTGGACCACCCCTGGGTGAGTATAATATAACCTGTTTTCTCACCTTTCAGGTTACATCGGGGGCTTATCTACAGCATTACAGAATGCTGTAGATAAGCCCCTGATGCTGGAGGCCGCAGCTCATCTTCGATTTTTGGGGTGACAGGTTCTTTTTAAGGGGTGGTAAAAAGATATGAAAGGGTATTGGTTTGCGGTGGAGGATGGGAGAGCAAACATAAAATTATAATGAATTGGGGTGAGGCTGGCAGAAAGAATATGAATGCATACTAAATTGCGGGTGGAAGAGTAGAGAAAAAAATTATAATGAGTTGGGTGTGAAGTGATGGGAGAGAAGACATTAAAGTATAATGAATTGAGAATGAAATGGGAGAAAGAGTACATGAAAGTATAATTAGGCGGGGGAAAGTACATTGAGATTAACTTACTCTTTTATTCTGTGGGTGAAAGGGGCCAATTATAATTAATGGGGGGCACAGTGCTGGCTTATCAATTTATATTTTGGTTGGTGGATTACGCAATGAATAATTATATATGATTTGTGTGGTACATATTTGTATCAGTGGCACAATGTGTGGGGATATTTATTCAGGATCAGACATACAGAATATATTTCTATGTGTGACCTTTTCATTTTCAGAGGCACTGTGATCTTTGCGGAAAACTCTGCAATGAGAGACTTATGGCTTTAAGATGTCGATGTGAATGCTTGAAAAGATGGAGAAGAAACAAAGAAAATGGCTGTAAGCACATGAGATGTCAGCGGTAAGGTATTGGATGTAAATATTAATTGTGTATCAAACTGTATGAGTCAATTTAAATGAATCGTTGGTGACATTAAAAGACCACTGATCAATAAACCTTACTGACCGGCAGCATATCGCAATAAACAATGCCTACTGACTACTGAAGGATCTACTGTCTATTAGATTACTCAATGCGTATAAGCTGCCAAAGTTTTTGGAAGTGTCAGTCCTGTGTACACAGGGTAACGTGCCTTGTGAGAACAGTAATCATTTGCACTGCGTAAAAGATCATTTAACCGATGATCGAGTGTTTTTCTCATTCATTAGGTGACCAGCAAACTGTTTAAACTTAAAGATAATCATGAAAATAACATTTTTAAGAATGATTGTTGCTAATTATGTTTAATTGTAAATGCAGCTTTACTTGGAGAGAGATGAAGGGTTTAATAATCTTGTTTGTAAAAGAAACCATCTTATTATTTAAAGAGCTGTACCATTGAATATAGTGTCTTTTCTTATTATGTATAGCGCTTTCTTAAATGTTGTAGCACCAGCATGCCTGTACACTGCCCCCTCCCCCGGCAGTGATGTCATCACACCGCCATGGCCCCATCCACCTCTTCCACCTTTTTAATTGTCTACTGCCACATGCGGTGCACACACAGAGTACAGATCCTTGTTCACTGTGTTTAGGGTGCGTGCACCACCTCCTTCTTAAAGGGGCCGCACACCATCCTGAAGTGTCCCCAGCTATTACCTGGGAGACACTTATTATTTAAGGCACCTTCACCGGCATGGTAGTCTGATCCCAAATACGCTTGCTAGTCCTCAGGTCACTGTCTACTAGTCCTGCTAAAGTCTGTTCATCCCTAACCTCCTTGTTAGTACTTATCAGTTGGTATTACAGCTGTACCTGCCTGCACCTGCTGTGCCAATACCCTGTTACTATGTATGTCACTGTTACTAATTACAAAGGATCCCCTTTTGCAATGTATAGCCTTCCTTATCACCTAGCATCCTTTCTTGCTGTGTGTGGTGCCAACTCTTATTACATAGCATCTTCTATTGATATGCATAGCGTTATACATAAAATAAAACTTTTGTACCTGCTCATTCTTTCTCATTATGTCTACAGATGTGCATGAGAGCACCTGTGTGTCCATCACATCACATGATCTTCCAAAAACATCATATGATATGTCCCATGATACATTAGGTGTTGTTATGGGGACACAAATGCTCTAAACTATCCAGGACTTTGAATATCTTTAATCTGCCTCTGAATAAAATACTTAAAACATATTTTTAATATGTTGGAGATGATGTTTATTGGAACAATGTCTGCAGTACACCAATGACCTGCAATGTAAATCTAGCTTTCAAAAGTTATGGCTTCAAATCATTGGTATTCCTATAAAAAATGTAGCTTCCTATACTTCAGCACTTTCCTTTACTCTTGGTTGCTGTCATTTTGTCATTATTTATGCTCAGAAACCCTAGATGCTATCACCAGATGACAAGAGCTATTTAGATACAGCTCAGTTATCACTTTAGTGTTTTTGATGGTATCTGTATACTAAATCAAGATAAATTCACAAAATTGGTATACATTATAGATGAGCTTTTGGCCAGCTTACATTGAGGGCAAATTAAATAATTGTCACAAAACCATCACTTTCCTGTAGTGCTTCTTCGAAAACCCATGGGAGTTTTTAGTTATAACTACAACTGTAGATTTTTAAAAGGTATTAAAAGAACATATGATTATACAGATTTTACTAATGCATCTTCTGTTGAAAAAAGTCTTCGTTCTCAAATTTAACAGCTAGATAGCCCATCTGCTCACGTTGCTATCCAGATGAAATATTGCGACACATCACTGGGATATAGAGTGACTGTTGCTGGTCAGGTGCTGAGACTGAGATGTCATCATGTATGACTGTAATTCAGAGGTGACGAGAGGTAGAGGACACTGGCAAGGAGAACAGAGAAAAATGAGTTAGGTAAGACATTGGGAGTTGTTTTGTTCATCTTTTTTTTAACAAATGTGCTAAGGACATTATTTTGAGGCACTTCTTAATATATCTGTATTACGAGTTCCCCTGCTGCCCTAGCTAGTTTCCTCACAGACTGCCCAAAACTTCTGTTCTCAAAATTATCAGATCTAACTGTCAGTCTCCTTTCAACTGGAGGGGGCTGATGGGCAGGTATAATTCCATGACTTTCATTTGAGAAAATGACAGCTGTTCAATTTGTGAGGAAGGTTGCACTATTCAGTGCAGGAAGAGAACATAATATTTATATGTTAGTGATATAGAATGGATGTTCAAAAAGGCACAGACAAATGAGGAAAATAGCATGTGAATAAATGGCATCTGAGAGAGTGCAGCAGGACGGAAGTAAGGTGTATTATGAATGTTTTGATGCTCAAAAGTCCGACTATGACCGACACATTACTGCTACGGTCATACCTTTGTATAACCAGAGACCAAGACAAGACAGATGGACTTGTAAACATTGCGGTCAGACAAACCCAGACTGGAGAAATACTTGTATGATCTGTGATGTAATCAGGTAGTGTAAGACAGATACAGGAGTATTATCCCTGGAAGCCCTCTGACTAGCTAGCTATGCTAAAATGATTGGCTGACCCTGAGAACAAACCTTTCCCATTTTACAGACAAAGACAATATGATGGACGTATAAGTGCACCTGAGCAGACCTAGAGAGTTGGTGAGCACCAAAGCAGGTGACGTACTAGGATGCAAATTAAGACTTTTACAGATATGGCAAAAGGAGAGAGTGTAGAGATGTACTCTGGACTGTTACAGCTGAAATGGGCAGACATGGGGTACAGTCCAGTAAACCCACTTGATCTTAAAATATTGGTAAATACATTCATTTACGGTATGACCAAAAGGCTTACGAGACGCAGTACAGACAGCCGGACCTAAATGGAGAAATGTAGATCCAAAGACCTCCTGAAGATTGCTCAGGAGTTGAAGAAACTAGGACAATAAGACGACGTGTCATGTATGCTGGAGCACAAGGAAAACAGTAGAGACGTAGTAAGGGACCTAAGGACTTAGAAACAGTGAAGTGCTGGAATTGTGGAGAAAATGGACACTCAGACCAATTCAGACTAGGAAACTGACAACCCAGTGACAAATTTGTGCCCTGTTATTGTCCCCTCCAGACCTGGTCCTGCCTTGAGGACCACCATACCAATGCTGGGAGAGAAATAGACAGAATTCTTGACCGACACTGGGGCAGCTGGGATTAGTACACAAAGACTTGATACTGCCAGACATGATTACTGACGAGACTGTGGAATACGTGAGGGTAGGGGGACAAGCGACTGAAGCCCCTATGACTAAACAAGAAAAGACTAGAGTCACGAGACAGCCAAGAGGTGCTTACAAACTTATTGTTAGTGACAATACCCCTATGAATTTGCTCGGAGCAGAGTTGAGTGCTGTCTAGGCACTATACAGTGCTCTCCTGAGGGTATTACAGTCACAAGTCCACTTTCATATAAACACTTGGTGCAGAGGGACGCCAGGGTCTTCCACGTGCACATTATACCACAGGTAAATCATGCCCTATTGTAGTTACACTTAATTCCATTCATTTGCCAGTTTTAGTAGTTTCCTTACACAAGATGGTATAGTTACTGTGTATTTTTAGGTTGTCTTCATATGATATATAGTTTTTTAGCCATTCATTATATTGGCTCAAACCATAGTCACTGTTTATTTGTCTTTTCCAGTCCTTATACCTTATCGCAAGCAACTGGCATTGATATTTGGCATTTTTCAAATCCCTTCTTTTTGTATTCGGAACTGTTAGTTATGGATTTATATAGGGCTGTTACTTTCTTAGAATTGTACATTGCTGTGGCCTATGGCATTGTGCTCCCCCGTTTTATGACTCAGTATCTTTCATAATTATATATATATATAATTTTCTTTTGGTAACATTTTGTGAATTAAATTTAGTTTTTTTTAAGGGGTACTCTACCCAATCAAATACGGGTATAAATATTTGGACATTAATGTGTGACTTATATAAACACTTGTGTAATATTGCAGAAATGGTGTATATGGCAAGAGTAGTGACAGTAACACCTGACACCAGAATGTCTGAGGACAGGGAAAAGAGTCAGGTACCAGACACCGTTTGGGCAAGGGGAAAATCTGATATGGGTCGGCTGCCCATTCCCCCTGTCATGATAAATCAAGAGAAGTAATCACTCCTCTTTGGTTAAGGCAATACCCCTTAAGTCTAGTCAAATCCATGGCCCTGAGCAGGGATATTAAAGAGTATGTTAAGGCAGGGGTTCTAGTGCAGAGATATTCCCCCTGCAACACCCCTTTGTATCCCATTAAGAAAAAACAAGGACCCAAGGGTTCCCCTGACACTTACAGAATAGTTCATGACTAACGAGCTATTAATGAGGTTACAGAGAGTATGACCTTAATTGTCCCTAACCCACACACCTTACTGTCCCAGATTCCAGCGACGTCGAAATGTTTCACAGTTATTGATTTGGCAAATGCCTTCTTCTCTGAACCACTGCACTCTGACTGTCAGTATCTTTTGTCTTTCACTCACGAAGGTAAACAATACTGTTGGACGGTCCTCCCACAAAGGGGGAAAGAACTCCCCAACCATCTATTCAACAGCAATGGTAGGGATTCTTGAGCAGTGGCAACCACCTCATCCACAGATTGTACTATTACAGTACGTGGATGACCTCTTGCTCTGCTGCCCGGACTAGATGTCGGGAAGCTACAGTTTCCATGCTGTGTTTTTTTTTTCTTTTTTTTTGGCAGAAAAGGGTTGCAGAGTCTGACGTGACAAATTACAGTATTGCAAACAAAAGGTGACATTTTTAGGACATTGTATTGCTGAAGGTACAAGACACCTGACTGAAGACAGAAAACAGGCAATACAAATCTCCCTTTACCCAGGTCACACCAGCATCTACGCACTTTTCTAGGTTTGGTGACCTACTGTAGGCCTTGGATAAGGTCTGCTTCACAAATGATGCACCCACTCTATGACTGTTTGCCATCAGAACCCTACAATCTCACTCAAGAAGCAATTGACTCCTTCCACTCTCTCAAGCTGCTCATTGTGTCAGACATTCCAAACTATGATCAGCCATTTTTCTTATTTTTCACAGAGCAGGGTGGACACGCTACCGCAGTACTGACACTACAACATGGAAACAAACAGAGACCGATAGCTTACTAGCACAATTAGACCCAGTGATTAGAGGGTCTCCTACATGAGTCTGTGCTGTAGGAGCTGCTGTATTACTGAAAGGCATGTGAAATCACACTGACTTTTTCTTTTTGACAATTTGTTCCCCACATGACATTAATGCCATACTCGTACAAGTTCAACCAAAACACCTGTCTATGGATGGACAGATCAGACTTGAATGTGCTCTAATACTAATTCCTGAATATGTCACCCTCAAAAGACATAATGTTCTGAATCCAGCCACTCATCTGCCTGCGGATTCAGAAAAGGGGGAATTGGTGACAGCATTGGCAGGTGGGAAAGAGAACATGACATGACGTTGACATGACGCACGAACATGACTGCATAGGAACTGATGAGTCAGGAGACAGTGGGTTTTACATATGTTCGTGGGAAGGAAAAAAAACCTGTTCCTAATGCATATTTTGAGGTTTTTTATTTTTGTAGATGGCTTCACCACCAGAATGGGCGACTCTACATTGGATATGCAGTAGTATCCTCACATGAGGTAATCCGAGCTGAACCACTCGCTCCTCACATGTCGGTGCAGGAGGCAGAGTTGAAGGCACTCACTGAGGCGTGTAGAGCTGCTGCAGATAAAGTCGCTAACAGTTACACAGATTCGAATTGTGCATGGGGAATATCCCATGATTATTGCCCTATCTGAAGAAGCAGAACGTTTCTTACATCAGCCGGTAAGCCCATTAAAAATGCAGAGCTGGTGAAACAATTAGTGGAGGCATTGACGTTATCAGTCCAGGTTGGCATCGTCAAGGTAAAAAGCACACACGGACGGTGACTCTGTGGAGGAAAAGGGCAACAGAAGGACAGACGAGGCTGCTAAAGTAGCAGCAAGGCGGCCTAGGGAGCAGTGGACGGTGGCGGGGAGTCAGCGTATTCCAGCCACACTGAGCCTAGATGTCCTGAAATCCCTCCAGCTGCCCAAACAGAGAAGGAACACTGGGAGAATGGGAGCTGAGCTGAACTCAGAAAGAGTATGGGAGAATCAGGATAAATCGTATATACCAAGATCCCTGCTCCCAATCATGGCGCAAGGAACACAAGATGCACTCTGGATCGCTCCTGGTTTCAGTTACGCAGCCGCAAAGCTCGTACGGTCATGCCTTACCTGTGCACAGCACAACCCAGGTAAAACAGTAAAAATCCCTAAGAAAGTGACACCCAGGCCTCTCTACCCGCTTCAGAGACTGCAGACTGGCTACATACAGCTACCCAAGGTAGGAGTGTGTGAAAAATATCCTAGTATGTGTAGATCTCTTCTCTGGTTGGCTGGAAGCCTATCTGGTAAAATGTGCAAATACTAAAGCGACTGCAGACAAACTGATAAAAACTGATCTGCAGGTAGGGTGTCCTAGAAACCATAGACAAGCGATAGGGACACACACTTCATGGGAGAAATAATGAGGGAAGTCATGCAGGCCCTGGGAGTACAGCAAGAATTTCATACACCATACAGGCCACAAAGTAGTGGGAAAGTGATGAGACTAAACGGGACACTTAAACTGGAAAATCAAAGGCCATGGCAGACAAAGGAAAGAGTGGGGTAGAGTGTTTGTCTCTTGCACTCTTCAGTCACACACACTCCAAATAGAAAGACAGGCTTGTGTCCTTTTGAAGTCCTGTTTAGTAGTTTGCCAGAGGCTGGTCTGTACTTCCAACAGGTGCTACAAAAGCAACACGGTGCTATGACAGCCCATGTCCAGACCTTACAGAAAAGACTTAATGTGGTGCATAAACATGTGTTTTCATCCATTCCAGATACTAATGCCAGTGCAGACGTATATCAGCTGAATCCAGGTGATTGGTGGTCATACACAGACGTACATCAGCTGAATCCAGGTGATTGGTGGTCATACACAGACACGTGAGAAGGAGCCTAGATCCACGGTTTGACGGCCCGTTTTAAAGTCCAGCTGACCACATTCACCTCAGGGAAACTTGAGGGAAAGCCCACCTGGATCCATGCCAGTCACTGCAAAAAGATCTTTCCACCAGCAGAATGACGGTTCTCCTAATCACCTTGCTGGCAGTGGTAGGATGTTTGCACCTTACAGAGACACTGGATAAACAAACTTATTCAACATCTTGCTTTTCTTATAACAGACGCGGAAGGACAAAAACTGCTGGACTGTTGGATCTGTGCACACAGCCCAGTATCTGCAAGGACTATGCTGTACTTAGCCTTACCCCAGGACCCAAGGAAGGTATTAACACCACACTGCATGCACAGTGAGACTTGGACTCAGATTTTCATGGTTCCTTAAGGCTCTTAATGAGACTAATACAATATAGAGACTCCTTTTTTTTTCCAGCCAATTGGCTTAGCGGCCTAGCGGGATGGATTATTTTTGGTGTTTTTTCATACTTGCATGCAAATTTTGTTGCTTTACTTATTCTTTTATGTAGCCGTAAAAGCGCTAATATATACAGTGGGGCAAAAAAGTATTTAGTCAGTCAGCAATAGTGCAAGTTCCACCACTTAAAAAGATGAGAGGTGTCTGTAATTTACATCATAGGTAGACCTCAACTATGGGAGACAAACTGAGAAAAAAAAATCCAGAAAATCACATTGTCTGTTTTTTTAACATTTTATTTGCATATTATGGTGGAAAATAAGTATTTGGTCAGAAACAAACAATCAAGATTTCTGGGCTCTCACAGACCTGTAACTTCTTCTTTAAGAATCTCCTCTTTCCTCCACTCATTACCTGGAGTAATGGCACCTGTTTAAACTTGTTATCAGTATAAAAAGACACCTGTGCACACCCTCAAACAGTCTGACTCCAAACTCCACTATGGTGAAGACCTAAGAGCTGTCAAAGGACACCAGAAACAAAATTGTAGCCCTGCACCAGGCTGGGAAGACTGAATCTGCAATAGCCAACCAGCTTGGAGTGAAGAAATCAACAGTGGGAGCAATAATTAGAAAATGGAAGACATACAAGACCACTGATAATCTCCCTCGATCTGGGGCTCCACGCAAAATCCCACCCCGTGGGGTCAGAATGATCACAAGAACGGTGAGCAAAAATCCCAGAACCACGCGGGGGGACCTAGTGAATGAACTGCAGAGAGCTGGGACCAATGTAACAAGGCATACCATAAGTAACACACTACGCCACCATGGACTCATATCCTGCAGTGCCAGACGTGTCCCACTGCTTAAGCCAGTACATGTCCGGGCCCCTATGAAATTTGCTAGAGAGCATTTGGATGATTCAGAGGAGTTTTGGGTGAATGTCCTATGGTCTGATGAAACCAAACTGGAACTGTTTGGTAGAAACACAACTTGTCGTGCTTGGAGGAAAAAGAATACTGAGTTGCATCCATCAAACACCATACCTACTGTAAAGCATGGTGGTGGAAACATCATGCTTTGGGGCTGTTTCTCTGCAAAGGGGCCAGGACGACTGATCCGGGTACATGAAAGAATGAATGGGGCCATGTATCGTGAGATATTGAGTGCAAACCTCCTTCCAACAGCAAGGGCATTGAAGATGAAACGTGGCTGGGTCTTTCAACATGACAAAGATCCAAAGCACACCGCCAGGGCAACAAAGGAGTGGCTTCGTAAGAAGCATTTCAAGGTCCTGGAGTGGCCTAGCCAGTCTCCAGATCTCAACCCTATAGAAAACCTTTGAAGGGAGTTGAAAGTCCGTGTTGCCAAGCGAAAAGCCAAAAACATCACTGCTCTAGAGGAGATCTGCATGGAGGAATGGTCCAACATACCAACAACAGTGTGTGGCAAAGTGTGAAGACTTACAGAAAACGTTTGACCTCTGTCATTGACAACAAAGGATATATTACAAAGTATTGAGATGAAATTTTGTTTCTGACCAAATACTTATTTTCCACCATAATATGCAAATAAAATGTTAAAAAAAACAGACAATGTGATTTTCTGGATTTTTTTTTCTCGGTTTGTCTCCCATAGTTGAGGTCTACCTATGATGTAAATTACAGACGCCTCTCATCTTTTTAAGTGGTGGAACTTGCACTATTGCTGACTGACTAAATACTTTTTTGCCCCACTGTATATTACCTAAGCTATGGAATAATGTATGTGTAGAAAAAAACCCTAAGGCTGAACCTTCTGTAGTGTATCATAGGCCCCGTATGGCCACTGTTGACGGGGGAGGTGAGTGTCCACACTGAGGGTGGATGGGCGAAGCAGGTAGGAAGTCCCCTTGTGGGTACTAGACCCATGAGACAGTAGCTCCTTTGTGGACATCAGCTGACCCCGTAGCAGAGGTTATACCATTTACAAAAGGGGGAAATTGATATAGAAGGGTTAATAGTTTGCCTTTAACTACCTTGCCTTTAACTGCCTTTTGCCTTAAAGTGTTAGAATTACTAGAATCTGTTGACTCAGTAGTCTGACGGTCTCCTCTTCAAGGAGACTGTACTTCTTATCATGTATGTTCTCAAGAGTCAGTACAACATATTCTGGGTTATGGTAAATAAAGTATGACCCTGGGTGATGGTGGGGGC
Source organism: Ranitomeya imitator (assembly GCF_032444005.1). Classification (NCBI taxonomy): domain Eukaryota; kingdom Metazoa; phylum Chordata; class Amphibia; order Anura; family Dendrobatidae; genus Ranitomeya; species Ranitomeya imitator. The sequence continues at coordinate 67,068,715 of NC_091284.1, read as the reverse complement.
TACATGAGTTACATTGAAATGCATTATGTGTAAATGGTATAAAATATTGCTTCTTGCTCTATTACTTCAGATAAAAGTGACTTGCTCACAGGATATGTGTGAGGTGTCTTTTTGTCTCCAAGCGCGCTTGTAAAATGACGGGCGTAACTCCACAATTTGGCCCTCACTGGTGATCTGTAAGCTGACATTTGGGTCAGAATGAAAAACAGCTACAACATTAGTAAGTGCCCCCAAATTATTTACTCAACACACAGGTGTGACCAGAATGCATGTAAGAGTTGACAGCAACCCAGAGGGCTTTTACTTGCTCCATTTCTTTCTATGTATGGCCCCCATGAGAAAGCATTAAAAAATAAAACAAAAACATCCTACATACCTGCCCTGCGCACCCTCACGGCATCTCATTCCGGTGCCGGAAACTCCTGCAGCCTGGCAATCATGTGTCCCCGCTCATTAAGGTAATGAATATTCATCTCTATCCATGCCTATGGGAGTGGAGAGAGGTGAACATTCATTACCTTAATGAATGAGCACCCTTGTTAGCCCAGCAGCTGCTTTGAAGCCGGCAATTGCTACTGACACTGCACGTGCGCTATAAGAGAAATGAATGTTCACTGCAAGTACAGTGAATATTCATTTATTTTTAGCAGCAGGCACTGGCCTTAGCCGCAGCAGCCGGCTTCTGCCTCCTGTAACTCGCCGCTTCGCCACTCCCCCTTCTCCGCCATCCTCCCTTCTCCGCCATCTTCAGGGACAATGACTTGTGTATAAGCTGAGGGGGACATTTTCTGCAGAATGAAATGTGCTTGAAAACTCAACTTATTTATGAGTATATACGGTGGTTTTCATTGATAGCATTTTGGCCTTTTGGGAGAGGTATGAGAATTTTATTTTTTCTTGAAGAATATTTGCGGCATTGCAGAAACAAAAACATTGCAATTTGAGCATTTTGAATATTTTTCGGTTTACATTGTTTACCAATTAAAGTGACCATTTTTATATTTAGATATGTTGGACTTTTATGGATGCATCAATACCATATACAGGTGTGTTGTGAATTCTGTGGCCAAGCTCCCTCCTGTGGTCGTGAGTGGTACTGCGGCTGGTTCTGTCTATGAGCTTCCTTTGGTGGATGAGAGTGGTACTGCGGCTTCTGAGTTTCCTTCCTCAGGTGATGAGGTTAAGTCGTTAGGTGCTGCTCTATTTATCTCCACCTGGTGCTTGGATCCTGGCCTCCAGTCAATGTTATATTATTGGTCTTGCTTCCTCCTGGATCGTTCCTGTGGCCTGTCTATCCTGCATAAGCTAAGTTTTGCTTGTGTTATTTTTTGTTTGCTATTTTTTCTGTCCAGCTTGCTTTATTGGTTTTTCTTGCTTGCTGGAAGCTCTGAGACGCAGAGGGAGCACCTCCGTACCGTTAGTCGGTGCGGACGGTCTTTTTGCCCCTCTGCGTGGTTGTTTGTAGGTTTTTGTGTTGACCGCAAAGCTATCTTTCCTATCCTCGGTCTATTCAGTAAGTCGGGCCTCACTTTGCTAAATCTATTTCATCTCTGTGTTTGTATTTTCATCTTACTCACAGTCATTATATGTGGGGGGCAGCCTTTTCCTTTGGGGAATTTCTCTGAGGCAAGGTAGGTTTATTTTTCTATCTTCAGGGCTAGTTAGTTTCTCAGGCTGTGCCGAGTTGCATAGGGAGCGTTAGGCGCAATCCACGGCTACCTCTAGTGTGGTGTGATAGGATTAGGGATTGCGGTCAGCAGAGTTCCCACGTCTCAGAGCTCGTCCTTTGTTTTTGGTAATTGTCAGGTCACTTTGTGTGCTCTGAACTTCAATGTCCATTGTGGTTCTGAATTACCTGTTCATAACAGTACTGGAGGCCCAAAGTACTAATGCTTCTCAATAGAGGGAAAAGAGAAGTTCTGAGACCATTTTTTTTTCTTTGCACTGTGTTCTGTCTTTCTTTTCCCCTTTACATCAGGGTGGTTCAGAACACAGGTGTGGACATGGACATTCAAGGTCTGTTCTCTTTGATGGATAATCTCGCTATAAATGTACAGAATATTCAAGATTTAGTGGTTCAGAATCCTATGTTAGAACCTAAAATTCCTATTCCTGAGTTACTTTCTGGAGATAGAGCTAAGTTTTTGAATTTTAAAAATAATTGTAAACTATTTCTGGCTTTGAAACCCCGCTCCTCTGGTGACCCAGTTCAACAAGTTAAGATCATTATTTCTTTATTACGTGGCGACCCTCAAGACTGGGCATTTTCCCTTGCTCCAGGAGATCCTGCATTATGTAATATTGATGCGTTTTTTCTGGCGCTCGGATTGCTGTACGACGAACCGAATTCAGTGGATCAGGCAGAGAAAAATTTGCTGGCTCTGTGTCAGGGTCAGGATGAGATAGAGATTTATTGTCAGAAGTTTAGAAAGTGGTCCGTGCTCACTCAATGGAATGAATGTGCACTGGCAGCTATTTTCAGAAAGGGTCTCTCTGAAGCCCTTAAGGATGTCATGGTGGGATTTCCTATGCCTGCTGGTCTGAATGAGTCTATGTCTTTGGCCATTCAGATCGGTCGACGCTTGCGTGAGCGTAAATCTGTGCACCATTTGGCGGTATTATCTGAGCATGAACCTGAGCCTATGCAGTGCGATAGGACTTTGACCAGAGCTGAAAGGCAAGAACACAGACGTCAGAATGGGCTGTGTTTCTACTGTGGTGATTCCACTCATGCTATCTCCGATTGTCCTAAGCGCACTAAGCGGTTCGCTAGGTCTGCCACCATTGGTACGGTACAGTCGAAATTTCTTTTGTCCGTTACTTTGATCTGCTCTTTGTCTTCCTATTCTGTCATGGCATTTGTGGATTCAGGCGCTGCCCTGAATTTGATGGACTTGGAGTTTGCTAGGCGCTGTGGGTTTGTCTTGGAGCCCTTGCAGTGTCCTATTCCATTGAGAGGAATTGATGCTACGCCTTTGGCCAAGAATAAGCCTCAGTATTGGACCCAGCTGACCATGTGCATGGCTCCTGCGCACCAGGAGGATATTCGCTTTCTGGTGTTGCATAATCTGCATGATGTGGTCGTGTTGGGGTTGCCATGGCTACAAGTCCATAACCCAGTATTAGATTGGAAATCAATGTCTGTGTCCAGCTGGGGTTGTCAGGGGGTACATGGTGATGTTCCATTTCTGTCTATCTCATCATCCACCCCTTCTGAGGTCCCAGAGTTCTTGTCTGATTACCGGGATGTATTCGATGAGCCCAAGTCCAATGCCCTACCTCCGCATAGGGATTGTGATTGTGCTATCGATTTGATTCCTGGTAGTAAGTTTCCTAAGGGTCGACTGTTTAATTTATCTGTACCTGAGCACGCCGCTATGCGGAGTTACGTGAAGGAGTCTTTGGAGAAGGGTCATATTCGCCCGTCATCGTCGCCATTGGGAGCGGGGTTCTTTTTTGTGGCCAAGAAGGATGGTTCGCTGAGACCTTGTATTGATTACCGCCTTCTAAATAAAATTACGGTCAAATTTCAGTACCCCTTGCCGCTGCTGTCTGATTTGTTTGCTCGGATTAAGGGGGCTAGTTGGTTCACCAAGATAGATCTTCGTGGTGCGTATAATCTTGTGCGTATTAAACGGGGCGATGAATGGAAAACAGCATTTAATACGCCCGAAGGCCATTTTGAGTACCTGGTTATGCCATTCGGACTTTCTAATGCTCCATCAGTGTTTCAGTCCTTTATGCATGACAGCTTCCGAGAGTACCTGGATAAATTCCTGATTGTATACTTGGATGATATTTTGGTCTTCTCGGATGATTGGGAGTCTCATGTGAAGCAGGTCAGAATGGTGTTCCAGGTCCTGCGTGCTAATTCTTTGTTTGTGAAGGGGTCAAAGTGTCTCTTTGGTGTTCAGAAGATTTCATTTTTGGGGTTCATTTTTTCTCCTTCTACTATCGAGATGGACCCTGTTAAAGTTCAGGCCATTTATGATTGGACTCAGCCAACATCTCTGAAGAGTCTGCAGAAGTTCCTGGGCTTTGCTAATTTTTATCGTCGCTTCATCGCTAATTTTTCTAGCATTGCTAAACCGTTGACTGATTTAACCAAGAAGGGTGCTGATGTGGTCAATTGGTCTTCTGCTGCTGTGGAAGCTTTTCAGGAGTTGAAGCGTCGTTTTTCTTCTGCCCCTGTGTTGTGCCAACCAGATGTTTCGCTTCCGTTCCAGGTCGAGGTTGATGCTTCCGAAATTGGAGCAGGGGCTGTTTTGTCGCAGAGAAGTTCTGATTGCTCGGTGATGAAACCATGCGCCTTCTTTTCCAGGAAATGTTCGCCTGCTGAGCGAAATTATGATGTTGGCAATCGAGAGTTGCTAGCCTTTTGTGAATTCTGTGGCAGAGCTCCCTCCTGTGGTCACAAGTGGTACTTCGGCTGATTCTCTCTGGGAGCTTCCGTTTGTGGAGGAAACTGGTACTGCTGCTTCTGAGTTTCCTCCCTCAGGTGATCTGGTGAGGTCGTTAGGTGCTTCTCTACTTAACCCCACCTAATGCTTTGATTCATGCTTCCTGTCAATGTACCAGTGTTGGACTTGTGTTTCTCTGGATCATTCCTGTGGCCCGCTACTCTGCATAGCTAAGTGCTTCTTTGCTATTTGTTGCTATTTTTTCTGTCCAGCTTGTCTATTTGTTTTGCTGGAAGCTCTGGGACGCAAAGGGTGTACCTCCGTGCCGTTAGTTCGGTACTGAGGGTCTTTTTGCTCCTTTGCGTGGTTTTCTTTAGGGTTTTGTGTAGACCGCAAAGTTATCTTTCCTATCCTCGTTCTGTCTAGAATATCGGGCCTCACTTTGCTGAATCTATTTCATCCCTACGTTTGTCTTTTCATCTTACTCACAGTCATTATATGTGGGGGGCTGCCTTTTCCTTTGGGGTATTTCTCTGAGGCAAGGTAGGCTTATTTTTCTATCTTCAGGCTAGTTAGTTTCTCAGGCTGTGCCGAGTTGCATAGGGAGCGTTAGGCGCAATCCACGGCTGCCTCTAGTTGTGTTTGGAGAGGATCAGGGATTGCGGTCTGCAGAGTTTCCACGTCTCAGAGCTCGTTCTGTTATTTTGGGTTATTGTCAGATCACTGTGTGTGCTCTGACCTCCATGTCCATTGTTATACTGAATTGCCTTTCATAACAGTACAGGAAGCCGAAAGTACTAATGATTCTCAATAGAGGGAAAAAAGAAGTTCTGAGACCACTTTTTTTTCTTGGCATTGTGTTTTGTCTTTTTTTTCCCCTAGACATTTGGGTGGTTCAGTACACAGGTGTAGCGATGGACATTAGAAGTCTGTCTTCATTTGTGGATCAGCTCTCGGCAAGAGTACAAAAGATTCAAGACACTATTGATCAGAAATCTATGTTAGAACCAAGAATTCCTATTCCTGATTTGTTTTTTGGAGATAGAACTAAGTTTCTGAGTTTCAAAAATAATTGTAAGTTATTTCTGGCCTTGAAACCTCGTTCCTCTGGTGATCCAGTTCAACAGGTTTTGATTATTATTTATTTTTTGCGCGGCGACCCTCAGGACTGGGCATTTTTTCTTGCGCCAGGAGATCCTGCATTGAGTAATATCAATGCGTTTTTCCTGGCGCTTGGATTGCTGTACGATGAGCCTAATTCAGTGGATCAGGCAGAAAAGAATTTGCTGGCTCTTTGTCAGGGTCAGGATGAGATAGAGGTATATTGCCAGAAATTTAGAAAATGGTCAGTACTCACTCAATGGAATGAAGGTGCGCTCGCAGCTATTTTCAGAAAGGGTCTCTCTGAAGCCCTTAAGGATGTCATGGTGGGATTTCCTATGCCTGCTGGTCTGAATGAGTCTATGTCTTTGGCTATTCAGATCGGTCGACGCTTGCGTGAGCGTAAATCTGTGCACCATTTGGCGGTATTACCTGAGCTTAAACCTGAGCCTATGCAGTGCAATAGGACTTTGACCAGAGTTGAACGGCAAGAACACAGACGTCTGAATGGGCTGTGTTTCTACTGTGGTGATTCCACTCATGCTATCTCTGATTGTTCTAAGCGCACTAAGCGGTTCGCTAGGTCTGCCACCATTGGTACGGTACAGTCAAAATTTCTTCTGTCCGTTACCTTGATCTGCTCTTTGTCATCATATTCTGTCATGGCGTTTGTGGATTCAGGCGCTGCTCTGAATTTGATGGACTTGGAATATGCTAAGCGTTGTGGCTTTTTCTTGGAGCCCTTGCAGTGTCCTATTCCATTGAGAGGAATTGATGCTACGCCTTTGGCCAAGAATAAGCCTCAATACTGGACCCAGCTGACCATGTGCATGGCTCCTGCACATCAGGAGGTTATTCGCTTTCTGGTGTTGCATAATCTGCATGATGTGGTCGTGTTGGGGTTGCCATGGCTACAAGCCCATAATCCAGTATTGGATTGGAAATCCATGTCGGCGTCCAGCTTGGGTTGTCAGGGGGTACATGGTGATGTTCCATTTTTGTCAATTTCGTCATCCACCCCTTCTGAAGTTCCAGAGTTCTTGTCTGATTACCGGGATGTATTTGATGAGCCCAAGTCCGATGCCCTACCTCCGCATAGGGATTGTGATTGTGCTATCAATTTGATTCCTGGTGGTAAATTCCCAAAAGGTCGACTGTTTAATTTATCCGTGCCTGAGCACACCGCTATGCGCAGTTATGTGAAGGAATCCCTGGAGAAGGGGCATATTCACCCGTCATCGTCGCCATTAGGAGCAGGGTTCTTTTTTGTAGCCAAAAAGGATGGTTCGCTGAGACCTTGTATAGATTATCGCCTTCTTAATAAGATCACTGTTAAATTTCAGTACCCCTTGCCTTTGTTGTCTGATTTGTTTGCTCGGATTAAGGGGGCTAGTTGGTTCACCAAGATTGATCTTCGTGGTGCGTATAATCTGGTGCGAATCAGGCGAGGCGATGAATGGAAAACTGCATTTAATACGCCCGAGGGTCATTTTGAGTATCTAGTGATGCCATTCGGACTTGCCAATGCTCCATCAGTGTTTCAGTCCTTTATGCATGACATCTTCCGAGAGTACCTGGATAAATTCCTGATTGTGTACTTGGATGACATTTTGATCTTCTCGGATGATTGGGAGTCTCAAGTGAAACAGGTCAGAACGGTTTTTCAGGTCCTGCGTGCTAATTCTTTGTTTGTGAAGGGATCAAAGTGTCTCTTTGGTGTGCAGAAGGTTTCATTTTTGGGGTTCATCTTTTCCCCTTCTTCTATCGAGATGGATCCTGTTAAGGTCCAAGCCATCCATGATTGGACTCAGCCGACATCTCTGAAAAGTCTGCAAAAGTTCCTGGGCTTTGCTAATTTTTATCGTCGCTTCATCTGCAATTTTTCTAGTATTGCCAAACCATTGACCGATTTGACCAAGAAGGGTGCTGATTTGGTCAATTGGTCTTCTGCTGCTGTGGAAGCTTTTCAAGAGTTGAAGCGTCGTTTTTCTTCTGCCCCTGTGTTGTGTCAACCAGATGTTTCTCTTCCGTTCCAGGTCGAGTTTGATGCTTCTGAGATTGGAGCAGGGACTGTTTTGTCGCAGAGAGGTTCTGATTGTTCAGTGATGAAACCATGCGCTTTTTTTTCCAGGAAGTTTTCGTCTGCTGAGCGGAATTATGATGTGGGCAACCGAGAGTTGCTGGCCATGAAGTGGGCATTCGAGGAGTGGCGTCATTGGCTTGAGGGAGCTAAGCATCGCGTGGTGGTATTGACTGATCATAAGAACCTGACTTATCTCGAGTCTGCTAAGCATTTGAATCCTAGACAGGCTCGTTGGTCGCTGTTTTTCACCCGTTTTGACTTTGTGATTTCGTACCTTCCGGGCTCTAAAAATGTGAAGGCGGATGCTCTGTCTAGGAGTTTTGTGCCCGACTCTCCGGGTTTATCTGAGCCGGCGGGTATCCTCAAGGAAGGAGTAATTGTGTCTGCCATCTCCCCTGATTTGCGGCGGGTGCTGCAGAAATTTCAGGCTAATAGACCTGATCGTTTTCCAGCGGAGAAACTGTTTGTCCCGGATAGGTGGACAAATAAAGTGATCTCTGAGGTTCATTGTTCGGTGTTGGCTGGTCATCCTGGAATCTTTGGTACCAGAGAGTTAGTGGCTAGATCCTTTTGGTGGCCATCTCTGTCGCGGGATGTGCGTTCTTTTGTGCAGTCCTGTGGGATTTGTGCTCGGGCTAAGCCCTGCTGTTCTCGTGCCAGTGGGTTGCTTTTGCCCTTGCCGGTCCCGAAGAGACCTTGGACACATATCTCTATGGATTTTATTTCAGATCTTCCCATCTCTCAAAGGATGTCATTCATTTGGGTGGTCTGTGATCGCTTTTCTAAGATGGTCCATCTGGTACCCTTGTCCAAGTTGCCTTCCTCCTCTGATTTGGTGCCGTTGTTCTTCCAGCATGTGGTTCGTTTGCATGGCATTCCAGAGAATATCGTTTCTGACAGAGGTTCCCAGTTTGTTTCGAGGTTTTGGCGAGCCTTTTGTGGTAGGATGGGCATTGACTTGTCTTTTTCCTCGGCTTTTCATCCTCAGACTAATGGCCAGACAGAACGAACCAATCAGACCTTGGAAACCTATCTGAGATGCATTGTTTCTGCCGATCAGGATGACTGGGTGTCCTTTTTGCCTTTGGCTGAGTTCGCCCTTAATAATCGGGCCAGCTCGGCTCCTTTGGTTTCGCCATTTTTCTGCAATTCTGGGTTCCATCCTCGTTTCTCTTCAGGACAGGTTGAGTCTTCGGACTGTCCTGGTGTGGATACTGTGGTGGACAGGTTGCAGCAGATTTGGACTCATGTAGTGGACAATTTGACCTTGTCCCAGGAGAAGGCTCAACGTTTCGCTAATCGCAGACGCCGTGTGGGTCCCCGACTTCGTGTTGGGGATCTGGTTTGGTTATCTTCTCGTCATATTCCTATGAAGGTTTCCTCTCCGAAGTTTAAACCTCGTTTCATTGGTCCTTATAGGATTTCTGAGGTTATTAATCCTGTGTCTTTTCGTCTGACCCTCCCAGATTCTTTTTTCATACATAACGTCTTCCATAGGTCATTGTTGCGGAGATACGTGGCACCTATGGTTCCATCTGTTGACCCTCCTGCCCCGGTTTTGGTGGAAAGGGGAATTGGAGTATATTGTGGAGAAGATTTTGAATTCTCGTGTTTCAAGACGGAAACTCCAGTATCTGGTTAAATGGAAGGGTTATGCTCAGGAGGATAATTCCTGGGTTTTTGCCTCTGATGTCCATGCTCCCGATCTTGTTCGTGCCTTTCATGTGGCTCATCCTGGTCGGCCTGGGGGCTCTGGTGAGGGTTCGGTGACCCCTCCTCAAGGGGGGGTACTGTTGTGAATTCTGTGGCAGAGCTCCCTCCTGTGGTCACAAGTGGTACTTCAGCTGATTCTCTCTGGGAGCTTCCGTTTGTGGAGGAAACTGGTACTGCTGCTTCTGAGTTTCCTCCCTCAGGTGATCTGGTGAGGTCGTTAGGTGCTTCTCTACTTAACCCCACCTAATGCTTTGATTCATGCTTCCTGTCAATGTTCCAGTGTTGGACTTGTGTTTCTCTGGATCATTCCTGTGGCCTGCTGCTCTGCATAGCTAAGTGCTTCTTTGCTATTTGTTGCTATTTTTTCTGTCCAGCTTGTCTATTTGTTTTGCTGGAAGCTCTGGGACGCAAAGGGTGTACCTCCGTGCCGTTAGTTCGGTATGGAGGGTTTTTTTGCCCCTTTGCGTGGTTTTCTTTAGGGTTTTGTGTAGACCGCAAAGTTATCTTTCCTATCCTCGTTCTGTCTAGAATATCAGGCCTCACTTTGCTGAATCTATTTCATCCCTACGTTTGTCTTTTCATCTTACTCACAGTCATTATATGTGGGGGGCCGCCTTTTCCTTTGGGGTATTTCTCTGAGGCAAGGTAGGCTTATTTTTCTATCTTCAGGCTAGTTAGTTTCTCAGGCTGTGCCGAGTTGCATAGGGAGCGTTAGGCGCAATCCACGGCTGCCTCTAGTTGTGTTTGGAGAGGATCAGGGATTGCGGTCTGCAGAGTTTCCACGTCTCAGAGCTCGTTCTGTTATTTTGGGTTATTGTCAGATCACTGTGTGTGCTCTGACCTCCATGTCCATTGTTATACTGAATTGCCTTTCATAACACTAGCCATGAAGTGGGCATTCGAGGAGTGGCGTCATTGGCTTGAAGGCGCTAAGCATCGCATGGTGGTCTTGACTGATCACAAAAACTTGACTTATCTCGAGTCTGCCAAGCGGTTGAATCCTAGACAGGCTCGTTGGTCGCTGTTTTTCTCCCGTTTTGACTTTGTGGTTTCGTACCTTCCGGGCTCTAAAAATGTGAAGGCGGATGCCCTGTCTAGGAGTTTTGTGCCCGATTCTCCGGGTTTGCCTGAGCCGACGGGTATTCTCAAAGAGGAAGTAATTTTGTCTGCCATCTCCCCTGATTTGCGGCGGGTGCTGCAAAAATTTCAGGCTAATAGACCTGACCGTTGCCCAGCGGGGAAACTGTTTGTCCCTGATAGGTGGACGAATAAAGTTATCTCTGAGGTTCATTGTTCGGTGTTGGCGGGTCATCCTGGAATCTTTGGTACCAGAGATTTGGTGGCTAGATCCTTTTGGTGGCCGTCTCTGTCGCGGGATGTGCGTTCTTTTGTGCAGTCCTGTGGGATTTGTGCTCGGGCTAAGCCCTGCTGTTCTCGTGCCAGTGGGTTGCTTTTGCCCTTGCCGGTCCCGAAGAGGCCTTGGACACATATCTCTATGGATTTTATTTCGGATCTCCCCGTCTCTCAAAGAATGTCGGTCATTTGGGTGGTCTGTGATCGCTTCTCTAAGATGGTCCATTTGGTGCCCTTGTCTAAATTGCCTTCCTCCTCTGATTTGGTGCCGTTGTTTTTCCAGCATGTGGTTCGTTTACATGGCATTCCAGAGAACATCGTTTCTGACAGAGGTTCCCGGTTTGTTTCGAGGTTTTGGCGAGCCTTTTGTGCTAGGATGGGCATTGATTTGTCTTTTTCCTCGGCTTTCCATCCTCAGACAAATGGCCAGACTGAACGAACCAATCAGACCTTGGAAACATATCTGAGATGTTTTGTTTCTGCTGATCAGGATGATTGGGTGTCCTTTTTGCCTTTGGCTGAGTTCGCCCTTAATAATCGGGCCAGCTCGGCTCCTTTGGTTTCGCCATTTTTCTGCAATTCTGGGTTCCACCCTCGTTTCTCTTCAGGGCAGGTTGAGTCTTCGGACTGTCCTGGTGTGGATACTGTGGTGGATAGGTTGCAGCAGATTTGGACTCATGTAGTGGACAATCTGACTTTGTCCCAGGAGAAGGCTCAACGTTTCGCTAACCGCAGGCGCTGTGTGGGTCCCCGACTTCGTGTTGGGGATTTGGTTTGGTTGTCATCTCGTTATATTCCTATGAAGGTTTCCTTTCCTAAATTTAAGCCTCGTTTCATTGGTCCATATAGGATTTCTGAAGTTCTTAATCCTGTGTCTTTTCGTTTGACTCTTCTGGCTTCTTTTTCCATCCATAACGTGTTCCATAGGTCATTGTTGCGGAGATACGTAGCACCTGTGGTTCCATCTATTGATCCTCCTGCTCCGGTTTTGGTTGAAGCGGAATTGGAGTATATTGTGGAGAAGATTTTGGATTCTCATGTTTCGAGATGGAAACTCCAGTATCTGGTTAAGTGGAAAGGTTATGGTCAGGAAGATAATTCCTGGGTCTTTGCCTCTGATGTCCATGCTGCCGATCTGGTTCGTGCCTTTCATGTGGCTCATCCTGGTCGGCCTGGGGGCTCCGGTGAGAGTTCGGTGACCCCTCCTCAAGGGGGGGGTACTGTTGTGAATTCTGTGGCCAAGCTCCCCCCTGTGGTCGTGAGTGGTACTGCGGCTGGTTCTGTCTATGAGCTTCCTTTGGTGGATGAGAGTGGTACTGCGGCTTCTGAGTTTCCTTCCTCAGGTGATGAGGTTAAGTCGTTAGGTGCTGCTCTATTTAACTCCACCTGGTGCTTGGATCCTGGCTTCCAGTCAATGTTCTAGTATTGGTCTTGCTTCCTCCTGGATCGTTCCTGTGGCCTGTCTATCCTGCAAAAGCTAAGTTTTGCTTGTGTTATTTTTTGTTTGCTATTTTTTCTGTCCAGCTTGCTTTATTGGTTTTTCTTGCTTGCTGGAAGCTCTGAGACGCAGAGGGAGCACCTCCGTACCGTTAGTCGGTGCGGAGGGTCTTTTTGCCCCTCTGCATGGTTGTTTGTAGGTTTTTGTGTTGACTGCAAAGCTATCTTTCCTATCCTCGGTCTATTCAGTAAGTCGGGCCTCACTTTGCTAAATCTATTTCATCTCTGTGTTTGTATTTTCATCTTACTCACAGTCATTATATGTGGGGGGCTGCCTTTTCCTTTGGGGAATTTCTCTGAGGCAAGGTAGGCTTATTTTTCTATCTTCAGGGCTAGTTAGTTTCTCAGGCTGTGCCGAGTTGCATATGGAGCGTTAGGCGCAATCCACGGCTACCTCTAGTGTGGTGTGATAGGATTAGGGAAATCTCCTATAAAGGGATTGGCTACACATATGGCACTTCCCAAATTCAAATACACCTTATAAATAAACGGAAGCTGATGCCAAACTTTAAATATTTAAATGAGAATATCTTTATTCAATACATCGATAAAACCATATCAAAGTGGAGATACATATGCATACAAAATAGTGCTGCCATATACAGGTAACTAGTAACAGAACCATATAAACAATTTCCAAGTAAACGTAGTTGTTAATTCATACTGACATAGAGGCACATATAAAGAGCCCTTACAGAGACAATATAAAGATTCAAGTGAGGTCTATTATGCTATAGAGAGGGTATATACATAAAGTTTTGCACCATATTCATAGCTGCATGCCTAATCTAAATTCCCTTCAAGTTAGCACAATCCAATAAGTAACGCCAATAGTAGAACCATAGCTATCTCAAGTAAATACTAATATGTATACTAGCCTCACACAAACCTCAATGCCAGCTCAGATAGATAAATAAAGTTTAATACATAACCTGTATATGCGGCACCTTCCCCGACGCGCGTTTCGCGTTCCGCTTCTTCTAAGGGGGTCTGTATAGTGTGTATCATTCGCTCGTTCTATTTATAGCCCACCTAATGCATTGGTGACAGCGGTATAGTAATGGCGCTCGCGTTCATGTTCAGGGACGCCGCGCCCGCGCAGATCGGCGTCCAACGTCATCCATCCACACCCCCATCCGACGCGTCAGAATTGAGGGGCGGAGAAGATGACGCGCAAAGATGCGTAACCACGGAGACGCCGGCATCCGGACACAGACGGAGCGCACTCACCACTGGAGGAAACAAACAGACAATCTAGACAAATAGGTCTGACGGGCGCTAAACTAGTAAGTCATACCGCGGCTACACTTGATTCATTGCCCGCAGGTACTAAGCCACAGGAAAACTATGGTGACTACATCTAATTATAAGGGACAGACTATATAAATATAAATCTATCCTAGAGACATTTGGCCTTTTGGGAGAGGTATGAGAATTTTATTTTTTCTTGAAGAATATTTGCGGCATTGCAGAAACAAAAACATTGCAATTTGAGCATTTTGAATATTTTTCGGTTTACATTGTTTACCAATTAAAGTGACCATTTTTATATTTAGATATGTTGGACTTTTATGGATGCATCAATACCATATACAGGTGTGTTGTGAATTCTGTGGCCAAGCTCCCTCCTGTGGTCGTGAGTGGTACTGCGGCTGGTTCTGTCTATGAGCTTCCTTTGGTGGATGAGAGTGGTACTGCGGCTTCTGAGTTTCCTTCCTCAGGTGATGAGGTTAAGTCGTTAGGTGCTGCTCTATTTATCTCCACCTGGTGCTTGGATCCTGGCCTCCAGTCAATGTTATATTATTGGTCTTGCTTCCTCCTGGATCGTTCCTGTGGCCTGTCTATCCTGCATAAGCTAAGTTTTGCTTGTGTTATTTTTTGTTTGCTATTTTTTCTGTCCAGCTTGCTTTATTGGTTTTTCTTGCTTGCTGGAAGCTCTGAGACGCAGAGGGAGCACCTCCGTACCGTTAGTCGGTGCGGACGGTCTTTTTGCCCCTCTGCGTGGTTGTTTGTAGGTTTTTGTGTTGACCGCAAAGCTATCTTTCCTATCCTCGGTCTATTCAGTAAGTCGGGCCTCACTTTGCTAAATCTATTTCATCTCTGTGTTTGTATTTTCATCTTACTCACAGTCATTATATGTGGGGGGCTGCCTTTTCCTTTGGGGAATTTCTCTGAGGCAAGGTAGGTTTATTTTTCTATCTTCAGGGCTAGTTAGTTTCTCAGGCTGTGCCGAGTTGCATAGGGAGCGTTAGGCGCAATCCACGGCTACCTCTAGTGTGGTGTGATAGGATTAGGGATTGCGGTCAGCAGAGTTCCCACGTCTCAGAGCTCGTCCTTTGTTTTTGGTAATTGTCAGGTCACTTTGTGTGCTCTGAACTTCAATGTCCATTGTGGTTCTGAATTACCTGTTCATAACATAGGTGCTTCTCACAAAATTACAATATCATCAAAAAGTCAATTTATTTAAGTTCTTGAATACAAAAAGTGAAACTCATATATTATATAGAGTCATTACAACATTACAAACAGAGTGCTCTATTTCAAGTGTTTGTAAAAAGAGAATTAGGCACCATTTGCTGAAAATAAGCAATGCTTACTGGTTCACACCTCAATATGCCTCCTTAGGATCTCTGTAGGGTGGTTCATTCACATAGATAACATCAAGGTAAATCATAAGAAATTTAAAGAATTGAAGCACTCAACCAGATCTTTCTTGATGTGCAATTTTATTCCATGGTAAAATGTGACATCAAACCATATTAAAGTGCAAAGTGCAGGTAGGAGGGGGGCTATGCAGATGAGAAAGCCTGATGGACTATAGCTGTTTCGTGCTTGCTTAGCGCTTGTACGGGTCCATCAGATGCACTCAACACTTGGTCCGGGCTCCTTTTTCATCAATTACTGCATCAATGCGGCGTGGCATGGGGGCAGTCAGATTGTGGCACTGCTGAGGTGTTATGGAAGTCCAGGTTGCTTTCATAGCAGCCTTCTGTTTGTCTGCTTTGTTAGGTCTGGTGTCTCTTATTTCTTGATAATACCCCATAGATTCTCTATGGGATTAAGGTAAGGTGAGTTTTCTGGCCAATCAAGCACATTGATACTGTTGTTTTTAAACCAGGTATTGGAAATTTTGGCAGTGTGGACATGTGCCAAGTCCTGTTGGAGAATGAAATTTCCATCTCCCAAAATCTTGTCGATAGAGGGAATCATGAAGTTCTCTAAAATGTCCTGGTAGATGGCTGCGCTGACTTTGGTCTTGATAAAACACAGTGGACCTACACCAGCAGATGACATGGCTCCCCAAACCATCACTGATTGTGGAAATTTCACACTAGACCTCAAGCAGATTGGATTGTGGCCTCTCCACTTATCCTTCAGACTCTGGAACCTTGATTTCCAAATGAAATGCAAAATTTACTTTCATCTGAAAACAACACCTTGGACTACTGAGCAACAGCGAAGTTCATTTTCTCCTTTTCCCAGGTAAGACACTTCTGGCATTGTCTATTGGTCATGAGTGGCTTGAAACAATGAATTTGACAATTGTAGCCCATGTGCTAGATACGTCTGTGTATGGTGGTTCTTGAAACAATGGCTCCAGCAGCAGTCATCTTCTTGTGAATGTCCCCGAAATTTTTGAATGACCTTTTCTTAACAATCCTTTCAAAGCTGCTGTTATCGCGGTGGCTTGTGCACATTTTTCTAGCACACTTTTTCCTTCCACTCAACTGTCCATTAATATGCTTGGATACAGCACTCTGTGAACAGCCGGTTTCTTTAGTAATGACCTTTTGTGGCATACCCTCCTTGTGGAGTGGTCAATGACTGCCTACTGGCATCTGTCAAGTCTGTGGTCTTCTCAATGATTGTGGAACCTACTGAAACAGACTAAGGGACTAGGGTTGAGCGACCTTTACTTTTATAGGATCGGGTCGGGTTTCACGAAACCCGACTTTTTCAAAAGTCGGGTCGAGTGAAATCGGCCGATCCTATAAAAAAGTCGGGGTCGGGGTCGGACGAAACCCGAAACCCAATGCAGTGCATTGGGTTTCCATGGTTCCCAGGGTCTGAAGGAGCGGAAACTCTCCTTCAGGCCCTGCGATCCATATTTTAGTGTAAAATAAAGAATTAAAATAAAAAATATCGCAATACTTACCCTCTGACGCGCCCTGGTACCAACCGGGAACCTTCCTTCCTTAGAAACAGCCTTCCAGGACCTTGCGGTGACGTTCGCGGTGACGTCGCGGCTTGTGATTGGCCGCGCGGCCGCCCATGTGACCGCTCGCGCGGCCAATCACAAGCCGCGACGTCACCGCGACGTCACCGAAGGTCCTGGAAGGGCTGATTCTTAGGAAGGAAGGCTGCCGGAAAGAAGCAGGGCGCGTCCGAGGGTGAGTATATACCTAATAGGAATATACTCACCCTCGGATGCGCCCTGCTTCTTTCCGGCAGCCTTCCTTCCTAAGAATCAGCCCTTCCAGGACCTTCGGTGACGTCGCGGTGACGTCGCGGCTTGTGATTGGCCGCGCGAGCGGTCACATGGGCGGCCGCGCGGCCAATCACAAGCCGCGACGTCACCGCGAACGTCACCGCAAGGTCCTGGAAGGCTGTTTCTAAGGAAGGAAGGTTCCCGGTTGGTACCAGGGCGCGTCAGAGGGTAAGTATTGCGATATTTTTTATTTTAATTCTTTATTTTACACTTAAATCTGAATTCCGGTACCAATTCCCGATATAAACATATCGGGAATCGGTATCGGAATTCCGATTCTAGATTCAAAAGATCGCCGACTTCATGGCCGACACCACACAGGGGTCGGGTCGGGTTTCACGAAACCCGACTTTGCTAAAAGTCGGCGACTTTTGAATATTTTCGACCCGTTTCGCTCAACCCTATAAGGGACCTTTTTAAATTGTTAGGTAGCAATTGCAGGTGTTTTTTGTTATTTATCCTAATTTACTCAGATAATGACTTTTGGGTTTTCATTGGCTGTAAGCCATAATCATCAACATTAACAGAAATAAACACTTAAAATAGATCACTCTGTTTGTAATGCCGCTACATAATATATGAGTTTCCCTTTTTGTATTGAAGAACTGAAATAAATTAACTTTTTGATGATATTCTAATTTTGTGAGAAGCACCTGTATATGATTTTTTTATTGTTATGTTTATTTTAATGAATGAAAAGATGGGTGTCTTCAACCTTTATGTTTTCTTATGTTCCTTATTAGGGTTGTGTGAAACGGATTGGACAAATTCAAAAATCGCCGACTTTAGGCAAAGTCGGGTTTCATGAAATCCTACCCGATCCTAGTGTGGGATCGGCCATGAGGTTGGCGATCTTCGCACCAAAGTCACGTTTCGTATGACGCGTTCAGCACCATTTTTCAGCCAATGAAGGAGGACGCAGAGTGTAGGCAACGTGATGACATAGGTCTTGGTCCCCACCATGTTAGAGAAGGGTATGACAGTGATTGGCTTGCTTTCTGCGGCATCACAGGGGCTATAAAGGGGCGTGCACACCGACCGCCCTCTTACTTCTGCCGATCGTAGCATAGGGAGAGGTTGCCGCAGCTTCATCAGAAGAAGGGATATAGTTAGGGAGGGAAGATTAAACCCCGAAACTGCTTGTGCTGTAGCAATTTCCACTGTTCAACACCACCATTTGTTTGCAGGGACAGAGGAGGCTATATTTTTGTGCATCAGCTCTGTAGCTTATTAGGCTGCCTTATAAGGCTCCCTGATAGCTGCATTGCTGTTTGCACGCTGCTCTGCAAAACAACTGCTTTTTTAAAAGCAAAAATCCTGTTGCTCCTTTCAGCACAGTTATTTTGTTTATTTATGCACACTTTTATGTGCAGCAGTCATTTTTACTGCTGCCATACTTGTCCTGAGATCATTGTAGGGAGATTGAAATTGTACTACAGTCCTTGTATTTTTTCATATATCTTCCAGCCACTTTCTGCCACTTACATTGTGTTGTTTTACACACTGGGCCTAAGTTTTGGTTCAGTCTCCCCCCAAAAAAAGTGAGATTCAAATTATCACAAATGGATATACTGCAGTCCTGTTAGTTTGTAGTATATCAGCCAGCCACTTTCTGCCACTTACATTGTGTTGTTTTATGCACAGGGCCTGAGGTTTGGTTTAGTCTCCCCCCCAAAAAAAGTGAGATTCAAATTATCACAAAGTGGATATACTTCAGTCCTGTTAGTTTGTCGTATGTCAACCAGCCACTTTCTGCCACTTACATTGTGTTGTTTTATGCACAGGGCCTGAGGTTGATTTAGTCTCCCCCTAAAAAAGTGAGATTCAAATTATCACAAAGTGGATATACTGCAGTCCTGTTAGTTTGTGGTATATCAGCCAGCCACTTTCTGCCACTTACATTGTGTTGTTTTATGCACAGGACCTGAGGTTTGGTTTAGTCTCCCCCCAAAAAAAAGTGAGATTCAAATTACCACAAAGTGGATATACTGCAGTCTTGTTAGTTTGTGGTATATCAGCCAGCCAGTTTCTGCCACTTACATTGTGTTGTTTTATACACAGGGCCTGAGGTTTGGTTTAGTCTCCCCCCCAAAAAAAGTGAGATTCAAATTATCACAAAGTGGATATACTGCAGTCCTGTTAGTTTGTGGTATATCAGCCAGCCACTTTCTGACACTTGCATTGTGTTGTTTTATGCACAGGGCCTGAGATTTGGTTTAGTCTCCCCCCAAAAAAAAGTGAGATTCAAATTATCACAAAGTGGATATACTGCAGTCCTGTTATTTTGTGATATATCAGACAGCCACTTTTAGCCACTTACATTGTGTTGCTTTTTGCACAGGGCCTGATGTTTTGTTCAGTCTCCCCCCCAAAAAAGGGAGATTTTAAATCTCAACACGTTTATATACATCTTCTGCCTTGTTTTACAGTACCATATAACGGTTGTTATTTTGGTTAGATTTTTCAAAAAATGAGGAAGTCAGGTGGAAGAGGATGTGGGCGATGGTTGCCAGCTGGTACTGATGGTGGTGGTGGTGCATCTGGTGATAGTGGCAAAATCACAATAGCACCTAAGGCTGGAGGTGTTGAGCCAGCGTCATCATCTGGCTACATAAGGCCTCGAAGGCTCCCTTATCTGGGAGTAGGAAAACGGCTTTTAAAGCCGGAGCAGCAGGAAAAAGTTTTGGCTTTCCTTGCTGACTCAGCCTCTAGCTCTTTCGCCTCCTCTTCAGAAAGTTCCAAATATAAAAGCGAGTCGTCAGTGGATGCTCCCGGTCAGGAACAAGACGTTTCCTTGTGTCCTTCACCCAAACCAAAAGTGAAGGATGCGTCAGGCGACACTACAGGTTACTCCATGGAGCTCTTTACACATACCGTGCCTGGGTTAGAACAGGAAATTGTTAACTGCCAATTACAAGATTAATCGGACATGGAGTGCACTGATGCACAGCCACAGCTAGATTATTATGCTGTTCCATTGACTCAGATCACAACATTGCCCTCGCAGTGTACTGAGCCAGAATCTGACACTGATGAGACTATGTTGCCCCATCCCGAACACTATAGCACCTTACACGTTGACACAGAGGAAGGTGCACATGACATTGAAGAGGAGGTGATAGATGACCCAGTTGTTGACCCAGATTGGCAGCCATTGGGAGAAGAGGGTGCCACTGCCAGTAGCTCAGAAGCGGAGGAGGATGATCCGCAGCAGTCATCTACATCGCAACAGCTGTCATCTGGCAGGCCCGTTTCAGGCCAAAAACGTTTGTCAAAAACAAAAACAGTTTTAGGACAGCATGGCCATCCGGTGAAAGTAACACAGCGTGCAATGCCTGAAAAGGTATTCCATAGTAGGAAGTTTGCAGTGTGGCAATTTTTAACCAAGATCCGAATGATCAGTTAAAAGTTATCTGTAAGAAGTGCTCAAAGACCTTTAGCAGTGGGAAGAATCTTCAAAATTTAAATACAACGTGCATGCTTGGACATTTAACCAGCATGCACTTGCAAGCCGGGACTAACTATCAAACGTCCCGTACCATTGGTGCACCTGCTCAGAATGAAGGTAATCAGCAATGCTACATTGCTTCCCTCACTGTAAGCCCACCGGTTAGGACACCACCAGCAGCAAATGTGGAGGTATCGTCGCAAGGCTAAATCAGTCAGGGAGTCACAAGGTTATTGGTAGGAAACACTGTATGTAGGCCAACATTGATAATACCATCACCAACTCTCTCTCAATCCGCCATGTCCACCACCACCACCACCGCTAGTTCCACCATATGCACCTCTCAAGTCCAGCTCACCCTACAAGAGTCTCTTGTTAGAAAAAGAATGTACTCATCCTCTCATCTGCGTACACAGGGTTTGAACGCCGATATTGCTAGACTAATCTTGTTAGAGATGATGCCCTACCGGTTGGTTGAAATCAAAGCTTTCAAAGCCCTGATGGCCTATGCAGTACCACGCTATGACCTACCCAGTCGACAGTTCTTTGCGAGAAAAGCCATCCCAGCCCTCCATCAGCATGTCAAAGACTGCATTGTCCATGCACTGAGGCAATCATTCAGTAGAAAGGTGCACTTCACAACAGATGCATGGACCAGTAGGCATGGCCAGGGACGTTACGTGTCCATCACGGCACACTGGGTTAATGTGGTGGATACAGGGTCCACAGGGGACAGCCATAGTGGGACAGTTCTGCCTAGCCCATGGTCTAGGAAACAGTTGGCTATAGGCATTTGCCGCCCCTCCTCCTCCTCATCCAGAAGCGAAAGCTTGTCCACAGAGCACAGTCGCATGACCACTCCATCCGCAGCTGCCAGTGTCGCACACGAGGTGTCCCATTATCGAACAGCTAGTGGTAAGCATCAGCATTCTGTGTTAGAAATTAATTGTTTGGGCGACAACAGACACACCCCGGAAGTACTGGCTGAGTACTTGCAGCAACAAACTCAGTCATGGCTGGGCAGTGTACATCTTGAGGCAGGCAAGGTAGTCAGTGATAATGGAAGAAATATTATGGCTGCCATAGCCCTTTCAGAACTTAAACACATACCTTGCCTGGCTCACACCTTGAACCTGGTGGTGCAGTGCTTCCTCAAAAATTATCCAGAGATACCAGTTTTGCTCCTGAAGGTGCAAAGACTTTGCTCGCACATCCGCTGGTCGCCCGTACACTCCAGCCGTATGGTGAACCATCAGCGATCGCTAAATCTTCACCAGCACCACCTAATCGATGTTGCAACAAGGTGGAACTCCACACTGCACATGGTTCAGAGGCTGTGCGAACAGAGGCGTGCTGTAATTAATTTGTGGGAGGATACACATACACGGGCAGGCAGTTGGATGGCAGACATGGAGTTGTCTGGTGTGCAATGGTCGAAGCTCCATGACCTCTGTCAAGTCCTTCAGTGTTTTGAGGAATGCACATGGCTGATAAGTGCAGACGACGCCATCATAAGCATGAGCATCACACTAATGTGTCTGCTGATGCAAAGTTTGATGCACATTAAGGAGCTAGCGTCTGCAGCTGAGGAGGAGGGAAGCCTTGATGACAGTAAGCCATTGTTTGCTCAGGGAACTCTCCTGGACGAGGTGGCGGACGAAGAGGAGGAGGATGATGGGGATGAATATTTATGGGAGGAGGATGCTTCACAGGGGCAATAGAAACTGGTGGCGTTGCAAGGTCGGGTACAGGGTTTTTGCGGGACACAAGTGATGTTGATTTGCACGAAAGTGCTCCTCAACCCAGCACAAGCAGTGAATTGACACCTGGAAGATTGGCCCACATAGCTGAGTATGCCTTGTGTATCCTAAAAAGGGACCCCCGCATTATCAAAATGATGACCAATGACAATTACTGGTTGGCCTGCCTTCTGGATCCACGATATAAAGGAAAATTACAAAATATCATGCCACATGAGAACCTTGAGCAAATTTTGGCTTTCAAACAAGCAACTCTTGTAGACCGTTTGTTTCAGGCATTCCCAGCACACAGCGGCAGTGATGGTTCTCACAAGAGCCATAGGGGGCAACATGGCAGAGGTGTTAGAGGTGCACAAATCCAAAGTGGCATTGGACAGAGGGGTTTTATGACCAGGTTGTGGAGTGATTTCGCAATGACCGCTGACACGACAGGAACTGCTGCATTGATTCAAAGTGACAGGAGACCGCATTTGTCCAGTATGTTTACGAACTACTTTTCCTCCCTTATCGATGTTCTCCCTCACAGGTCATTCCCCTTTGATTACTGGGCATCTAAAATAGACACCTGGCCTGAATTGGCAGAATATGCATTACAGAGCTCGCTTGCCCTGCTTCTAGTGTGCTATCAAAAAGAGTCTTCAGTGCTGCTGGTTCAATACTGACCGAAAAAGGACACATCTGGCTACCCAGAATGTTGATGATCTAACCTTCATTAAAATGAACCAATCATGGATTTCAAATTATTTTGTACCACCTTCTCTTGCTGACGTGTAGCTTGCCTGAAAAATGTCTTGCTTTTGGCCTCCTCTTACTGACTTCTCCAATTCCGCCATTTGTAGCTGCTGAATGTCCACCATGGGCCATTTTTATACCTCCCTAAATGGGCTGACTCCCCCCACAGGGCCGTGGTCACCACCTGGCGCGAGCACCCATGCGAGTGCCATTTGCCTGGACAGGTGGGTGCGCCCACTCTTGGGCGACGACACTGGCACAGGGTCCCTCATAGTACAATGAAGTGTCTCTGATGGTGGTGGTGCACATCCAACGTCAGACACACTGTCGTAATATGAGGGGCCCTTTGCCAGTACCGCCACCCACGAGAGAGTGTTCACCCCAGCTCGAACAGTGCTTTACCACTTGCAATACTTACCTCTCCCTGCTCCACCACTGTGTAGTCTGTGCTGTTAAATCCTTCAATGACACTGCCAATACAAATTTGTTGAAATTATAGATGACAGTTAACATATACAGGGGCCATGGCCTCCATTTAGACCAGTTAATACGTTGCGCCTACTACCACTGTCTGCTACTCAGCAGAGAAGCCCACCCCAGTACCTAGCTATGCCACCTGTTTAGTTCTGTTACCAATTTTGAACTGCATTTAGCCTACTTTATTATTTGGGCCTACTAACTGTGTCTGCGCCACTCATTACAGTTGTCCTCCACTGAACAAAGAATTGCCGCCTGTTTAGTCCTGTTACCAATTTTGAACTGCATTTAGCCTACTTTTTCATTGTGGGCCTACAAACTGTGCCTGCACCACTCATTACATTTGTCCTCCACTGAACAAAGCTATGCCGCCTGTTTAGTCCTGTTACCAATTTTGAACTGCATTTAGTTTACTTTTTTATTTTGTGCCTACTAACTGTGTCTGCACCACTCATTACAGTTGTACTCCACTGAACAAAGCAATGCTGCCTGTTTAGTCCTGTTACCAATTTTGAACTGCATTTAGCCTACTTTTTTATTGTGGGCCTACAAACTTTGTCTGCGCCACTCATTACAATTGTCCTCCAATGAACAAAGCAATGCAGCCTGTTTAGTCCTGTTACCAATTTTGAATTGCATTTAGCCTACTTTTTTTATTGTGGGCCTACAAACTGTGTCTGCGCCACTCATTACAGTTGTCCTCCACTGAACAAAGCAATGCCGCCTGTTTATTCCTGTTACAAATTTTGAACTGCATTTAGCCTACTTTTTTATTATGGGCCTACAAATTGTGTCTGTGCCACTCATTACAGTTGTCCTCCACTGAACAAAGCAATGCTGCCTGTTTAGTCCTGTTACCAATTTTGAACTGCATTTAGCCTACTTTTTTATTGCGGGCCTACAAACTTTGTCTGCGCCACTCATTACAATTGTCCTCCAATGAACAAAGCAATGCCGCCTGTTTAGTCCTGTTACCAATTTTGAACTGCATTTAGCCTACTTTATTATTTTGGCCTATATCTGTGTTTCCTCCTCATCCTGCCCTTCACCCAGCCACTGCTAGATGAGTCTGCTGGTGCATTGACCCAGACCACTACATTCCCCTTGCCCTCTACGCATCCAGAATCTGACCCTGCTGAATGTCAGGATCCCCTTCCCGCATACCATACCACCTTACACAGGGACAAAGAGGAAGGTGCAGATAAGAGTGCAGGTTCCTTCATCAGGTGGGGGGCATACTTGTTGGCGACGTCACTGGCACAGGGCCTCTCATAGTACGCAAAAGTGTCTCTGGCAGTGGGAGGCACCAGCCACCGTCAAACACACCTCCGTACCATGAGGGGCCCTGTGCCAGTGCCAAGTGCCAACGAGTGGGCCCCCCTGCTTGCTCAGGATCACAGCACTTGCAAAGATGAAATACTTACCTCTCCCTGCTCCACCGCCGTGACGTATTCTGCGTTTCCTGGGCCCATGAAAATCTTGAGCCAGCCCTTCCCCCCCACAACTTTAGCCAAATGACCCCCTGATTTCAATGCCTAACTATTATTATAAAGTAAATTAAGATTGACAAGCTTAAGAAATAAGAATTGATGATTTTGGCATTAAAATGGACACTGTAGGTGTTTTCCTGTCCTCCACTCACTGCTGACTTTGATTCCCCATTTACTTGCATTGGGCTTCGTGATTCGGTCGGCACCTGACTTTTTGCCATAATCGGCCGATTTCACCTGACCTGACTTTTGACAAAGTCGGGTTTCGCGAAACCCGACCCGATCCTAAAAAAGTAAAAGTCACTCAACTCTATTCCTCATCATAGAGACAGACTGTGCTTCTGGGTGAGCCTGAGGGCAGGTCTTTCCTTGGTTTCTCTGGCTTAAAGCAGGAACATAAGACTCTGCCCACAGCTCCGCCCTAGAGCACGAGAATCTCATTAACTGAAAACTTCTAACACTGATTACACAAGAATTTCAAGATGGATTTCTTGACCCTAGGTATTATTGTAATAGGTGTAACAGCGGGAACCTGACAGTGTCTGTAGTTTACTTAACAAAATCCTTCTGACAGGTTTGCTTTAAGCATGGATTTGTCATACTCTGCACATTCTCAACGGGAGCTCGGCCACCGATTAAATGTCCATAGGAGATTATGTTATCATGTACCGTGGCATACCAGCTTCTTTGTATTGGGTTTTCTGTTGTCTTTGGAAAGTACTCTTACAATAAATACAACAAATAGAAATACTGGACATTTTAAAGGAAATGCATTAAAGGATATATTTTAATAATAAGGGCTCGTAGGAAAACTGCAGTAATAGTGCCATGTGGACAACATTTAAATATATATATAAAGACGAGGGAATATATAAGGGCAGTTGTCAGTAAATATGTTTTTTCATCTGTTTGGTTAAAAAAAATCTGAGTTCTTTTTTAAAGCGCCAGTTTTAAACAAAAAAAAAAAACATAATTTTTTGTTTCTCTGTAGAGAAGTTTGTGCTATGTATAGTATGTCCCCACATGGCTACCTATTGGTTGTGATGTCAGTTAGTGACTTTCGACAATTTTCCTATTAAATCATGATAATGAATTTAATTTTTGATCATGAGGAATTGGTCCATAAAGGAAAATTGGCAAGAACGTAAGGATGGTCACATTTGTTCACCTAATTAATAGCTTAGAAATTGCAGTGTTAAATAAAGTTAGATTTTTAATCATCTTACATCTTTCAATAACCATGATTTATCTTGACCCTGTGGCCTTTTAGAAGGTGATGTGTTAAAATCAATCAGTAAAACAAAGGAAATAATTTTTGTCATTGACACAAAGAGTAAAAATGTAATTTGTTAAAATTGATATAGAGTTCTGTAGGCAACTCAGTTGATGCAGTCAAAAGTTTAAGCATATTTAGCATTTTATAGCATTAGACATTCAGACTTGATACAAACCGAGACATCAAAAACAAAACAACTATTGACTTTCTAACAAGCTGACCCATAGACGGTAATATAATAAATGTTATAGTGAGGATAAGCCCTATAAAATCCAAATTCATCAGTGCTAACTAGGAAAATTTATTACAACAATGTCAGTCAACTTATTTTAAATCAATACAAATCTCCCATAAACCCCTTAAAATCCAATAAGAATGTAGCAAACTCTTTCTGTAACAGATTAGTGTTAATGCAAAAATAAAGTGCCCCAAGGATAATGATCCATTGTGGCTGAGCAGACAGCCGTTATTTCTTAGGCATTTTCATTTATTTTACTTTGGACATCTTTATTGGCATCTAAGACGTATGACATAATGCTCAATATTTTATCTTGAGGAATAATATATTGAAATGTTAACAATCCCCTGGAGACAGTGGGTTTCAGCTTCTTACACATTTCTGCTGAATATGTTTTAAAGACTTCAGAAAGTTTTCTAATAAATACTTCTATTTTTTTGTTAAAAAATGTATGAGTTTCCTTGTGAAATCATAGCAAAATCGTGCAAGAAATAAGAATGAAAAAGTGGCAAAAAAGTTGAGATGGTGGAAAAGATAAGTTTACATACATATAGAGTACTGACCAAAAGTTTGGACACACCTTCTCATTTAAAGATTTTTCTGTATTTTCATGACTATGAAAATCATACATTCACACTGAAGGCATCAAAACTATGAATTAACAAATGTGGATTTACAGTTAGGGCCAGAAATATTTGGACAGTGACACAATTTTCGCGAGTTGGGCTCTGCATGCCACCACATTGGATTTGAAATGAAACCTCTACAACAGAATTCAAGTGCAGATTGTAACGTTTAATTTGAAGGGTTGAACAAAAATATCTGATAGAAAATGTAGGAATTGTACACATTTCTTTACAAACACTCCACATTTTAGGAGGTCAAAAGTAATTGGACAAATAAACATAACCCAAACAAAATATTTTTATTTTCAATATTTTGTTGCAAATCCTTTGGAGGCAATCACTGCCTTAAGTCTGGAACCCATGGACATCACCAAACGCTGGGTTTCCTCCTTCTTAATGCTTTGCCAGGCCTTTACAGCCGCAGCCTTCAGGTCTTGCTTGTTTGTGGGTCTTTCCATCTTAAGTCTGGATTTGAGCAAGTGAAATGCATGCTCAATTGGGTTTAGATCTGGAGATTGACTTGGCCATTGCAGAATGTTCCACTTTTTGGCACTCATGAACTCCTGGGTAGCTTTGGATGTATGCTTGGGGTCATTGTCCATCTGTACTATGAAGCGCCGTCCAATCAACTTTGCAGCATTTGGCTGAATCTGGGCTGAAAGTATATCCCGGTACACTTCAGAATTCATCCGGCTACTCTTGTCTGCTCTTATGTCATCAATAAACACAAGTGACCCAGTGCCATTGAAAGCCATGCATGCCCATGCCATCACGTTGCCTCCACCATGTCTTACAGAGGATGTGGTGTGCCTTGGATCATGTGCCGTTCCCTTTCATCTCCAAACTTTTTTCTTCCCATCATTCTGGTACAGGTTGATCTTTGTCTCATCTGTCCATAGAATACTTTTCCAGAACTGAGCTGGCTTCTTGAGGTGTTTTTCTGCAAATTTAACTCTGGCCTGTCTATTTTTGGTATTGATGAATGGTTTGCATCTAGATGTGAACCCTTTGTATTTACTGTCATGGAGTCTTCTCTTTACTGTTGACTTAGAGACAGATACACCTACTTCACTGAGAGTGTTCTGGACTTCAGTTGATGTTGTGAACGGGTTCTTCTTCACCAAATTAAGTATGCGGCGATCATCCACCACTGTTGTCATCCGTGGACGCCCAGGCCTTTTTGAGTTCCCAAGCTCACCAGTCAATTCCTTTTTTCTCAGAATGTACCCAACTGTTGATTTTGCTACTCCAAGCATGTCTGCTATCTCTCTGATGGATTTTTTCTTTTTTTTCAGCCTCAGGATGTTCTGCTTCACCTCAATTGAGAGTTCCTTTGACCGCATGTTGTCTGCTCACAGCAACAGCTTCCAAATGCAAAACCACACACCTGGAATCCACCCCTGACCTTTTAACTACTTCATTGATTACAGGTTAACGAGGGAGACGCCTTCAGAGTTAATTGCAGGCCTTAGAGTCCATTGTCCAATTACTTTTGGTCCCTTGAAAAAGAGGACGCTATGCATTACAGAGCTATGATTCCTAAACCCTTTCTCCGATTTGGATGTGGAAACTATCATATTGCAGCTGGGAGTGTGCACTTTCAGCCCACATTATATATATAATTGTATTTCTGAACATGTTTTTGTAAACAGCTAAAATAACAAAACTTGTGTCACTGTCCAAATATTTCTGGCCCTAACTGTATATAGTTAACAAAAAAGTGTGAAACAACTGAAATTATGTCTTATATTCTAGGTTTTTCAAAGTAGCCACCCTTTGCTTTGATGACTGCTTTGCACACTCTTGGCGTTCTCTTGATGAGCTTCATGAGGTAGTCACCGGAATGGTCTTACAACAATCTTGAAGGAGTTCCCAGAGATGCTTAGCACTTGTTGGCCCTTTTGCCTTCACTCTGCGGTCCAGCTCACGCCAAATCATCTCAATTGGGTTCAGGTCTGGTGACTGTGGGGACCAGGTCATTTGGCGTAGCACCCCATCACTCTCTTTCTTGGTCAAATAGTGCTTACACAGCCTGGAGGTGTGTTTGGGGTCATTGTCCTGTTGAAAAATAAATGATGATCGAACTAAATGCAAACCGGATGGAATAGCATACCGCTGCAAGATGTTATGGTAGCCATTCTGGTTCAGTATGCCTTCAATTTTGAATAAATTCCCAACATTGTCACCAGCAAAGCACCCCCACACCACCACACCTCTTCCTCCATGCTTCACGGTGGAAACCAGGCATGTAGAGTCCATCCGTTCACCTTTTCTGCGTCGCACAAACACACGGTTGTTGGAACCAAAGATCTCAAATTTGGACTCATCAGACCAAAGCACAGATTTCCGCTGGTCTAATGTCCATTCCTTGTGTTCTTTAGCCCAAACAAGTCTCTTCTGCTTGTTGCCTGTCCTTAGCAGTGGTTTCCTAGCAGCTATTTTACCATGAAGGCCTGCTGCATAAAGTCTCCTCTTAACAGTTGTTGTAGAGATGTGTCTGCTGCTAGAACTCTGTGTTGCATTGACCTGGTCTCTAATCTGAGCTGCTGTTAACCTGCAATTTCTGAGGCTGGTGACTCAGATAAACTTATCCTCAGAAGCAGAGGTGACTCTTGGTCTTCCTTTCCTGGGGCGGTCCTCATGTGAGCCAGTTTCTTTGTAGCGCTTGATGTTTTTTGCCACTGCACTTGGGGACACTTTCAAAGTTTGCCCAATTTTTTGGACTGACTGACATTCATTTCTTAAAGTAATGATGGCCACTTGTTTTTCTTTACTTAGCTGCTTTTTTCTTGTCATAATACAAATTCTAACAGTCTATTCAATAGGACTATCAGCTGTGTATCCACCAGACATCTGCACAACACAACTGATGGTCCCAACACCAGTTATAAGGCAAGAAATCCCACTTATTATACCTGACAGTGCACATCTGTAAAGTGAAAACCATTCCCGGTGACTACCTCTTGAAGCTCATCAAGAGAATGCCAAGAGTGTGCAAAGCAGTCATCAAAGCAAAAGGTGGCTACTTTGAAGAACCTAAAATATAAGACATAATTTCAGTTGTTTCGCACTTTTTTGTTAAGTATATAATTCCACATGTGTTAATTCATAGTTTTGATGCCTTCAGTGTGAATGTATAATCTTCACAGTCATGAAAATACAGAAAAATCTTTAAATGAGAAGGTGTGTCCAAACTTTTGGTCTGTACTGTATGTATATAAGCATATTACCCAGATAATATAAGCATGCCATCTTGATCAGGATTCCATTTTAACAGAGACTAATGCAATTATTAAAATAGTAAACTTTCAGATTTGTGTCATTTATTTGTGATTGTTGTGTACAAA
This sequence comes from Ranitomeya imitator, assembly GCF_032444005.1. Taxonomy (NCBI): domain Eukaryota; kingdom Metazoa; phylum Chordata; class Amphibia; order Anura; family Dendrobatidae; genus Ranitomeya; species Ranitomeya imitator. Next base: position 67,038,685 of record NC_091284.1, on the reverse strand, counting down.
TGAATGTCACACAAATGCCATGCAGATGTTAAAAACGGACTTATGATTGTCACATAGATTGCATACGGATGACAATATGGATGAAACTTGTCTTTGTTTTCTTCTTGCTGAAAAATGTTTGATTTGTCATACGTTCATGTGAACTTAAAGGAGCATTCCCATCTCCAAGACCCTCTCAATAAGTATTACATGCAATAATAATAATATTAGCAAATACCTCCAATCAGAAATGTAGTATAGTTCTTCTGGTATGCATGGTTACTACCACTCAAATAGTGACTGTTAGTTAGCTGTTAGTAGTAGTAACCATGGATACCTTAGCTACTGCAATGCCCTGCACATGGGGTAAGCGACACAGTAAGAACTATATTACATTTCTAATTGGAGTTATTTGCTATTATTAATAATATAACACCTACTACATATTGGGATTATATCTTGGAGATGGGAATATCCCTTTAACAATCTATGCTGGCATAGTGTTTTCACGTTTGCATCCACAAAACCCTGAGACTTCCAAAAAAACATTAAACATTGGCTTGGTGCCTTTTTAACCTTTTAAAGACTAGGATAATATTGACCTTCAGGATGTCGCTTTTTTTGTGTTACGTTGCCTCACTGAATTTCAAGATTGATACTTTTTTATTTTGAGTCCTTATAATATTTGATTGATTTACTTAAAGTGAATCTTTTGGCAGGATTTTGCTAAGTAATCTAGAGACACTGTCATGTTGCAGCTGTTATACTGATTAAAATGATACCTGGGGTGAAGAAATCCATCTTGTGGTTCTTGTGTAATCCATGTTTGAACCTTTCAGTTTATGAGATGCTCATGCTCTGGGGCAGGACTGTAGGCAGAGTCTTATCTTCCTATTCTATGCCAGAGAAGCCAAGGAAAGACCTGCTCACAGGCCTCCCTCAAGCACAAACAGTCCATCTTTGTCTCTGTCTCTATGATGAGGAACATGTTTGTGCTTCGGGTTGGCCTGTGGTTGTTTCTCTGGCTTAGAGCAGGAAGATAAGACTCTGCCTACAGTCCCACCCTGGAACATGAGGATCTCATCAACTTAAAGTTTCTAACACTGATTACACAAGAACCACCAGATGGATTTCTTCACCCCTTGTATCATTTTAATCGGTGTAACAGCGGCCACTTGACAGTATCTGTAGTTTACTTAGCAAAATCCTGCTGACAGGTTTGCTTTACTTTATTGTGCATTTTTAAAATAATTTTTGGCCTTTTTTTGTAGTTAAAATGCAAAAAACGAAAATTAATCCAGCCATTTTTCTTCCCAATTTAAATTGAGCTTTTTTATTGAATCATCAGTTTTAGCTTGTTAATTTTCTAATCCGATGTTGATTTATAGCTTCATATCTCCTTATATGCTTAAGATGTCACAAACCTACACATTGAGAGAGGTCGGTCAAAGGAGAGTAATTATAAATTTGAAAAATTATTGTCATAGTTTAAAAATGCAGCACTGCATGGTTGACATTGAAATGATCAACAAACCATGACATATTTAGATATTTGACATTTACTACATCAGCTGTTAGTGGCTGTCTGCCTTAGGCCGGTTTCACACGTCAGTGGCTCCGGTACGTGAAGTGACAGTTTCCTCACGTACCGGAGACACTGACTCACGTAGACACATTAAAATCAATGTGTCTCTGCACATGTCAGCGTGTTTTCACTGACTGTTTGTCCGTTTGAAAAACACAGAGACATGTCAGTGTTTGTGGGAACGCATGGATCACACGGACTGTAGCGCACTGTAGCGCTGTCTCCTGCACGGCACACGGACTGCACATGGACAGCATCCGGGTGCGGTACATGTGTGTACCGTGTGTCTGTTTGAAAAACACGGAGACATGTCAGTGTTTGTGGGAACGCATGGATCATACGGACTGTAGCGTACTGTAGCGCTGTCTCCTGCACGGCAGACGGACTGCACACGGACAGCATCCATGTGCGGTACATGTTTTACACGGACCCATTGACTTTAATAGTCAATGGGTCCGTGTAAAACATGTACCGCACACGGATGCTGTCCGTGTGCAGTCCGTGTGCCGTGCAGGAGACAGCGCTACAGTAAGCGCTGTCCCCCCAGCTTGTGGTGCTGAAGCCCCATTCATTCTGTTACGGACCGGCGGAACGCACCAAGTATAGATAATAAGAAACTAGGTGCGTTCGCAGTCCGAGGTCCACCGTGCAGGTAAAAGACCCTGCTGCTAGTAAGACGGACTATATGGCGGTACTAAGTATACACACATGGGTTAACTTCACCCTGCGTGAAGGAAGCAATCCTGTTGCGTCACAGGACCGCAGTACCGCACATAAAGTGCGAGCAAGAAGTCAGCGGACTCAACCCCTACACAGGATTGAAGTCCGATTAGATACTTGCTGGCATAACACCACAACTGGGTGTGTCAGAGGAATATAAATAATAATATAAAGGCACAAGAGTGCGTGCGGTGCCGCACTGACGGATGCCACTAACCACCCAGGCTTGGGTCAGGAAAGCGCAGAGCAAGCGCACGGCGCCGTACTGGCGGACACAGCAACTGGTAGCTGAAATGTGTGTTTCGTGCTGTTGGATAAGTCGGGCGCTAGATAGCAAACATACACCTTCCGCGAACAGACATTCAATAGGGAGGGTTATTTAAAGAGCGACTTTCACTCACAACACACACACATATTTACAAGACAATACTAGCGCATGGCCGTGCGGTCATGCGCAGTTTATATAGTAGCAGCACAGGAAGCAGCTCCAGAAGTTTTGCCCTTCCAGGACCTGCCAAGAGGACCAATGGGATGTGCTGCAATACCTAAGCATGTGACCCTCGATCTCCAACGGGAGATCCTGCCCTGGGCATGCTCAGACAGAGAAAAGCAGGACTTAGATCCAGAAACGTCCACTCGCCGCTGCCCAGCACTGGCTTCAATAGCAGAAGCAGGAAAAGCAGCAGTAACTCTTCGAACAGAGTCAGACTAAGCGAGACGCTGGGATCGACGTCCCTGCTGAGTAGACTCCACCGCGGCTGGAGAAGAATGGGAGACCGCAGCGGAGACGGATCGAGATTCCCCCAGTGCAGCAGAGGAAACTCGACTCCTAACACATTCCTTCTTGCAGGAGCGTTCGCTGGAGCGAAGGAATGAAAAATCTTTTTTTTTTTTTTTTTAAATACAGTTCCCGGTAATTCATCACTGTAATAAGCGGCACCACGTGACCGCTCATACAGAAAGAGCTGCGACGCTAAGAGGAAGCATCGAGGGAGCTGGGTAAGTATTTTAATGCCAGCGGGCGGGCGCACAGGGGGAGGGAGGGATTGAGGGAGGAGATTACCGGGAACTTTATTTTAACAACAAAAAAAATGATTTTTCATTCCTTCGCTCCAGCGAACACTGCTGGGAAGAAGAAATGAATGGGGCTTCAGCACCCAAAGCAGGGGACAGCGCTTAACTCTAGCGCTGTCTCCTGCACGGTGCGTGTGGTACCCAGTCAGCACACGGACGGCACACGGCTTCCGCACGTGTGCCACACTGATGTGCCACGTGTGCACATGGACACACGGACACGGATAACTCCGGTACCGATTTTTCCGGTACCGGAATTATCTGGATGTGTGGGACAGGCCTTAAGGGTTGTTTCAATCCATAGATTTTGGAACAATAATAATAATAATAATAATAATTTCCACAATTGGATGTGTTTAAAATTTTTTTCTTGTGCTGAGATAATCTTATAAATGTGCTACTGCTATGTACTATGTAATGGCGGTGTCTGACCATTCAATAACATGGTCTGATCATACCACAGCTCTTTGGCCGGCCTCACACTCAGCGTTGAAAAATATGGTCCGTATTTTACGGCCGTAATACGCTCCAAAATTAGAAATACGGTGGTCCGTAAGAACTCCGTAGGCAAGGTGTGGTCGCGTATTTTGCGCATGTAATGTTGCGTATGTAATCCGTATGCCCACCGTAATGCGTATTTTTCACGCAACCTGACAAAATGGACATATAACGGTTTTGGCGGATGAAATTGATTTAAATTACCCTCATCAACCCTATTTAAGGCCTCTACAATAGGTGTCTCACTCCCATATGGTCATTTTGTGGTTTTGCAACTGTTGGAGTGTTGTTGTAACATTTTGACCATGTCTGACCACCTGCAGTTCACCCCAACGCAGCGTGTTTTGTTTAACTGGCTATTGTCTCGTCGGTTTGGGCACCCATACCCTGTGATTGTGGATCCGCGAAGGAGGAGCAGAAGAATGTGGGTGAATCCTCTTCTGACTAAACGCCTCACTAAAGGCCATTTTCATCAGCTATATACAGCTCTGCGGGAACATCCAGACAAGTTTTATCTGTACTGTCGCATGTCTATACAAACCTTTGACAGATTGTTGGAGATATTACGCCCAGGAATAACATTTCAGGACACAAGGCTGCGCAAAGCCATCTCTGCTGAGGAGCGTCTTCTCCTCACGTTACGGTATGTATTCTCCATCCTCACATACTGTATGTTGATGATCTTTTTTATAAATGTTTCTTCTTTTTTAAATTTTTACCCATAATATGTGTACATTAAGGCCAAAGCAGATGCGACAACGTGACGTAACTGTTATATTTCAGCCCCTTAAGGCCATTTTTCCCATTTCAGTGTTAATTTAGTAGGCCACAAATGCAAATATGATTGTGCTTATTCATGTTTTGTGTGCACTCTTGAAACAAACCTAATTTATTGTGTTTGTTTCACTTACAGATTTCTGTCCACTGGATTGTCCTTTGCGGGTCTCCACCTTGAATTTTTGATTGGCCGCTCCACCATTTCTGGCATTGTGCGGTTAACCTGTCGCCAAATATGGGATAGACTTAAGGACCTTGTGATGCCTGAGCCCAAACAGGCTGATTGGCTCAAAATAGCCCGTGGGTTCAAGGTCAATTGTGACTTCCCAAACTGCATTGGAGCGGTGGATGGGAAACATATTAGGGTACGTAAGCCGCCGAACTCTGGCTCCCAATTCTACAACTATAAGCAGTTTTTCTCTGTAGCTCTGTTAGCTGTAGTTGACAGTAACTACAGGTTTATAATTGTAGACATTGGGGCCTATGGACGAACTGGAGACTCTAGGGTCTTCAATTCGTCTATAATGGGTCGGCGGCTACGTGAAAACCAGTTAGACCTCCCACCACCACAACAACTCCCAGGCTCCACTGCAGAAGCACTGCCATTTTTTTTTGTTGGAGATGAGGCCTTCCAACTCACCAGACACGTCATGAGGCTTTATCCCCGGCGCAACCTGGACCACCGTCGGAGGATATTTAATTTGCGCCTTTCTAGGGCGCGCAGACTGGTGGAGTGCGCCTTTGGTATTCTGGTGGCCAAATGGCGTGTCCTATAGACTGCCATGCAGCTCAGTGAGGCTACAGTCAATGAAGTAATCAAAGCATCTGTAATTTTGCACAACTATACCCGCATACATGATTGCTTCTCAGATGGTAATGATGAACACATGTTGCGTAGTGTCAGTAGTCCAACACCACATGGCCTACCTCCGCGCCATCCCCTTTCTGGTATCAAAGTTAGGGATGTATTGACCAATTATTTTGTTTCTCCTCAGGGTTCTACTCCCTGGCAAGATTATGCTGTTTCTCAGTTGTGATTTTTGTTATTTTAAAGATATGTTTTTGTAATATATTATTATCAACCACTGAAAACGTACTGTGTGTGTTTTTTTCCTTAATTACCATATGTTTCTGATTTCTGAATATGTGTGTGATGCAAAAATGATTAGTCTACATACATCAATTGGCTTTTTTGTAAACTTTTTACTAACTTTGCAACCCTTTTTTTTTTGGTTGTTAACCCCATATTTTTGCCATATGGTTTTGAGAAGCCTTTTTTATGGGTTGCTTTATACCAAGGATCCACAACAAAGTGGAAATGTTTTGAAAACACAACATTAACATGGTAGCCAGCTACCAAAACAAAACACAAAAAACAAAACTAAATTACAGATCCCTGTAAGTTGGTAGGGGAGATGTTGGCAGCTCTGGGTCCTGGTCTGGTGGCCTTTGTTGGGCCGATGGCAGTTCATCCTGTGAGGATGCAGTGGCTTGCGGCCCAGAATACTGGCCTTGTCGATATTGGCCAGATGTGTGTTGACCAAAAGCCATTTGGCTCTGGGCATCATGCTGAGGTACAGATTGCCTTGCATCATACCCCAACCCAAAATGGCCATGTTGTCCAAACCCAGGTTGGGACCAGCCAACATCACTGTATCTGGAGAAGTGGCCATATTGGGATTGGGGGTTGAAGCCTGCCATTTGGTACTCTAATGGCCTTTGTAGATTTTGGGATGGGAGGGGTTGAAGGGGAGGCATACATGGAGTAGGTGCAGCAAATCCTGATTGATTTGGCTCCTGTTGAGGGAATTGAAGGCGCAAGAGGTTTGTTTGGCCAAGCTGCCTTCGCTCCAGGTATTCAAAAACCTCATAGGGGTTATTTGGAGGGGTGCTTAAATCAATCAGGATTTGCATACACCCTCTCACACGTAGCCTCACCTCACGGGGAAGGGGTCTAAGGTATCGGGCAAGGCTGCGGGCAAAGGCCTCCTCGCCATCATCTGTGGCTGCCCTGGCCAAATAGTTGAGGACCCCAGCATCAACTTCACTTCTTCTGCCTTCAAGCTCTCTCCTTCGCCGTGATCTCCGTAAAGGCCCAGCTGCCTGTGGGGATGACACCAGTGGGCCTGTAGGGCTGCTGCTGTGCCCATGTTCCACAGGCCTTGGTACATGTGCTGCTGAGGGTGGTGGTGCAGCATCTTCATCACTTGCTGCTGCCTGCAGTGATGATGCTGCTGATGGGTCCTCAATGATGGATCCTGATGCAGCCACAGATGGTCCTGCAACCTCTTCCTCCACACTTACAGGATCAATGATAGGGTCTGATTCTGATCCGGTTTCCCTCTCTGTGAGGTTTGACTGTGTTCTGTAAAGAAAACAATAAAATAAAATTTTTATTTTGACATTGTTTAATTAGACATCGGTGTGCAATATTAAAATCAAACAAAAAAAAAACAAAAAACACAACATCTCCTTCTCTACTCCCCTATTATCTCATATTCACACAAGAATATCCAAGATTTGTCTTGGAGAGCCCCACAAATATAACAAACACTATCACGACACATCATAATGTGGCATACCATTTCAAGCTACACAAAAACCAGGCACAACCACCTCTTCAAACAATAAGATACCATGCAGTAACAACCCATACCACAAAACACTGCCTGAACATCTCTAAACTCGCATACTGCATTCTCACCCATCCCTTGTTGAATCTTGGGATGCTTGGCGGCCAGGGTCCTCTCTCCTCCAGGACACTTTTTGAATTTATGCTTGTTTACATTATTGTTGGCACTATATTGACACATCCTTACATGGAACTTGCAATGTCATAACCCTAATCCACAAAAAAAAAAAAAAATTAGTTTAATTACAAATGTCTAGAGTGGTTTGTACTTACTGCCTAAGATCCATACTGGCATCCAAAAAGGAAAGACGGTCGTAATATATATACTTCCTCTTCTTCAGTGGGGCTGCTGACCCACTCCTAGCCCGCTGCTGTCTTTCCCGCCGGTATTGGTCCCGGATGCTGCGCCATCTTGTCATAACATCATCCACTGCAATTACAAGGGCACAAATAATGTTCTATATCATTCTGAACATAGCTTAGTCCAGTTGTCAGACATATTTGTATTGTTAAAGCAAAAAGTGGCTATAGCACAATAATTTCCATGGTGAGTCAGATGATAAAGGGGTTACATGCAGAGGTCTATATATCGCCCACAGTTAATAACTTGACAGTATCAGACTGGTAGAGAGGGGAGAGAACCCTGTTCTTGCAAACATACATTAGGTAAGATATGCTAGGATAGGAAAGGAAAATGACTTGTGCTATAATGAGAATAATGCTCAAAAATATCTAAAAATAAGACAAGGGACAACAACCCTCTGGACGGAGTATGAGGCCAAGAAAAATAATTAGCAGGGCAAGATGAACATGAACTATGTCCAGAAACACTTTGGCATGTTACTCAGCTTTTGAAAATGACAAATAAGGCCATAAATGACATATAAAGATAAAAATGATTGCTCAAGTAATCATGTAGGGAAAGCATCTTTTAAAGTAAAATCTTGTGAATACATGAGTGTACTTACATAGACTTGTCTGCTCCGCACGTGGCCGTTGGGCATAATCAGGGAATAGTAGCCCACAGATGGCCCTCCAAGCTGCCTCTTTCCTGGCCCGGTTGGAGTAGTTGGGATCCCTCTGGTCCCATATTTCAGGCCTTTCTTGGACCAGGATGAGGAGCATATCAACATTGATGATGTTTGCCATGCTGCTTGGAACTCTGTGGAGGCGATCACCAGACTTCCGGGATGTCTGTGTGGCTTTTTGAGCTAATTAGCATGTCTGAGTTTCATGATTGAGGGCTTGGCTCAATTCCTTGCACCTGGCGATGTCTGGAGATGTCTGGCGTATTTTACGTAAGTCACACTGTTGGTCCGTGTGTAATCCGTATATTTCTCGCCCCCATAGACTTTCATTGGCGATTTTTTTGCGCAATACTGTGACAAACGCAGCATGCTGCGATTTTCTACGGCCGTAGAAGACCGTATAATACGGAACCGTAAAATACGGCAGATAGAAGCTTGGCCATAGAGATGCATTGTACCTTGTGCAATCCGTATTTTCTGCACCTCTCTTACGTCCGTAAAACTCGCGAATGTGAAGCCGGCCTTTGGCAGAGAAAAAGGCAAAAGAGAGTATACAAATAGGACAGCCAGGGATCGCAAATAATACTTCCGTTCAAAGTAAAACATTTTTTTAAAGAAGCAGTGAAATGCTTAATCTCACAAAAAAATCTGTTGTGATCCCCTGCTGCCTGTCTGTATACCCATTTGGGTCCTCCCTGGCCCAGGAGATGTGGTATGACCAGACTATGTTCCTACACAATCAGTTACAGCGGTTACATAGGACACAGCAGGGGCACATTTATAAGATTATCTCAGCACAGGAAACAAATTTTAAACACATCCAATTGTGGAAATTATCATTATTCCAAGATGAATTAAAATCAACTTTAAAATTAATTTTGTTCATGATGAAACCCCTTTAATTATACAGTAGGTGGGGTTACTGTATGGGCAACCTTCCCTTATGATGTTTATACTGTATATTCCAATAGAACATATGAAAAAAGGTTGTTATATTGAGGCCCTCAATCTAACTAAACTGAACCATTACAGTCTAGAAAATTATACAGAGCACCTGTATTTCATACATCCCTACTAGTACTGATATTAACCCTCCTGTTCTGTTGGTCAAAAATGACCGACTTTGAACTTCAATATTCTTTAAAATATTCAAGATGCGGCTCTGAAACCCGTGGCCGACCGACCCATCCTCATTTAAGTCAATCAACCACAAGTTTCAGAACCGCATCTTGAACACCCCAAAAAATACCAAAGTTCAAAATAGGTCTCCCCAGACCGAACAGAACAGCAGGGTTAAATGTAAAGGGTACACAACTGACCCAAAATAAGCTGTGTCTCATCTTTAGTTTTCTAAATCCATCACATACAGTAAAGTAATATGGATTTTCATCGGAGCCTCATGAACACATTAGATACATTTGCACAAACACCTACCAAGGCACCAATATCTACATTATATACCGTGGTATGGTATTTTCATACGGTGCTATATTACAGAAATATTGGCAGAATCAATGCATTCAGAGGACAATATATTTGGGTACAAAATAATTAATTTGAATTTAGCAAAACCAATATTTGCCTCTGTTAGAAATAATGGACACACAGAGCTAGAGTAGATACTTCCTGAATTCTAGAGATGTAGAACATCACAGAAGTTATATGGAGATGCAGTAAATTTTGCAGATGATTTATAAATCCTTTCAACCTTCTTTATAGCCTAATGTTTACTCATAAAAAGAAACAAAAAATAGCATATTGAAAGAAACCAAGTAGCACAAAAAGTAGCAAGTGATATATGCTCATACTTCCTAACTCTCATACCAGGGAGATGTAGGTTATAAATATTCTATTGTCAGTCGTTCAAAACATTCAATTTTATATCTTCGGTACTTTAAACTAAGGGATAATGGGAAGAAGCACTTTACTTGATTAAATGCTACGAACCACAATATCCACAAGATCCATTTTAGAACTGTTTGTCAAGATACAAGGTGACCATGATAAAATACGCTGCGCCTTGGATTGCTAAAGGTCGTTTGGTTGAGGAAATCTCATTGTTCTTTTGCCTATAGAAAATGTACATTGCATGAGATATAACAGAAAGATGATGGCTGCCACAGTCTTTCTAGTTTTTTAAACTATTAGATAATTTTTTTATACTAAATGGCCAAACAGATCTCCCTTTCACCACTGTTTTTGAAGATGTACAATTGTGCAGATTTTTTAAAGGAAATTTTGAGATTATGTCCCTTTTCAACTCATCACTAGACATTGTCACGGCACCGCTTGGCGCCGCTGCTCCTGCTGCCCTGACTGCCGCTCTGCCCCCTGCTCACCGGCATACTTACCCTCTTCGGCACGCTCCTCTTGCAGCCATATGTTCTCCCTTCTCCTCCTGATGCACTGCAGCTTCCTGGTGTCTGCCAGCTGTGCGTGCGCATTCCATCTCCCTCTGTGCACACGCACTTCCTCTGTGACATACTGCTGTGCTGCTTCTCTTCTCTATGGCCTGGAGGACCCTGACCCGGAAGTCCTTTTGCACACCATGTATTTAAGTTATGCCCTTCCTCTGCTCCATGCCTGATTGTCATTTGTCCTCATTTGACCCAGGTCCCTCTGCACCTTGCTCTGTCCTATGCGTTCACCATACCTTGCTCAGTCCTGTGCGTCCGACATTCCTTGCTCTGTTTTGTGTGTCCGTCACAACCTGCCTGTCCTGAGTTTCCGCCATAAACCTGCCTGTCATGTTTTTCTGTCATACCCTACCTGTCCAGTGTTTCCGCCATAACCTGCCTGTCTTGTGTTTCCGCCATACCCTGCCTGTCCAGTGTTCCTGCCATATCCAGTTTGTCCTGGGCATCCGCCATATCCTGCCTATTCTTAGTCTCAGCCATTGCCAGTCAGTCCTGTGTCTCCATTACAGCCAGTTCTGCATCTTTTCCGCTCCTACTTCCTGTCCCCGGGTATCAGCTTCTGCGGCAATCTTCTCCCTTGGGCCTGCCCCTAACACTCCCTGAATAGGGGTGGTCCACCTGGCCAGCTCACCCTTGGGAGGTTCGTTGTCGTGGTTCTGCGGGTTCACTTTAGGAGTTCCAAAAGAGCTGCCAGTACCATCAGGCCATGGATTCCGCTGGTACCCCAACTCTGACCCAGATAGAATTACTGTTTCTCCGAGAGAACCAGTCTAGGATGATGTCCTTCTTAAAATCCAAGGAGTCTCGTCTCTGGTCTCTGCAGGCCTCTGATCCTGGGATTGCTCCGCAGCTGGCAGGTGTCCATCAGGAGCTTGCTCAGCAGTGTGACACCCAAACTCACATCCTTAATTTTATGGCTTCCGTGGATGATCCCCTTCGTGTCCTCCAGTCACCAGCTCCCGCTTCTTCTCTGTCCTCAGCCCCTCATCCTCCACCTCACCTGGCTAAACCACCTTGTGGGGATCCAAAATTATGTAGGGGGTTTTGAACCAGTGCCAACTCCATTTTGAGTTGCTCCCTATGCAGTACTCTACTGATCGAGCAAAGGTGGCCTTTGTAATTTCCCACTTAGAGGGAGAGGCTTTAGCTTGGGTAAACCCGCTTTGGGAGCGAAGTGATCCTCTTGTCTTTCAATTATCCGTCTTTTTAGATACTTTTCATAAAGTATTCAATGAATCGTGTCGTTTGGCCTCTACCACCGAGTCTCTTTTTAACCTTCATCAGGGTTCTCTGTTTGTGCGTCAATACGCCATTCGGTTTCGCAGACTTTCATCTGAGTTAGAATGGAACAATGAGGCATTGGTGGGAGCCTTTTGGCAAGGTCTCTCGTCTCGAATTAAGAACGAATTGGCGGGTCGGGATACTCTGACTACCTTGGAAGATCTAATATCCCTGGCAACCCGCATAGACTTACATTTCCAAGAGCTTACCCGAGAATCCACTAGGGAGAGTTCCTAGTCTTCATTCGGCTACTCTGTGTCCTTCCCGTCCATCTCCTGTGATGACTTCTGCTGTTTCTGTCCCAGAGCCCATGCAGGTGGATCGTCTCAAACCGGCGGAACAGCGCCGGAAGGAGAGACTGGCTCAAAGTCTCTGGTTCTATTGTGGCAGTGTGGCTCATATTTTGTGTTCCTGTCCTTTGAGGCCAGGAAACACCTCAACCTAGGACAGGTAAGAGAGGTCTCCCTAAGTATCCCTGAACCCTCTCAACCCTTCACTCTTCAATTCCTTTGCATCTGGGTAATAAACGTTTTTCTGATTTTACTTACATAGATTCCGGGGCGGCCGGGAATTTCATCCAACTCGAGGCAGTTAGGAGATTGTGAATTTCCGGTCAGATCCCTGGAGAATCCTCAACAAATTGCATCGGTCGATGATCAACCTCTATGGGAGTCCGTTACCTTGTTTACAGAAGAGTTGGAACTCCAAATTGGAATCCTGCATCGGTAGAAGATCGTCTTCTATGTGCTGCCCTCCTTGTCCCATACTATTTTGCTTGGTTTTCCTTGGTTGAAGACTCACGAGCTTTGTCTTGGCTGGTGGTCTGGTGAAATCCTGCGCTGAGGACTCTTCTGTCAGAGTAACTGCCTGCTTCTTGTTCAGCCAAGAAAACCACCCCGTCCAAGTTCTGTGCCTGCTAATTTACCTTCCTCATACTTGTCTTTCTTGGATGTCTTTGACAAGAAAGAAGCAGAGATCTTGCCTCCACATCAGCCATACGACTGCCCAATCGATCTTGTACCTGGCTCCACTCCACCCTGGGGTCGTATCTATCCGTTGTCTCCATCCGAGATCCAGGCCATGGCTGAATATGTCCAGGAGAATTTGGCTAAAGGCTTTATTCGCAAGTCTTCCTCTCCTGCAGGAGCTGGTTTTTTCTTCGTAAAGAAGAAGGATGGATCCCTCCATCCATGTATTGACTACCGAGGCCTCAACAATCTCACGATCAAAAACAAGTATCCTCTACCTCTTATTCCAGAGCTGTTCGATCGCCTTAGGGGATCATGAATTTTCACGAAATTAGATCTTCACGGAGCTTACAACCTAATCCGTATTCATTCTGGAGACGAGTGAAAAACCACCTTTAACACCCGAGATGGCCACTATGAGTATCTTGTAATGCCTTTCGGCCTGTGTAATGTTTCCAGCGGTGTTCCAGGAGTTCGTGAATGATGTCTTCTGGAATTTACTCTACTCCTGCATGGTGGTATATTTGGACGACATTTTTGTGTTTTCCTCGGATCTAGCTTCCCACAGGAGAGATGTCCGCCAAGTCCTATCTCGTCTTAGAGAGAATCATCTTTATGCCAAACTCGAGAAGTGTGTCTTTGAACAGTCTTCGTTACCGTTTCTCGGCTATGTCATCTCTGACTCTGGCTTACGGATGGATCTGGATAAAGTCTCTGCCATTCTTAACTAGCCACGTCCTCCAGGGGTAAAGGCAATTCAATGCTTTCTTGGGTTCGCAAACTACTACCGGCAGTTTATTCCACATTTCTCTACTCTGGTCTCCTCAATTTCTACCTTGACTCGCAAAGGGTCTAATCGTCACATCTGGACTTCGGAAGCTGAAAAGCATTTTGGTCTCTTAAGCTAGCCTTTGCTTCAGCTCCTGAACTTCGTCATCTTGAGGTCAACAAGCCTTTCATCCTTGAGGTAGATGCTTCTGCCATTGGCGCTAGTGCGGTACTTTCCCAGAGATCATCTTCCGGACAATTGGCTACTTGTGGTTTCTTTTCCAAAATCTTCTCCGTCTCGGAGAGAAATTAAGCCATAGGTAACTAAGAACTTTCTAAATGGCCAAACAGATCTCCCTCTCACAACTGTTTTTGAAGATGTACAATTGTGCAGATTTTGAGATTATGTCCCTTTTTAACTCTTCACTAGACATTGTCACGGCGCCGCTTGGCGCCACCGCTCCTGCTGTCCTGCCTGCCGCTCCGCCCCTCATTCGCTGGCATACTTACCCTCTCCGGGTTGCTCCTCTTGCAAGCACGCATTCTCCCTTCTCCCCCTGATGCACCGCAGCTTCCTGGTGTCCTCCGGCCGCGCGTGTGCACTCCATCTCCCTCTGTGCACGCGCACTTCCTCTGTGACATACTGTTGTGCTGCTTCTCTTCTCTATGGCCTGGAGGATACTGACCCGGAAGTGCTTCTGCACACCATGTATTTAAGTTACGCCCTTCCTCTGCTCCATGCCTGATTGTCATTTGTCCTCATTTGACCCAGGTCCCTCTGTACCTTGCTCAGTCCTGTGCGTCCGCCATTCCTTGCTCAGTCCTGTGGGTCCGTCATCCCCTGCCTGTCCTGAGTTTCCGCCATAAACCTGCCTGTCTTGTGTTTCCGTCATACTCTGCCTGTCCAGTGTTTCCGCCATAACCTGCCTGTCTTGTGTTTCCGCCATACCCTGCTTGTCCAGTGTTCCCGCCATATCCAGTTTGTCCTGGGCATCTGCCATATCTGCCTATTCTTAGCTATTGCCAGTCAGTCCTGTGTATCCATTACAGCCAGTTCCGCTCCTACTTCCTGTCCCTGGGTATCAGCTTCTGCGGCAATAATCTCCCTTGGGCCTGCCCATAACACTCCCTGTATTGGGGGTGGTCCAACTGGCCAGCTCACCCTTGGGAGGTTCGTTGTTGTGGTTCTGCGGGTTCACTTTAGGAGTTCCAAAAGAGCTGACAAACATGAGTGGTTCTGACAAGATAGTAATTTGTCAAATCACTGAGATTCTCCTGAGAAATTTGATTTACAGCCAAGAGATTTAACATGAATTGAATGTCCTATTTTTATACTCTGGAGTATCTCTAAATCCCAAAGCATAATAAATATAAGATGTAAAAAGCATGAAAGAAACCTTATATCATGTTGTTGATTAATAGAGAAGAGCAAATTTTCCGATCCCTCCTTATTCGGCAAGCTACAGATTTTACCGAATAAGCTGCAGAGGGAACCCGGCTACCTGGATCGCTCCTGCTGATCAGCTGTGCGGCGCCGCAGCTGCATGTGTCATGGCTGTTTGTTGGGTTCACCATGCATGTGTTCTGACAGTGAAACAGCCACCAAACATGCAGCTGTGACACCGGACAGCTGATCAGCTTTTTCTGTAAGCTCTATAGCTTGCCGAATAAGGAGGGATCCGAACATATTCGCTCATCTCTATTGGTTACCCTTCATCTGAACATCAGTCACCTTTTCTTTTCCCTGTTGTGCGCCGCATTTCCTGGCCTCTTCCAATCAGCAGAAAAAAATGGATAGTTGCCTGCTCTCTTCTCCAGTCCTCTTCTTTCTGTTGAAGCATATTCAACCTGTTTACTATAGGCTGGAACCTCCGGCCATGTTAAAGCCTCATAGGTCACTGGATGTCACATATATGTGTTACGAGTTCCAAGTAGTGATCTGCGAGACCTGGTCGTGGCAAGTAGAGTTGAGCGACCTTGACCTTTTTAGAGTCGAGCCGGGTTTCGCGAAACCCGACTATCTCAAAAGTCGGGTCGAGTGAAATCGGCCGATTATGACGTAAAGTCGGGATCGACCGAAACACGAAACCCAATGCAAGTCAATGGGGCAGCATAGTCGGCAGTGAGTGGGGGCCAGGAAAACACCTAGAGTGCCCATTTTAATGTCAAAACCATCCATTCTTCTTAATAAAGCTTGTCAAGCGTAATTTACCTTATAATAATTGGAAGGCATTTGAATTTGGGGGTCATTTGGCTAAAGTTGTGGTGGGTAGGGCTGGTTCAAGTAATTAGTGGGCCCAGGAAATCTGGACCACGTCACGGCAGTGGAGCAGGGAGAGGTAAGTATTTCAACTTTGCAAGTGCTGTGAACCTGAGCAAGCAGGGGGGGCCCACTCGTTGGCATTGGCACTGGCACAGGGCCCCTCAAAGTACAGCGGTGTGTTTGCACGGCGGGGGCGCCTCCCACCGGCAGCAACACTTTTGCGTACTATGAGAGGCCCTGTGCCAGTGACATCGCCAACTAGTATTCCTCCCCCCACCTGATGAAGGAACCTGCACTTTCATCTGCACCTTCCTCTTTGTCCCCGTGTAAGGTGGTATGGTATGCGGGAAGAGCAACCTGACTTTCAGCAGGGTCACAATGTTGTTGTGTAGCATGCACGGGGAATGTTGTGTTATGGGTCAATGTACCAGCAGACTCATTTATCACTGGCTGGGCAATGGGCAGGATGAGGAGGAAACACAGATATAGGCCCAAAGAATAAAGTTGGCTAAATGCAGTTCAAAATTGGTAACACAGGAATAACCAGGGGGCATTGCAGTGGAGGACAACTGGAATGAGAGGCTGACACAGAGAGTAGGCCCAAATCAGTAAGTAGTCGAAATGCAGTTCAAAATTGGCAACCGTAGTAAACAGGCGGCACAGCTTTGTTCAGTGGAGGAGAACAGCAAGGAGTGGCAGACACCGATAGTAGGCCCCAACCCAACTAGTAGGCCAAATGCAGTCTAACATTAACAAATACTTAACGAGCGCCTGAAAACGGAATTTCAGGACAGGAAACCAGGAGAACAGCAAGGAGCGGCAGACACTGTTAGTAGGCCCCAAACCAACTAGTACGCCAAATGCAGTTGTTCCATTTAACCACAATTTAACGAGAGCCTGAAGATAGAAGCTCAGGAAAGGCAACCTGGAGAACACCTTGGAGTGGAACACACCATCTCTCTCCACCCCATACCCATTTTGTAGGCCTAATGCAGTGTAGTTTTCTACAACTACTAAACGAGAGTCGGAAGACCGAAGCAATGGCAAGGAAACCTGGGGAACACCTTGGAGTGTAACACACCATCTCTCTCCACCCGATACCCATTTTGTAGGCCTAATGCAGTGTAGTTTTCTACAACTACTAAACGAGAGTCTGAAGACCGAAGCAATGGCAAGGAAACCTGGAGAACACCTTGGAGTGTAACACACCATCTCTCTCCACCCGATACCCATTTTGTAGGCCTAATGCAGTGTAGTTTTCTACAACTACTAAACGAGAGTCTGAAGATCGAAGCAATGGCGAGGAAACCTGGAGAACACCTTGGAGTGTAACACACCATCTCTCTCCACCCCATAGCCAATTTGGAGGCCTAATGCAGTGTAGTTTCCAACAACTACTAAACGAGAGCATTAAGATCGAAGCTCTGGAAAGGCAACCTGGAGAATACCTTGGAGTGGAACACACCATCTCTCTCCACCCTATACCCATTTTGTAGGCCTAATGCAGTGTAGTTTTCTACAACTACTAAACGAGAGTCGGAAGACCGAAGCAATGGCAAGGAAACCTGGGGAACACCTTGGAGTGTAACACACCATCTCTCTCCACCCGATACCCATTTTGTAGGCCTAATGCAGTGTAGTTTTCTACAACTACTAAACGTGAGTCTGAAGATCGAAGCAATGGCGAGGAAACCTGGAGAACACCTTGGAGTGTAACACACCATCTCTCTCCACCCCATAGCCAATTTGGAGGCCTAATGCAGTGTAGTTTCCAACAACTACTAAACGAGAGCATTAAGATCGAAGCTCTGGAAAGGCAACCTGGAGAACACCTTGGAGTGGAACACACCATCTCTCTCCACCCGATACCCATTTTGTAGGCCTAATGCAGTGTAGTTTTCTACAACTACTAAACGTGAGTCTGAAGATCGAAGCAATGGCGAGGAAACCTGGAGAACACCTTGGAGTGTAACACACCATCTCTCTCCACCCCATAGCCAATTTGGAGGCCTAATGCAGTGTAGTTTCCAACAACTACTAAACGAGAGCATTAAGATCGAAGCTCTGGAAAGGCAACCTGGAGAACACCTTGGAGTGGAACACACCATCTCTCTCCACCCGATACCCATTTTGTAGGCCTAATGCAGTGTAGTTTTCTACAACTACTAAACGAGAGTCCGAAGACCGAAGCAATGGCAAGGAAACCTGGGGAACACCTTGGAGTGTAACACACCATCTCTCTCCACCCCATACCCAATTTGTAGGCCTAATGCAGCCTACTTTCCGACAACTACTAAACGAGAGCATGAAGATCGAAGCTCAGGAAAGGCAACCTGGGGAACACCTTGGAGTGTAACACACCCTCTCTCTACACCACGGAAGGGCTGATTCTTAGGAAGGAAGGCTGTTGGAAAGAAGCAGGGCGCGTCCGAGGGTGATTATATTCTTACTAGGTATATTCTCACCCTCGGACGCGCCCTGCTTCTTTATTTGTAATGAATGTTTATTTGCAATGTGGTTTTGACTTACTCTATTTTTTTGGTAAATAATGATTTTATTATTTTCATTGTTTTGCATCTTCTTGGCAATAATATAAAGAAGACGCGACAGGACAACACTCGGTGGATGCCATATCTGTGTTTTAAATTGAAAAAAACTTTCAGTTAACTACTTGCAGGAGAAAGTTATTGTAGCTGGTGGCCATTTTTAGTACTGTACCAGATTTTTGTTGTATGTGTTTGTTTTTAATGTTAAAATGTCTGCATTTGATATCTCTCCAGTATTTTCTTTTTTATAAGCAAAATACTTATTTTTATATTTTCTGATGTTGGTTCCAGGGGAACACGGGCAGCAGTAGACAGGTCAGTGGAGGCTTAGTGGAAGGAGGGACCGCAGACAGGCTTCGAAGCCCTAACATAATAAATTGGGCTGGCTGTAGGCAATTTAAAATTGGTTCCAGGGGAACACGGGCAGCAGTAGACAGGTCAGTGGAGGCCTAGTGGAAGGAGGGACCGCAGACAGGCTTCGAAGCCCTAACATAATAAATTGGGCTGGCTGTAGGCAATTTAAAATTGGTTCCATGGGAACACGGGCAGCAGTAGACAGGTCAGTGGAGGCCTAGTGGAAGGAGGGACCGCAGACAGGCTTCGAAGCCCTAACATAATAAATTGGGCTGGCTGTAGGCAATTTAAAATTGGTTCCAGGGGAACACGGGCAGCAGTAGACAGGTCAGTGGAGGCCTAGTGGAAGGAGGGACCGCAGACAGGCTTCGAAGCCCTAACATAATAAATTGGGCTGGCTGTAGGCAATTTAAAATTGGTTCCAGGGGAACACGGGCAGCAGTAGACAGGTCAGTGGAGGCCTAGTGGAAGGAGGGACCGCAGACAGGCTTCGAAGCCCTAACATAATAAATTGGGCTGGCTGTAGGCAATTTAAAATTGGTTCCAGGGGAACACGGGCAGCAGTAGACAGGTCAGTGGAGGCCTAGTGGAAGGAGGGACCGCAGACAGGCTTCGAAGCCCTAACATAATAAATTGGGCTGGCTGTAGGCAATTTAAAATTGGTTCCAGGGGAACACGGGCAGCAGTAGACAGGTCAGTGGAGGCCTAGTGGAAGGAGGGACCGCAGACAGGCTTCGAAGCCCTAACATAATAAATTGGGCTGGCTGTAGGCAATTTAAAATTGGTTCCAGGGGAACACGGGCGGCAGTAGACAGGTCAGTGGAGGCCTAGTGGAAGGAGGGACCGCAGACAGGCTTCAAAGCCCTAACATAATTAATTGGGCTGACTGTAGGCAATTTAAAATTGGTTCCAGGGGAACACGGGCAGCAGTAGACAGGTCAGTGGAGGCCTAGTGGAAGGAGGGACCGCAGACAGGCTTCGAAGGCCTAACATAAGAAAAATGTCAATACAATGGTATTGACAGTGCCAGGCATTGAAGGATGTCAGCGCATAGACTAAACATTGGTGGAGCTGTGAGAGAAAATTTTGCAAGTGGTAGAGCACTGTTTGACCTGGGGGGGGACTGTCTTGTGGCCGGCGGTACAGGCCCAGGGCCCCTCATATTACAACGGTGTGTCTGACATTGGGTGCGCACCACCACCGCCAGACACTTTATTGTACTATGAGGGACCTAGTGGCAGTGCCGTCGACCTCTTCATACAACTAGTACTCTCACGGGTGCTGGCGCCAAGTGGCGATACCACGGCCCCGTGTGGGGACTTTGGCCATTTAGGGAGGTGTTAACATGTCGGATGCTGGACAATCAGGTGCTGCAAATTACGAGATTGGAAAAGTCGTTCAGAATAGTCCACAGGCAAGACCTTTACATAGGAAAGCTAGGTGTCAGCCGGGCAAGGTGGGGCAAAAGATTTCGAAATCCAGTTGTGGTTCATTTTAATGAAGGTTAGATCATCTACATTTTGGGTAGCCAGACGAGTCCTTTTTTCTGTTAGTATTGAACCTGCAGCACTGAATACTCTTTCTGATAGGACACTAGCTGCCGGGCAAGCAAGCTCCTGCAATGCATATTCTGCCAATTCTGGCCAGGTGTCTAATTTTGATGCCCAGTAATCAAATGGGAATGACGGTTGAGGGAGAACGTCGATAAGGGATGAAAAATAGTTAGTAACCATACTGGACAAATGTTGTCTCCTGTCACTTTGAATTGATGCTGCAGTACCTGTCCTGTCTGCGGTCATAGCAAAATCACTCCACAACCTGGTCAGAAAACCCCTCTGGCCAACGCCACTTCTGATTTCTGCCCCTCTAACACCTCTGGTCTGCTGGCCCCTGCAGCTCGTGTTAGAACGATCACGGGCGCTGTGTGCAGGGAATGCCAAAAGCAAACGGTCAATAAGAGTTGATTGTTTGGTTGCTAATATTAGTTCCAAGTTCTCATGTGGCATTATATTTTGCAATTTGCCTTTATAGCGAGGATCAAGGAGGCAGGCCAACCAGTAATCGTCATCGTTCATCATTTTTGTTATGCGTGTGTCCCTTTTGAGGATACGTAAGGCATAATCCGCCATGTGGCCCAAAGTTCCAGTTCTCAAATCTGTGGTTGTGCTTGGTTGAGGGTCAGTTTCAGGCAAATCCACGTCACTTGTGTCCCTCCAAAAACCAGAACCCGGCCTTGCCGCGCCAACAATTTCCACTGGCCCCGGAAAAGCTTCCTCATTAAAAATATAATCATCCCCATCATCCTCCTCGTCCTCCTCCTCCTGTTCGCCCGCTACCTCGTCCTGTACACTGCCCTGGCCAGACAATGGCTGACTGTCATGAAGGCTTTCCTCTTCCTCAGCTGCAGACGCCTGATCCTTTATGTGCGTCAAACTTTGCATCAGCAGACGCATTAGGGGGATGCTCATGCTTATTATGGCGTTGTCTGCACTAACCAGCCGTGTGCATTCCTCAAAACACTGAAGGACTTGACACATGTCTTGAATCTTCGACCACTGCACACCTGACAACTCCATGTCTGCCATCCTACTGCCTGCCCGTGTAGTATGTGTATCCTACTGCCTGCCCGTGTAGTGTTGAGTTCCACCTTGTTGCAACGTCTATGATTAGGCGATGCTGGGGAAGGTTCAAAGAACGCTGATAGGTCTGCATACGGCTGGAGTGTACGGGCGAACGGCGGATATGTGAGCAAAGTCCACGCACTTTGAGGAGCAGGTCGGATAACCCCGGATAACTTTTCAGGAAGCACTGCACCACCAGGTTTAAGGTGTGAGCCAGGCAAGGAATGTGTTTCAGTTGGGAAAGGGAGATGGCAGCCATGAAATTCCTTCCGTTATCACTCACTACCTTGCCTGCCTCAAGATCTACAGTGCCCAGCCACGACTGCGTTTCTTTCTGCAAGAACTCGGACAGAACTTCAGCGGTGTGTCTGTTGTCGCCCAAACACTTCATAGCCAATACAGCCTGCTGACGTTTGCCAGTAGCTGCCCCATAATGGGAGACCTGGTGTGCAACAGTGGCAGCTGCGGATGGAGTGGTTGTGCGACTGCGGTCTGTGGACGAGGTCTCGCTTCTGCAGGAGGACGAGGAGGAGGGGGTGCGAACGGCTACAGCCAACTGTTTCCTAGACCGTGGGCTAGGCAGAACTGTCCCAAACTTGCTGTCCCCTGTGGACCCTGCATCCACCACATTTACCCAGTGTGCCGTGATGGACACGTAACGTCCCTGGCCATGCCTACTGGTCCATGCATCTGTTGTCAGGTGCACCTTTGTGCTCACAGATTGCCTGAGTGCATGGACGATGCGCTCTTTAACATGCTGGTGGAGGGCTGGGATGGCTTTTCTGGAAAAAAAAGGCCTGACCCTGACTGCTTTGGCCTGGCAAAGAAACCTGCACAGATACTGCAGGTGGTGCAGAAAATGGTGGCCCTACACTGCCGGAAGGGATGTTGCGTTGATGACTAGCTTCATTGGCCGAGGGTGCTACAACCTTAAGGGACGTTTGGTAGTTAGTCCAAGCTTGCAAATGCATGGTGGTTAAATGTCTATGCATGCAACTTGTATTGAGACTTTTCAGATTCTGCCCTCTGCTTAAGGTAGTTGAACATTTTTGACAGATGACTTTGCGCTGATCAATTGGATGTTGTTTAAAAAAATGCCAGACTGCACTCTTTCTAGCATCGGATACCTTTTCAGGCATTGCAGACTGAGCTTTAACCGGATGGCCACGCTGTCCTCCAACAGGTTTTGACTTTGCCACGCGTTTTGGGCAAGATACGGGCCTGGCAGATGGAACCTGTTTCGATGTTGATGCCTGCTGCGGCCCCTCCTCCTCCGCTTCAGAACTGCTGCCGCCTGCACCCTGTTCCCCCAATGGCTGCCAATCGGGGTCAAGAACTGGGTCATCTATTACCTCTTCTTGTAGCTCGTGTGCAACTTCGTCTGTGTCACCGTGTCGGTCGGTGGTATAGCGTTCGTGATGGGGCAACATAGTCTCATCAGGGTCTGATTCTTGATCAGCACCCTGCGAGGGCAATGTTGTGGTCTGAGTCAAAGGACCAGCATAGTAGTCTGGCTGTGGCTGTGCATCAGTGCACTCCATGTCAGATTCAACTTGTAATGGGCATGGACTGTTAACTGCTTCACTTTCTAAGCCAGGGACGGTATGTGTAAAGAGCTCCATGGAGTAACCCGTTGTGTCGCCTGCTGCATTCGTCTCTGTTGTTGTTTTTGCTGAAGAGGACAAGGAACATCCACTAACGACGCGCTGCTTTTACATTTACCAGTTTCACGAGAGGAGGCAAAAGAGCTAGAGGCTGAGTCAGCAAGATAAGCCAAAACTTGCTCTTGCTGCTCCGGCTTTAAAAGCGGTTTTCCTACTCCCAGAAAAGGGAGCGTTCGAGGCCTTGTGTAGCCAGACGACGAACCTGGCTCCACAGCTCCAGACTTAGGTGCAATATTTTTTTTCCCACGACCACCTGATGCTCCACCACTACCACTACCCTCATTACCAGCTGACAATGAACGCCCCCGGCCACGACCTCTTCCACCAGACTTCCTCATTGTTTTAAAAACGTTACCAAACTAACGGTATTTGTTGCTGTCACACAACTTACACAGTGAGCCATAACTTCAGTATGATTTAGCTACCCCTTTACAGGTGGGTGAGACCACAACGAAAATCAGGCACAATGTTACACACTCTGTTGTTGGTGGCAACAAATGAGAGAGATGCCACACACGCAGGACTGTCACTGAAGCGCAAATGTAAATATTAATCTCCCACAGATTTGTTTTTTTTTTTTTTAAAAGGGAGACTTTAGAAAAAAAAAAATAATAAAAAAAAATGATTTTTTAAGGAAGAATTTATAAACCAAATAAAATGAAATGATTGTTTCAGGGAGAATTTAGAAAACAAATTAAAAAAAAATAGGCTTTCTATGGCCCACTGAGTGAGAGAGGACGCACACAGGAGTCAGGAGTGGCACACAAGCCCAGAGGCCAATATTTATCTCCCACTGATTGATTTAGTGATTTTTTCAGGTAGATTTTGGAACCCAAATCAAGCAAAAAAATTAATAGGCTTTCTATGGCCCACAATTGGAGAGAGAGAGATGGCACACCCAGGAGTCAAGACTGGCACACAAGCAGAAAGGGCAATATTAATCTCCCACTGATTTGATTTTTTTTTTTTTCAGGGAGACTTTAGAAAAAAAAAATAAAAAATGATTTTTTCAGGAATAATTTAGAAACCAAATAAAATAAAATGATTTTTTCAGGGAGAATTTAGAAAACAAATAAAACAAAAAATAGGCTTTCTAGGGCCCACTGAGTGAGAGAGGACGCACACAGGAGTCAGGAGTGGCACACAAGCCCAGAGGCCAATATTTATCTCCCACTGATTGATTTATTGATTTTTTCAGGTAGAATTTAGAACCCAAATCAACCAAAAAAATAAATAGGCTTTCTATGGCCCACTATTTGTGAGAGAGATGGCACGCTCAGGACTGGCACACAAGCCCAGAGGCCAATATTAATCTCCCACTTTTTTTTTTTTTTTCCAGGGAAAATTTATAAACCCAATAAAAAAAATAATAAATAGGCTTTCTATGGCCCACTATCTGAGAGAGAGAGATGGCACGCTTAGGACTGGCACACAAGCCCAAAGGCCAATATTAATCTCCCACTGATTGATTTATTGATTTTTTCAGGTAGAATTTAGAACCCAAATCAAGCAAAAAAATTAATAGGCTTTCTATGGCCCACTGAGTGAGAGATGGCACACACAGGAGTCAGGAGTGGCACACAAGCCCTGAGGCCAATATTTTTCTCCCACTGATTGATGTTGTGATTTTTTCAGGTAGATTTTGGAACCCAAATCAAGCAAAAAAATAAATAGGCTTTCTATGGCCCACTGAGTGAGAGATGGCACACACAGGAGTAAGGAGTGGCACACAAGCCCTAAGGCCAATATTTTTCTCCCACTGATTGATGTAGTGATTTTTTTCAGGTAGATTTTAGAACCCAAGTCAAGCAAAAAAATAAATAGGCTTTCTATGGCCCACTGAGTGAGAGATGACACAGACAGGGATGGCACTCTAGCAGAAATGCCAATCTTAATCTCCCACAAAAAAAAAAAAAAAAAAGGAACTGTCCTTCAATTACTATCTCCCTGCAGTAATCTCAGCCAGGTATGGCAGGCAGCAATAAGGAGTGGACTGATGCACAAATTAAATAAAAAGTGTGGACAAACAAACAAGATAGCTGTGCAGAAAGGAAGGAACAAGAGGATTTGTGCTTTGAAAAAAGCAGTTGGTTTGCACAGCGGCGTACACACAGCAATGCAGCTATCAGGGAGCCATCTAGGGCAGCCCAATGAGCTACAGCGCTGAGAAAAAAAAATGTAGCTTCCACTATCCCTGCACACCGAAGGTGGTGTTGGACAGTGCAAATCGCTACAGCACAAGCGGTTTGGTGGTTAGTGGACCCTGCCTAACGCTATCCCTGCTTCTGACGAAGCGGCAGCAACCTCTCCCTAAGCTCAGATCAGCAGCAGTAACATGGCGGTCGGCGGGAACGCCCCTTTATAGCCCCTGTGACGCCGCGGACAGCAAGCCAATCACTGCAATGCCCTTCTCTAAGATGGTGGGGACCAGGACCTATGTCATCACGCTGCCCACACTCTGCGTTTACCTTCATTGGCTGAGAAATGGCGCTTTTCGCGTCATTGAAACGCGACTTTGGCGCGAAAGTCGAGTACCGCATGGCCGACCCCGCACAGGGGTCGGATCGGGTTTCATGAAACCCGACTTTGTCAAAAGTCGGCGACTTTTGAAAATGTTCGACCCATTTCGCTCAACCCTAGTGGCAAGAGTTAACAGCCTACAATGAACAGGACAAAGATATGACAGCAGCAATAAAAATTGTAGTAGAGAATGTAAAAATTTAATGTAAACTTCAGCACTCAAAAATATGTTGCAGTAAAAAGTTAATTACCAGAAAAAAATCTCTCAGTGCTATCCTACAGCATGATATCATAAGACACCTCATCTTACCAGTATGTGGTTTATCTTTTCATCATTTGGATTATCATCTGGCACCTCTGAACTGCAATTTACGAGACCCTTTTCCTCTCACAGATATCTCTTGATAAAGGCAAGATATTAAGTCAAACATTGAGATTTTGATTATCTGGAATCCATCTGGGTCATTTTTTCTTTTTACTGCAACATGTTTTTTGGGTGCAGAAGTTTGCATTCAATTTAGCAGCAATAAAAAAAATGGAATCCATGGTGCGAACAACTGGCTAAGACGATGGTGCAGACAACAAGGATTCAGATTCCTGGACCACGGTGTGAATTACTTGTACGATGGACTCCTCGCCAGAGACGGACTACACCTCAACAAACCTGGGAAACACACATTCGCCAGAAGTCTCGCTACACTCATCAGGAGGGCGTTAAACTAGGAGAAGAGGGGACGGGAAGAAAAACATTAGACTTGAACAAAGAAGAACCAGGAAAACATACTCAGAAGGGAGGTAAGAACATTTCTAAAACAATCCACAGCAAAGAGATTGGAACAAAACAAAATCCTCTAAACTGCATGCTCGCAAACGCCAGAAGCCTGACAAACAAGATGGAAGAACTAGAAGCAGAAATATCTACAGGTAACTTTGACATAGTGGGAATAACCGAGACATGGTTAGATGAAAGCTATGACTGGGCAGTTAACTTACAGGGTTACAGTCTGTTTAGAAAGGATCGTAAAAATCGGAGAGGAGGAGGGGTTTGTCTCTATGTAAAGTCTTGTCTAAAGTCCACTTTAAGGGAGGATATTAGCGAAGGGAATGAGGATGTCGAGTCCATATGGGTCGAAATTCATGGAGGGAAAAATGGTAACAAAATTCTCATTGGGGTCTGTTACAAACCCCCAAATATAACAGAAATCATGGAAAGTCTACTTCTAAAGCAGATAGATGAAGCTGCAGCCCATAATGAGGTCCTGGTTATGGGGGACTTTAACTACCCGGATATTAATTGGGAAACAGAAACCTGTGAAACCCATAAAGGCAACAGGTTTCTGCTAATAACCAAGAAAAATTATCTTTCACAATTGGTGCAGAATCCAACCAGAGGAGCAGCACTTTTAGACCTAATACTATCTAATAGACCTGACAGAATAACAAATCTGCAGGTGGTCGGGCATCTAGGAAATAGCGACCACAATATTGTACAGTTTCACCTGTCTTTCACTAGGGGGACTTGTCAGGGAGTCACAAAAACACTGAACTTTAGGAAGGCAAAGTTTGACCAGCTTAGAGATGCCCTTAATCTGGTAGACTGGGAAATAAGAATACAGATAATAAATGAAAAATGTTTAAGAACATCCTAAATAGGCACTGTAAGCGGTTTATACCTTGTGGGAATAAAAGGACTAGAAATAGGAAAAACCCAATGTGGCAAAACAAAAAAGTAAGACAGGCAATTAACAGTAAAAAGAAAGCATTTGCACTACTAAAGCAGGATGGCACCATTGAAGCTCTAAAAAACTATAGGGAGGAAAATACTTTATCTAAAAAACTAATTAAAGCTGCCAAAAAGGAAACAGAGAAGCACATTGCTAAGGAGAGTAAAACTAATCCCAAACTGTTCTTCAACTATATCAATGGTAAAAGAATAAAAACTGAAAATGTAGGCCCCTTAAAAAATAGTGAGGAAAGAATGGTTGTAGATGACGAGGAAAAAGCTAACATATTAAACACCTTCTTCTCCACGGTATTCACGGTGGAAAATGAAATGCTAGGTGAAATCCCAAGAAACAATGAAAACCCTATATTAAGGGTCACAAATCTAACCCAAGAAGAGGTGCGAAACCGGCTAAATAAGATTAAAATAGATAAATCTCCGGGTCCGGATGGCATACACCCACGAGTGCTAAGAGAACTAAGTAATGTAATAGATAAACCATTATTTCTTATTTTTAGGGACTCTATAGCGACGGGGTCTGTTCCGCAGGACTGGCGCATAGCAAATGTGGTGCCAATATTCAAAAAGGGCTCTAAAAGTGAACCTGGAAATTATAGGCCAGTAAGTCTAACCTCTATTGTTGGTAAAATATTTGAAGGGTTTCTGAGGGATGTTATTCTGGATTATCTCAATGAGAATAACTGTTTAACTCCATATCAGCATGGGTTTATGAGAAATCGCTCCTGTCAAACCAATCTAATCAGTTTTTATGAAGAGGTATGCTATAGGCTGGACCACGGTGAGTCATTGGACGTGGTATATCTTGATTTTTCCAAAGTGTTTGATACCGTTCCGCACAAGAGGTTGGTACACAAAATGAGAATGCTTGGTCTAGGGGAAAATGTGTGTAAATGGGTTAGTAACTGGCTTAGTGATAGAAAGCAGAGGGTGGTTATAAATGGTATAGGCTCTAACTGGGTCGCTGTGACCAGTGGGGTACCGCAGGGGTCGGTATTGGGACCTGTTCTCTTCAACATATTCATTAATGATCTGGTAGAAGGTTTACACAGTAAAATATCGATATTTGCAGATGATACAAAACTATGTAAAGCAGTTAATACAAGAGAAGATAGTATTCTGCTACAGATGGATCTGGATAAGTTGGAAACTTGGGCTGAAAGGTGGCAGATGAGGTTTAACAATGATAAATGTAAGGTTATACACATGGGAAGAAGGAATCAATATCACCATTACACACTGAATGGGAAACCACTGGGTAAATCTGACAGGGAGAAGGACTTGGGGATCCTAGTTAATGATAAACTTACCTGGAGCAGCCAGTGCCAGGCAGCAGCTGCCAAGGCAAACAGGATCATGGGGTGCATTAAGAGAGGTCTGGATACACATGATGAGAGCATTATACTGCCTCTGTACAAATCCCTAGTTAGACCGCACATGGAGTACTGTGTCCAGTTTTGGGCACCGGTGCTCAGGAAGGATATAATGGAACTAGAGAGAGTACAAAGGAGGGCAACAAAATTAATAAAGGGGATGGGAGAACTACAATACCCAGATAGATTAGCGAAATTAGGATTATTTAGTCTAGAAAAAAGACGACTGAGGGGCGATCTAATAACCATGTATAAGTATATAAGGGGACAATACAAATATCTCGCTGGGGATCTGTTTATACCAAGGAAGGTGATGGGCACAAGAGGGCATTCTTTGCGTCTGGAGGAGAGAAGGTTTTTCCACCTACATAGAAGAGGATTCTTTACTGTTAGGGCGGTAAGAATCTGGAATTGCTTGCCTGAGGAGGTGGTGATGGCGAACTCAGTCGAGGGGTTCAAGAGAGGCCTGGATGTCTTCCTGGAGCAGAACAATATTGTATCATACAATTATTAGGTTCTGTAGAAGGACGTAGATCTGGGGATTTGTTATGATGGAATATAGGCTGAACTTGGATGGACAAATGTCTTTTTTCGACCTTACTAACTATGTTACTATGTTACTATGTTACTATGAATTTGGGCAAATAGTAGTGAGGTAGGTTTTTTTATTTCATTTTTGCTGACTGTCTCACATTCAGCAAAGTGAATTTACAAAAATTTTCATTCTTAAAAATGTAGATTTTTTTGTATCGCTAAGTATAATTCAATTTCACTCTAATAAATTAGCTCATCGCTACTCCTCACCAAAACATTTAGGGTATGTGCACACATTGTGGATTTTGCTGCGGATCCACAGCAGATTGGCCGCTGTGGATTCGCAGCAGTTTTCCCTGAGTTTACAGTACCATGTAAACCTATGGAAAACAAAATCCGCAGTGCACATGCTGCGAAAAAAAATGTGCGGAAACGTAGCTTTGTTTATTCCGCAGCATGTCAATTCTTTGTGCAGATTCCACAGCGGTTTACACCTGCTCCATAATAGGAATCCGCAGGTGTAAAACCACAAGTGGAATCCGCACAAAATTCGGTAAATCTGCGGTAATCCCGCAGGAAATCCACAGTGCTGTTTACCTGCGCATTTACCAAAATCAGTGCAGAAAAATCCGCACAACTTTCCGCAACGTGTGTGCGTGGCCTTAAAACATTAAGTGTTGTTGAATGCTTTCGCCCTTGACCTCAATAAAAGTTTTCTTCATTGCGTTACTTTATTTTCTTTTCTAGGTAAGATTCTTTTTTTCTCTCTCTGTTCTTACTGATTGCTTTTTCACAACAGCCAGCTTCACCGTGCAGAGATATGCAAATGAAAGCATTCAGAGAGTGTGTTCAATTGCCTCAGAAAAAGTATTCCAAGAGTAATTTAGAGAATAGAGCATCTCCTAGATGTAGCTGTGCACAGGCACAGCATGACACAACTCATTTCCTGCAGAGTTTGAATCAAGATGGCTCTTTTTTGGGGATTATTTTTATAAAATTTTCAGTTTTGTCATCTTGATTTTACCTTTGTTGTTCTGAGGTCTGCAAGATGCATGATATGAGAATGTTAAGTAAAACTGATTATATGGTTAAAAGAAACTTTATATGCTTGTTTTGACCCCTTCACCACCTTGTGATTTTCCCGTTTTGCATTTACGTTTTTTGCTCCCCTTATTCCCAGAGCCATAACTTTTTTATTTCTCCATTAATATAGTCATGTGATGGCTTGTTTTTGCATGGCAAGTTGTAATTTTAAGCAACATCATTGATTTTATTATATCTTGTACTTGAAAACTAGAAAAAAATTCCAAGTGAGGTAAAATTGCAAAAAAAGTGCAATCTCACATTTTTTTTGTTTCACTATATTCACTAAATACTAAAACTGATCTGCTATTATGATTATCCATGTCATCATGAGTATGTAGATAACAAACATGTTTTTTTTTTATTCAAGTGGTGAAAAAAAAAATCAATAGTTAAAAAAAAAAAAAAAAATGGCACCGTTTTCCCAGACCTGTAGCGTCTCCATTCTTTTTATCTGGGGCCGGGTGAAGGCATATTTTTTGTGCTCCATGCTGACGTTTTTACCTATACCATTTTGCTGCAGATACTATCTTTTGATTGCTTGTTTTTGCAGTTTATTTCAATGTTGCGCCTACCAAAAAAACATAATTCTGGAATTTAGATTTTTTTTTTCTCGCTAAGCTGTTAACTGATAGGATTAATTATTTTGTATATTTCGACAGATTAGGCATTTCTGAATGCAGCGACACAAAACATGTATATATTTTTTTATTTGTTTTATTTTGAATGAGGCAAAAGTGGGGTGATTCACACTTTTTTTTTCTTAATTTTTTAAAATATTTATTTTTACTTTTCACTTGCTGTAGTAGTCTCCTCAGGAAACATGAAGCTGCGATCTTTCTGATTGCTTGTGCAACTTATAGTAGGGCTTCAGCCCTGCTTTGAGTAGCAAAAAT
This sequence comes from Ranitomeya imitator, assembly GCF_032444005.1. NCBI lineage: Eukaryota > Metazoa > Chordata > Amphibia > Anura > Dendrobatidae > Ranitomeya > Ranitomeya imitator. The sequence continues at coordinate 67,007,363 of NC_091284.1, read as the reverse complement.
GATCATCTGCTATGAACGCCAGCAATAACAACCAAAGGGATCTCATACAGACCCCTGGTTGTTATGTCAGCCCATTGGTGTTAGGGGTCGAGTTCCTGCCTCTGCATAGGGGGAATCTGGGGCCATCTCTGCTATGGTCTCCCATTGTTCTCCTGCTGCAGTGGAGCCTGCTCAATGGAGACGTCTGTCCCAGTGTCTTGCTCACTCTGACTCTGTGCAAAGGGTTACTGCTGCTTTTCCAGCTTCTGCCATTGAAGCTAGTGCTGGGCAGTGGCGAACAGATGCTTTTGGGAATAAGTCCTGCTTTTTCCCTTCTGAGTATGCCCAGGGTAAGATCTCTCATTGGAGATCAAGAGTCATGAAGGTCCTGAAGATCCTCAGGCTATGTGGCAGCCTCTCATTGGTACTTCTAGGAAGGTCCTGCACTTGCTGCAGCTATAAAAGGTTCCCATGGCCGCACGGCCATGCGCTAGTATCAAATCTAAGTTATGTGCTTTGCACAAGTGTGGTTATGTTTGTATGGATTCAGGGCCCCAGCTGAAATAAGCCCCTCCGGTGAGGAGATTGTATGTTTGCATAACCGCCAACTGCTATCTGCTCGGCAGTCGCTGTGTACTCCTGTGAGGTTAACAGGGCACAGTGCTTTCTTTAGGCGACTCTGTGAAGTAAAAGAGTTAGCTTCTACTGCCATATAGGGCTGCCATTTGCCAGCAGCAGGTTATCTCCTGCACGGTGGACCCCGGGCTGCGAATGCAATAACGAAATAACATCTCTCTTTACTCAGTGTGTTCCACTAGCCCTAACAATTGGTGCCCCACAATCATGTGCCTGAAAAGATAAGGGTTCAGTGCCAGAGCTCACACCTAAGAGGCAGAGGTGACCTATGACTCTGAACTAAAGCAACCTCAATGATACACAGCAGGAGCCATTGTCTCCTGTCAGTGTGTCACTGGAGGTCTATAGAGCAGTGACATCACCTGATGTCACTGTTCTATAGGGGAGATCGTCATGGGAGACTCGCTATTAATTGGACTACGGCAGAAAGTAACTATATGGTTTCTTTATTATTTTTTCTTTTTTTGCAGGCGCTCGAGTATGGTAAGTATGGTAAAATTAAGAATAATAAAATACTCTTTTCTGGCTGTGTCTTTATTTTTTTTACACTTTCGCTACAATAGGATTAGTAATGGATAGGCATCTTATAGACGCCTCTCCATTATTAACCGGGCTTAATGTCACCTTACATTAACAAGGAGACATTAACCCCTTATTACCAAATATCCCACCGCTACAGGGGAGTGGGAAGAGAGGTGCTAAGTGCCGGAATTGGCGCATCTTACAGACGCGCCATTTCTGGGGCAGCTGTGGGCTGGTATTTATAGCCTGAGGGGGCAATAACTATGACCCCTTTCTAGGCTATGAATATCAGCCCGCAGCTGTCTGTGTAGCCTTTCTCGCTATAAAATATAGGGGGACCCCACGTCATTTTTTTTGCATGATCAGGCACATGCAATCAAAGCACCCGACTTTGTAGGCCAAACCCCAGGCTCCAGGACCACTGCCTGCTGGTCACACCACTGCTTCTTCCACTGTTTTGCGTAGAAGTCAATCCCCAGTACACCATGCATGTGAAGATGCCTCTAGCCCTGCACCTGTTGTGGCCCACAGTCAAGCAGCACCATCAGCAAGCACGTCCACATCCGTGTCCCAGCACAGCGTTCAGTTGTCTATAACCCAGTCTTTGGAATGCAAGCGGAAATACCCAGCTAACGCCCCACAGGCCATACTCCTCAATTCTAATATTTCTCTTCTGCTTGCGCTAGAAATGCTGCATTTTAGGCTTCTTGAGACGGAATCTTTCCGCAACCTGATACCGGTGGCTGCACCGGCATTACACCAGCATGTGTCCCACAACATTACCCGTGCCCTCAACAATGCTGTTACCGGGAAAGTTCACCTAACCACGGAAATGTGGACAAAAAGCTTGTGGGCAGGGACGGAACATCTCAATGACGGCACACTGGGTTGACATAGTGGAAGCCGGGACCCATTCGGACCTTGGGACGGAACACATCCTCCCAATGCCGAGGATTGCTGGCCCTACATCAATCAAAGTTGTCCCCACAGTCTACAGCTCCTGCACCTCCTCCTCCTTTTCATCCTTCATCTCTGAAATCAACACATCAGTCAGAAGCTGGAAGCACTGCAGCACTGCCTCAGGCAAGCGGCAACAGGCTGTGCTGAAGCTAATCTGCATAGGTGACAAACCGCACAATCCAGAAGAGTTGTGGACAGCGCTGAAAGAGCAGTCAGATGTTTGGATGACACTACTGAACCTACAGCCAGGCATGGTCATGTGTGACAATGGCGTAACCTGGTGGCGGCTCTGAGGCAAGGAGAGCTCACACACGATCCTTGCTTGGCCCATGTGCTTAATCTCGTGGTTCAATGTTTTCTGAAAAGCTACCCGGAGCTGCCGGATCTGCTAGTGAAAGAATGTCATCTGTCTGCTCGTTTCAGAAAGTCAGCTACAGCTTCAGATGCCCTTGCCATGCTTCAGCAGCGGTTTCAGCTTCCAGCTCACCGACTGTTGTGTGATGTCCCCATGTGCTGAAACTCTATGCTGCATATGTTGGAAAGGATTTGTAAGCAAAAGATTGCCTTTGTTGACTACCAACATCAACAAGGCCGTCGAATTTCAGGTCAGACTCCACCCATAAGACCTCAGGAATGGACATGGATGTCAGACATATGTAACATCCTCCAAAACTTTGAGGACTGCACCAAGATGGTGAGCGGCAGTGACACCATAATTAGCATCACCATCCCGCTTCTCAGCATACCGAAAAACTCTGCTCACAATCAAAGAGGATGCATTGCAGGCGGAGCACGAGGACATGGAGCAAGGAAACATACAGGGGGATTACATTCAGCCTAGCCTCATGTCTTCTCAACTTGGATTGGTAGGCAATGAGGAAGAGGCGGAAGAAAAGGAGCTACTTTCATGCGCTATAGATGGTACTACAAATACATCTGTATTAGCTGCAGTTCAGCGGGGATGGCCTGAGGACAGGGAGGAGGAGGATGTGGATGAGGAGGACAGCATGGTCAGTCATCCTGTTAGTGGGGACACAGAAGCCTTACCTGTTAGCAGTCTGGCATGGATGGCTGACTTTATGTTGCACTGCATTTCATGTGACACTCGGATTATCAAAATTTTGGGTGACACTCATTACTGGTTGGTAGGAGAACTTTCAATCTCTTCTGCCTGAGGTAGAAAGGTGTACTAAAATGTTACAGTACCACAGGGCCTTTGTAGCGGAATTACTTAGAAAATTCCCATGTGTGAACGCTGGCAGCAGATGTCAAAGTTTGTTGTACAACCAAGGACTCCAAGCGAGAGAGACAGAAGTACAATCCAGCTCAGGCAGGGGAACAATGGCCAAGTTCTGGGACAGTTTTCTCAGACCCTCCCATCGTGGCGGCACAGAGGCAAGAGGTGCTGTCACAATATGTGCAAGGTTTGGGAAGATGGTGAGGAAGTACCTTGCAGATTGTAAAACGTCCTCCGTGATTCCTCTGTGCATTTTAATTATTGGGTATCCAAGCTGGACACGTGGCATGAACTGGCTCTCTACGCCTTGGAGGTCCTGGCCTGCCCTGCTGCTAGCGTTCTGTCAGAGAGGGGTTTTAGTGTCGCTGGTGGAATTATCACAGATAAGCGCATCTGCCTGTCAACTGAAAATGCTGACAGGCTGACTTATCAAAATGAACAAGACCTGGATTGGGAAAGACTTCTGTACACCAAGTCAAAACAGTGAAACCTAACCTCAAATACATTCTCTCTTTTGGGGAAGTGTATTCTCATGCACCTCTTCACAACCACACATGGGTATACACTTCCAGATTTGGTCTGTTTGTTTTTATCCTCCTCCTTATCCTCATCCTCCTCATCCAGAACCACTATATCACCAGGGTGAATGTGGTCTGTATGGTGCATTTTGGCCAAAGGTGCTGTGATGGCACTCTTATTTAAAAAAAAAAAAAAGATTTTACTTTGGGGAATTGGGCATGATATTACATTGGGCCTACTTCTTAACTCTGTCTCCTGCAATCTGTCCTGTACCTGCCAGTAGATCTCCAGGGTGAACGTGGTCTTTATGGTGCATGTTGGCCAAGGGACCTGTGATGGCACTCTTTTATTTTTTAAAAAAAGGACCCCACATTGGAGAATTGGGCATGGCATTCCATTGGGTCTACTTCTTTACTCTGTCTCCTTTAATGTATTTTGAATCACTGCCACTAGATCACCAGGGAGAACGTGCTTTGTACTGTTATAGGCCGGTGAAGTTTGGTCACGGGGGGCTGTGATGACACTAGTCTATTTTTACAAAAGGTATCCCCTATTGTTGAAACCACATCCTTGTGGTCAAATAGTTCATAACATTTTTGAAACTCAAAGAGCTCACTTGAACAGCTCTTTTTTGTGTTGCCTGGTTGCTAACATTGGACACAATACACTTCATGTAAATTTGATAAAGCAATACTGTTACTTTGCCTCAGTAGTTCATTAAAAGATAGCTTTGTCCACTATATTTGTTTCTCTCCTTGCGAGCCTTAACTTTATCTGCCTCAAATGTACAAATTGATAATATACAAATGGCGATTTGTAAACAAGATTGAAGTAATGTATACCGAATGCATTCAGATAATCACATAGCTGCATTTCTTGTAAAACATTTAGAGATGAGACAGACAATGCTCATAGTGGCACAATCTTGATAAATGTTTGTTTTTTCACTTCACAAACAGTTCTAAGCCTCTATATGTTTGCTGTTTGTCATTGTAAAACATTAAGGTTTACTGAAACTATGTCGGTGGTGGTTTGATGTAAATCCTTTGTGGCTTTTTTTTCTAGGGGTGTATGACCCCTCATCTGATGACTCCATGATATCTCAGTTTTATCCAACCTTGAAAAGTGGCCACTTGAAGGTGTGGGTGAAACTAGAGTTACTACATAATTTTATTCACTATATAAGACCAGAGAATCATGACTGAGACAGATGCCAAAACTGGGGTACCTGTTATGATCAGGTGACCTGGGAGCAGCATGAAAACTTTCACTGGAGTAGGTGGTAACTAGGGTTGAGCGACCTTGACCTTTTTAGAGTCGAGCCGTGTTTCGCGAAACCCGACTATCTTAGAAGTCGAGTCGAGTGGAATCGGCCGATTATCGCGAAAAGTCGGGTATCGCCCGAAACACGAAACCCAATGCAAGTCAATGGGGGAGCATAGTCGGCAGTGAGTGGAGGCCCGGAAAACACCTACACTGCCCATTTTAATGGCAAAAACATCCATTCTTGTTAAAGAAGCTTGTCAATCGTAATTTACCTTATAATAATTGGAAGGCATTTGAAATTGGGGGTCATTTGGCTAAAGTTGTGGGGGGTAGGGCTGGTTCAAGTAATTAGTGGGCCCAGTAAATCTGGACCACGTCACGGCAGTGGAGCAGGGAGAGGTAAGTATTTAAACTTTGCAAGTGCTGTGATCCTGAGCAAGCAGGGGGGGCCCACTCGTTGGCATTGGCACTGGCACAGGGCCCCTCAAAGTACAGCGGTGTGTTTGCACGGCGGGTGCGCCTCCCACCGGCAGCAACACTTTTGCGTACTATGAGAGGCCCTGTGCCAGTGACGTTGCCAACTAGTATTCCTCCCCCCACCTGATGAAGGAACCTGCACTTTCATCTGCACCTTCCTCTTTGTCCCCGTGTAAGGTGGTATGGAATGCGGGAAGAGGAACCTGACTTTCAGCAGGGTCACAATCTTGCTGTGTAGCGTGCACGGGGAATTTTGCGTTATGGGTCAATGTACCAGCAGACTCATCTATCACTGGCTGGGCAATGGGCAGGATGAGGAGGAAACACAGATATAGGCCCAAAGAATAAAGTGGGCTAAATGCAGTTCAAAATTGGTAACACAGGACTAACCAGGGGGCATTGCAGTGGAGGACAACTGGAATGAGAGGCTGACACAGAGAGTAGGCCCAAATCAGTAAGTAGTCGACATGCAGTTCAAAATTGGCAACCGTAGTAAACAGGCGGCCCAGCTTTGTTCAGTTGAGGAGAACAGCAAGGAGTGGCAGACACCGATAGTAGGCCCCAACCCAACTAGTAGGCCAAATGCAGTCTAACATTAACAACTACTTAACAAGAGCCTGAAAATGGAATTTCAGGACAGGAAACCAGGAGAACAGCAAGGAGTGGCAGACACCGATAGTAGGCCCCAACCCAACTAGTACGCCAAATGCAGTTGTTCCATTTAACTACAATTTAATGAGAGCCTGAAGATAGAAGTTCAGGAAAGGCAACCTGGAGAACACCTTGGAGTGGAACACACCATCTCTTTACACCCCATACCCAATTTGTAGGCCTAATGCAGTGTAGTTTTCAACAACTACTAAACGAGAGTCGGAAGATCGAAGCAATGTGGACGAAACCTGGGGAACACCTTGGAGTGTAACACACCGTCTCTCTACACCCCATACCCAATTTGTAGACCTAATGCAGTGTAGTTTTCTACAACTACTAAATGAGAGTCGGAAGACCGAAGCAATGTGGACGAAACCTGGGGAACACCTTGGAGTGGAACACACCATCTCTCTACACCCCATACCCAATTTGTAGGCCTAATGCAGTGTAGTTTTCTACAACTACTAAACGAGAGCATGAAGATCGAAGCAATGGAGAGGAAACCTGGGGAACACCTTGGAGTGGAACACACCATCTCTCTACACCCCATACCCAATTTGTAGGCCTAATGCAGCGTAGTTTCCAACAACTACTAAACAAGAGCATGAAGATCGAAGCTCAGGAAAGGCAACCTGGAGAACACCTTGGAGTGGAACACACCATCTCTCTACACCCCATACCCAATTTGTAGGCCTAATGCAGCGTAGTTTCCAACAACTACTAAACGAGAGCATGAAGATCGAAGCAATGGAGAGGAAACCTGGGGAACACCTTGGAGTGGAACACACCATCTCTCTACACCCCATACCCAATTTGTAGGCCTAATGCAGCGTAGTTTCCAACAACTACTAAACGAGAGCATGAAGATCGAAGCAATGGCGATGAAACCTGGGGAACACCTTGGAGTGGAACACACCATCTCTCTACACCCCATACCCAATTTGTAGGCCTAATGCAGCGTAGTTTCCAACAACTACTAAACGAGAGCATGAAGTTTGAAGCTCAGGAAAGGCAACCTGGAGAACACCTTGGAGTGGAACACACCATCTCTCTACACCCCATACCCAATTTGTAGGCCTAATGCAGCGTAGTTTCCAACAACTACTAAACGAGAGCATGAAGATTGAAGCTCAGGAAAGGCAACCTGGAGAACACCTTGGAGTGGAACACACCATCTCTCTACACCCCATACCCAATTTGTAGGCCTAATGCAGCGTAGTTTTCAACAACTACTAAACGAGAGCATGAAGATCGAAGCAATGGAGAGGAAACCTGGGGAACACCTTGGAGTGGAACACACCATCTCTCTACACCCCATACCCAATTTGTAGGCCCAATGCAGCGTAGTTTCCAACAACTACTAAACGAGAGCATGAAGATCGAACCAATGGCGATGAAACCTGGGGAACACCTTGGAGTGGAACACACCATCTCTCTACACCCCATACCCAATTTGTAGGCCTAATGCAGCGTAGTTTCCAACAACTACTAAACGAGAGCATGAAGATTGAAGCTCAGGAAAGGCAACCTGGAGAACACCTTGGAGTGGAACACACCATCTCTCTACACCCCATACCCAATTTGTAGGCCTAATGCAGCGTAGTTTCCAACAACTACTAAACGAGAGCATGAAGATTGAAGCTCAGGAAAGGCAACCTGGAGAACACCTTGGAGTGGAACACACCATCTCTCTACAACCCATACCCAATTTGTAGGCCTAATGCAGCGTAGTTTCCAACAACTACTAAACGAGAGCATGAAGATTGAAGCAATGGAGAGGAAACCTGGGGAACACCTTGAGGAGGCAGACACCGTTAGTAGGCCCTACCAAAGTTGTACACCCAATACAGTTTTAAAATTCCTAGAGGCTGAAAACAAGACTATTGACGCTCAGCTTTTTTCAAAGGAACACAGCTGAATTGAGTGGCGCAGACAGACACAGGTAGTAGGACTCAAACCAAAAATGTGGCTCACTGCAGCAGAAAAAAGTTACAGGGGTACACAAGCTGCAGTGCTCTGGGCAGTGGAGGACAATTTCAATAGTGAACCGCAGACAGACTTTGTACGCCTACTATTAAAAAAAGGATGCTCTATGCAATTATAAATAGGTTCCAGGGGTACACGGGCAGCAGTGGTGTGGTCAGTGGAGGCCTAGTGGAAGGAGTGACCGCAGACAGGCATCGAAGGCCTAAAATAATAACACATGGCTGTAGGCAATTTTAAATTGGTTCCAGGGGTACACGGGCAGCAGTGGCCTGGTCAGTGTAGTAGTAGTAGAAAGAACGGACCGCAGACAGGCATCGAAGGCCTAATATAAAAAAATTGGGCTGGCTGTAGGCAATTTTAAATTGGTTCCAGGGGTACACGGGCAGCAGTGGTGTGGTAAGTGGAGGCATATTGTAAGGAGTGACCGCAGACAGGCATCGAAGGCCTAAAATAATAACACATGGCTGTAGGCAATTTTAAATTGGTTCCAGGGGTACACGGGCAGCAGTGGTGTGGTCAGTGGAGGCATAGTGGAAGGAGTGACCGCAGACAGGCTTCGAAGGCCTAACATAACAAAAATGTCAATACAATGGTATTGTCAGTGGCAGGCATTGAAGGATGTCAGCGCATAGACTAAACATTGGTGGAGCTGTGAGATAATTTTGCAAGTGGTAGAGCACTGTTTGAGCTGGGGGGGGAACTGTCTTGTGGCCGGCGGTACAGGCCCAGGGCCCTTCATATTACAACGGTGTGTCTGACGTTGGGTGCGCACCACCACCGCCAGAGACACTTTATTGTACTAGGAGGGACCCAGTGGCAGTGCCGTCGACCAAAAGCGGGCACACCCACCTCTTCAGACAAACAGCACTCTCACGGGTGCTGGCGCCAAGTGTTGATACCACGGCCCCGTGTGGGGAGTTTGGCCATTTAGTGAGGTGTAAACATGTCGTTTGCTGGACAATCAGGTGCAGAAAATTACGAGATTGGAAAAGGCATTCAGAATAGTCCACAGGCAAGACCTTTTCATAGGAAAGCTAGGTGTCAGCCGGGCAAGGTGGGGCAAAAGATTTCGAAATCCAGTTGTGGTTTATTTTAATGAAGGTTAGATCATCTACATTTTGGGTAGCCAGACGAGTCCTTTTTTCTGTTAGTATTGAACCTGCAGCACTGAATACTCTTTCTGATAGGACACTAGCTGCCGGGCAAGCAAGCTCCTGCAATGCATATTCTGCCAATTCTGGCCAGGTGTCTAATTTTGATGCCCAGTAATCAAATGGGAATGACGGTTGAGGGATAACATCGATAAGGGATGAAAAATAGTTTGTAACCATACTGGACAAATGTTGTCTCCTGTCACTTTGAATTGATGCTGCAGTACCTGTCCTGTCTGCGGTCATAGCAAAATCACTCCACAACCTGGTCAGAAAACCCCTCTGGCCAATGCCACTTCTGATTTCTGCCCCTCTAACTCCTCTGGTCTGCTGGCCCCTGCAGCTCGTGTGAGAACGATCACGGGCACTGTGTGCAGGGAATGCCAGAAGCAAACGGTCAACAAGAGTTGATTGTTTGGTTGCTAATATTAGTTCCAAGTTCTCATGTGGTATTATATTTTGCAATTTGCCTTTATAGCGAGGATCAAGGAGGCAGGCCAACCAGTAATAGTCATCGTTCATCATTTTAGTTATGCGTGTGTCCCTTTTGAGGATACGTAAGGCATAATCCGCCATGTGGGCCAAAGTTCCAGTTCTCAAATCTGCGGTTGTGCTTGGTTGAGGGGCAGTTTCAGGCAAATCCACGTCACTTGTGTCCCTCCAAAAACCAGAACCCGGCATTGCCGCGCCACCAATTTCCAGTGGCCCCGGAAAAGCTTCCTCATTAAAAATATAATCATCCCCATCATCCTCCTCGTCCTCCTCCTCCTCTTCGCCCGCTAACTCGTCCTGTACACTGCCCTGGCCAGACAATGGCTGACTGTCATCAAGGCTTTCCTCTTCCTCAGCTGCAGACGCCTGATCCTTTATGTGCGTCAAACTTTGCATCAGCAGACGCATTAGGGGGATGCTCATGCTTATTATGGCGTTGTCTGCACTAACCAGCCGTGTGCATTCCTCAAAACACTGAAGGACTTGACACATGTCTTGAATCTTCGACCACTGCACACCTGACAACTCAATGTCTGCCATCCTACTGCCTGCCCGTGTATGTGTATCCTCCCACAAAAACATAACAGCCCGCCTCTGTTCGCACAGTCTCTGAAGCCTGTGCAGTGTTGAGTTCCACCTTGTTGCAACGTCTATGATTAGGCGATGCTGGGGAAGGTTCAAAGAACGCTGATAGGTCTGCATACGGCTGGAGTGTATGGGCGAACGGCGGATATGTGAGCAAAGTCCACGCACTTTGAGGAGCAGGTCGGATAACCCCGGATAACTTTTCAGGAAGCACTGCACCACCAGGTTTAAGGTGTGAGCCAGGCAAGGAATGTGTTTCAGTTGGGAAAGGGAGATGGCAGCCATGAAATTCCTTCCGTTATCACTCACTACCTTGCCCGCCTCAAGATCTACAGTGCCCAGCCACGACTGCGTTTCTTTCTGCAAGAACTCGGACAGAACTTCCGCGGTGTGTCTGTTGTCGCCCAAACACTTCATAGCCAATACAGCCTGCTGACGTTTGCCAGTAGCTGCCCCATAATGGGAGACCTGGTGTGCAACAGTGGCAGCTGCGGATGGAGTGGTTGTGCGACTGCGGTCTGTGGACGAGCTCTCGCTTCTGCAGGAGGACGAAGAGGAGGAGGAGGGGGTGCGAACGGCTACAGCCAACTGTTTCCTAGACCGTGGGCTAGGCAGAACTGTCCCAAACTTGCTGTCCCCTGTGGACCCTGCATCCACAACATTCACCCAGTGTGCCGTGATGGACACGTAACGTCCCTGGCCATGCCTACTGGTCCATGCATCTGTTGTCAGGTGCACCTTTGTGCTCACAGATTGCCTGAGTGCATGGACCATGCGCTCTTTAACATGCTGGTGGAGGGCTGGGATGGCTTTTCTGGAAAAAAAGTGTCGACTGGGTAGCTCGTAGCGTGGTACAGCATAGTCCATCAGGGCTTTGAAAGCTTCGCTTTCAACTAACCGGTAGGGCATCATCTCTAACGAGATTAGTCTAGCTATGTGGGCGTTCAAACCCTGTGTACGAGGATGCGAGGCTAAGTACTTCCTTTTTCTAACCATAGTCTCATGTAGGGTGAGCTGGACTGGAGAGCTGGAGATCGTGGAACTAGCGGGGGTGCCGGTGGACATGGCAGACTGAGAGACGGTGGGAGATGGTATTGTTGCCGCCGGCGCCCTAGATGCAGTGTTTCCTACTATGAAACTGGTGATTCCCTGACCCTGACTGCTTTGGCCTGGCAAAGAAACCTGCACAGATACTGCAGGTGGTGCGGAAAATGGTGGCCCTACACTGCCGGAAGGGATGTTGCGTTGCTGACTAGCTTCATTGGCCGAGGGTGCTACAACCTTAAGGGACGTTTGGTAGTTAGTCCAGGCTTGCAAATGCATGGTGGTTAAATGTCTATGCATGCAACTTGTATTGAGACTTTTCAGATTCTGTCCTCTGCTTAAGGTAGTTGAACATTTTTGACAGATGACTTTGCGCTGATCAATTGGATGTTGTTTAAAAAAATGCCAGACTGCACTCTTTCTAGCATCGGATACCTTTTCAGGCATTGCAGACTGAGCTTTAACCGGATGGCCACGCTGTCCTCCAACAGGTTTTGGCTTTGCCACGCGTTTTGGGCAAGATACGGGCCCGGCAGATGGAACCTGTTGCGATGTTGATGCCTGCTGCGGCCCCTCCTCCTCCGCTTCAGAACTGCTGCCGCCTGCACCCTGTTCCCCCAATGGCTGCCAATCGGGGTCAAGAACTGGGTCATCTATTACCTCTTCTTGTAGCTCGTGTGCAACTTCGTCTGTGTCACCGTGTCGGTCGGTGGTATAGCGTTCGTGATGGGGCAACATAGTCTCATCAGGGTCTGATTCTTGATCATTACCCTGCGAGGGCAATGTTGTGGTCTGAGTCAAAGGACCAGCATAGTAGTCTAGCTGTGGCTGTGCATCAGTGCACTCCATGTCAGATTCAACTTGTAATGGGCATGGACTGTTAACTGCTTCACTTTCTAAGCCAGGGACGGTATGTGTAAAGAGCTCCATGGAGTAACCCGTTGTGTCGCCTGCTGCATTCTTCTCTGTTGTTGTTTTTGCTGAAGAGGACAAGGAAGCGACTTGTCCCTGACCGTGAACATCCACTAACGACGCGCTGCTTTGACATTTACCAGTTTCACGAGAGGAGGCAAAAGAGCTAGAGGCTGAGTCAGCAAGATAAGCCAAAACTTGCTCTTGCTGCTCCGGCTTTAAAAGCGGTTTTCCTACTCCCAGAAAAGGGAGCGTTCGAGGCCTTGTGTAGCAAGACGACGAACCTGGCTCCACAGCTCCAGACTTAGGTGCAATATTTTTTTTCCCACGACCAGCTGATGCTCCACCACTACCACTACCCTCATTACCAGCTGACAATGAACGCCCCCGGCCACGACCTCTTCCACCAGACTTCCTCATTGTTTTAAAAACGTAACCAAACTAACGGTATTTGTTGCTGTCACACAACTTACACGGTGAGCTATAACTTCAGTATGATTTAGCTACCCCTTTACAGGTGGGTGAGACCACAACGAAAATCAGGCACAATGTTACACACTCTGTTGTTGGTGGCAACAAATGAGAGAGATGCCACACACGCAGGACTGTCACTGAAGCACAAATGTAAATATTAATCTCCCACTGATTTGATTTTTTTTTTTTTTTCAGGGAGACTTTAGGAAAAAAAAATAGAATAAAATGATTTTTTCAGGAAGAATTTAGAAACCAAATAAAATAAAATGATTTTTTCAGGGAGAATTTAGAAAACAAATAAAACAAAAAAGGCTTTCTATGGCCCACTGAGTGAGAGATGACGCACACAGGAGTCAGGAGTGGCACACAAGCCCAGAGGCCAATATTTATCTCCCACTGATTGATGTAGTGATTTTTTCAGGTAGATTTTGGAACCCAAATCAAGCTAAAAAAATAATAGGCTTTCTATGGCCCACAATTGGAGAGAGAGAGAGATGGCACACCCAGGAGTCAAGACTGGCACACAAGCAGAAAGGGCAATATTAATCTCCCACTGATTTGATTTATTTATTTTTTTCAGGGAGACTTTAGGAAAAAAAAATAATAGAATAAAATGATTTTTTCAGGAAGAATTTAGAAACCAAATAAAATAAAATGATTTTTTCATGGAGAATTTAGAAAACAAATAAAACAAAAAAAGGCTTTCTATGGCCCACTGAGTGAGAGATGACGCACACAGGAGTCAGGAGTGGCACACAAGCCCAGAGGCCAATATTTATCTCCCACTGATTGATGTAGTGATTTTTTCAGGTAGATTTTGGAACCCAAATCAAGCTAAAAAAATAATAGGCTTTCTATGGCCCACAATTGGAGAGAGAGAGAGAGATGGCACACCCAGGAGTCAAGACTGGCACACAAGCAGAAAGGGCAATATTAATCTCCCACTGATTTGATTTATTTATTTTTTTCAGGGAGACTTTAGGAAAAAAAAATAATAGAATAAAATGATTTTTTCAGGAAGAATTTAGAAACCAAATAAAATAAAATGATTTTTTCAGGGAGAATTTAGAAAACAAATAAAACAAAAAAAGGCTTTCTATGGCCCACTGAGTGAGAGATGACGCACACAGGAGTCAGGAGTGGCACACGAGCCCAGAGGCCAATATTTATCTCCCACTGATTGATGTAGTGATTTTTTCAGGTAGATTTTGGAACCCAAATCAAGCTAAAAAAATAATAGGCTTTCTATGTCCCACAATTGGAGAGAGAGAGAGACATGGCACACCCAGGAGTCAAGACTGGCACACAAGCAGAAAGGGCAATATTAATCTCCCACTGATTTGATTTTTTTTTTTTTCAGGGAGACTTTAGGAAAAAAAATAATAGAATAAAATGATTTTTTCAGGAAGAGTTTAGAAACCAAATAAAATAAAATGATTTTTTCAGGGAGAATTTAGAAAACAAATAAAAGAAAAAATAGGCTTTCTATGGCCCACGGAGTGAGAGATGACGCACACAGGAGTCAGGAGTGGCACACAAGCCCAGAGGCCAATATTGTTCTCCCAATGATTGATGTAGTGATTTTTTCAGGTAGATTTTGGAACCCAAATCAAGCTAAAAAAATAATAGGCTTTCTATGGCCCACAATTGGAGAGAGAGAGAGAGATGGCACACCCAGGAGTCAAGACTGGCACACAAGCAGAAAGGGCAATATTAATCTCCCACTGATTTGATTTTTTTTTTTTTCCAGGGAGACTTTAGAAAAAAAAAATAATAAAAAAAAAAATGATTTTTTCAGGAAGAATTTAGAAACCAAATAAAATAAAAATGATTTTTTCAGGGAGAATTTATAAAACAAATAAAACAAAAAATAGGCTTTCTATGGCCCACTGAGTGAGAGATGACGCACACAGGAGTCAGGAGTGGCACACAAGCCCAGAGGCCAATATTTATCTCCCACTGATTGATTTATTGATTTTTTCAGGTAGAATTTAGAACCCAAATCAACCAAAAAAATAAATAGGCTTTCTATGGCCCACTATTTGTGAGAGAGATGGCACGCTCAGGACTGGCACACAAGCCCAGAGGCCAATATTAATCTCCCACTTTTTTTTTTTTTTCAGGGAAAATTTATAAACCCAATAAAAAAAATAATAAATAGGCTTTCTATGGCCCACTATCTGAGAGAGAGAGAGATGGCACGCTTAGGACTGGCACACAAGCCCAAAGGCCAATATTAATCTCCCTTTTTTTTTTCAGGGAGAATTTATAAAACCAAAAAAAAAAAAATAAATAGGCTTTCTATGGCCCACTATTTGTGAAAGAGATGGCACGCTCAGGACTGGCACACAAGCCCAGAGGCCAATATTAATCTCCCACTTTTTTTTTTTGTTCCAGGGAAAATGTATAAACCCAATAAAAAAAATAATAAATAGGCTTTCTATGGCCCACTATCTGAGAGAGAGAGATGGCACGCTTAGGACTGGCACACAAGCCCAAAGGCCAATATTAATCTCCCACTGATTGATTTATTGATTTTTTCAGGTAGAATTTAGAACCCAAATAAAGCAAAAAAAAAAAAAATAGGCTTTCTATGGCCCACTGAGTGAGTGATGATGCACACAGGAGTCAGGAGTGGCACACAAGCCCTGAGGCCAATATTTTTCTCCCACTGATTGATGTAGTGATTTTATCAGGTAGATTTTAGAACCCAAATCAAGCAAAAAAATAAAAAGGCTTTCTATGGCCCACTGACTGAGAGATGGCACACACAGGAGTCAAGAGTGGCACACAAGCCCTGAGGCCAATATTTTTCTCCCACTGATTGATGTAGTGATTTTTTCAGGTATATTTTATAACCCAAATCAAGCAAAAAAATAAATAGGCTTTCTATGGCCCACTGACTGAGAGATGGCACACACAGGGATGGCACTCTAGCAGAAATGTCAATCTTAATCTCCCACAAAAAAAAAAAAAAAAAAAAACAGGGAGTATCCAACAATTACTATCTCCCTGCAGTAATCTCAGCCAGGTATGGCAGGCAGCAATAAGGAGTGGACTGATGCACAAATTAAATAAAAAGTGTGGACAAACAAAAAAGATAGCTGTGCAGAAAGGAAGGAACAAGAGGATTTGTGCTTTGAAAAAAGCAGTTGGTTTGCACAGCGGCGTACACACAGCAATGCAGCTATCAGGGAGCCTTCTAGGGCAGCCCAATGAGCTACAGCGCTGAGGGAAAAAAAAAAAATGTAGCTTCCACTGTCACTGCACACCGAAGGTGGTGTTGGGCAGTGGAAATCGCTACAGCACAAGCGGTTTGGTGGTTAATGGACCCTGCCTAACGCTATCCCTGCTGTTATGCTGTGCTATCAGGCAACACAGTGTGCAGTAATCAGCGCACATACAGTGATATGGCAATAACCCAAAAACAATAGAACAAGCTCTGAGACGTGGAATCTCTGCAGACTGCAATACCTGAACCTATCCTCACACAACTAAAAGCAGCAGTGGATTGCGCCTAACACTACCTATGCAACTCGGCACTGCCTGAGGAGCTGACTAGCCTGAAGATAGAAATACAAGCCTGACTTGCCTCAGAGAAATACCCCAAAGGAATAGGCAGCCCCCCACATATAATGACTGTTAGCAAGATGAAAAGACAAAACGTAGGAATGAAATAGATTCAGCAAAGTGAGGCCCGATATTCTAGACAGAGCGAGGATAGCAAAGAGAACTATGCAGTCTACAAAAAACCCTAAAGCAGAACCACGCAAAGGGGGGCAAAAAGACCCACCGTGCCGAACTAACGGCACGGCGGTGCACCCTTTGCGTCTCAGAGCTTCCAGCAAAAGAGAATAGCACAGCTGGACAGAAAAAACGGAAACAAAAACAAAGTAACACTTATCTAGCAGAGCAGCAGGCCACAGGAAAGATGCAGTAGCTCAGATCCAACACTGGAACATTGACAAGGAGCAAGGAAGACAGACTCAGGTGGAGTTAAATAGCAAGACAGCCAACGAGCTCACCAAAACACCTGAGGGAGGAAGCCCAGAGGCTGCAATACCACTTGTGACCACAGGAGTGAATTCAGCCACAGAATTCACAACAGTACCCCCCCCTTGAGGAGGGGTCACTGAACCCTCACCAGAACCCCCAGGCCGACCAGGATGAGCCACATGAAAGGCACAAACAAGATCTGGGGCATGGACATCAGAGGCAAAAACCCAGGAATTATCCTCCTGAGCATAACCCTTCCATTTGACCAGATACTGGAGTTTCCGTCTAGAGACACGAGAATCCAAAATTTTCTCCACAATATACTCCAATTCCCCCTCCACCAAAACAGGGGCAGGAGGCTCCACAGATGGAACCATAGATGCCACGTATCTTCTCAACAACGACCTATGGAATACATTATGTATGGAAAAGGAGTCTGGGAGGGTAAGACGAAAAGACACCGGATTGAGAATCTCAGAAATCCTATACGGACCAATAAAACGAGGTTTAAATTTAGGAGAGGAAACCTTCATAGGAATATGACGAGAAGATAACCAAACCAGATCCCCAACACGAAGTCGGGGACCCACACGGCGTCTACGATTAGCGAAAAGCTGAGCCTTCTCCTGGGACAAGGTCAAATTGTCCACTACCTGAGTCCAAATCTGCTGCAACCTGTCCACCACAGAATCCACACCAGGACAGTCCGAAGACTCAACCTGTCCTGAAGAGAAACGAGGATGGAACCCAGAATTGCAGAAAAATGGAGAGACCAAGGTAGCCGAGCTGGCCCGATTATTAAGGGCGAACTCAGCCAACGGCAAAAATGACACCCAATCATCCTGGTCAGCAGAAACAAAACATCTCAGATATGTTTCCAAGGTCTGATTGGTTCGTTCGGTCTGGCCATTAGTCTGAGGATGGAAGGCCGAGGAAAAAGATAGGTCAATGCCCATCCTACCACAAAAGGCTCGCCAGAACCTCGAGACAAACTGGGAACCTCTGTCAGAAACAATATTCTCAGGAATGCCATGCAAACGAACCACATGCTGGAAGAACAAAGGCACCAAATCAGAGGAGGAAGGCAATTTAACCAAGGGCACCAGATGGACCATTTTAGAAAAACGATCACAGACCACCCAAATGACCGACATCTTTTGAGAAACGGGAAGGTCAGAAATGAAATCCATCGAAATATGTGTCCAAGGCCTCTTCGGGACCGGCAAGGGCAAAAGCAACCCACTGGCACGTGAACAGCAGGGCTTAGCCCTAGCACAAATCCCACAGGACTGCACAAAAGCACGCACATCCCGTGACAGAGATGGCCACCAGAAGGATCTAGCCACTAACTCTCTGGTACCAAAGATTCCTGGATGACCAGCCAGCACCGAACAATGAAGTTCAGAGATAACTTTACTAGTCCACCTATCAGGGACGAACAGTTTCTCGGCCGGACAACGATCAGGTTTATTAGCCTGAAATTTCTGCAACACTCTCCGCAAATCAGGAGAGATGGCAGACACAATGACTCCTTCCTTGAGGATACTCGCCGGCTCAGATAACCTCGGAGAGTCGGGCACAAAACTCCTAGACAGAGCATCCGCCTTCACATTTTTAGAGCCCGGAAGGTACGAAATCACA
This sequence comes from Ranitomeya imitator, assembly GCF_032444005.1. Taxonomy (NCBI): domain Eukaryota; kingdom Metazoa; phylum Chordata; class Amphibia; order Anura; family Dendrobatidae; genus Ranitomeya; species Ranitomeya imitator. Next base: position 66,988,835 of record NC_091284.1, on the reverse strand, counting down.
AAATCAAAACGAGCAAAAAATAACGACCAACGGGCCTGTCTAGGATTCAAGCGCTTGGCAGACTCGAGATAAGTAAGATTCTTATGATCAGTCAATACCACCACGCGATGCTTAGCTCCCTCAAGCCAATGACGCCACTCCTCGAATGCCCACTTCATGGCCAGCAACTCTCGGTTGCCCACATCATAATTACGCTCAGCAGCAGAAAATTTCCTGGAAAAGAAAGCACATGGTTTCAACACTGAGCAACCAGAACCTCTCTGTGACAAAACCGCCCCTGCTCCAATCTCAGAAGCATCAACCTCGACCTGGAACGGAAGAGAAACATCTGGTTGACACAACACAGGGGCACAGCAAAAACGACGCTTCAACCCCCCTCCATATATAATGACTGTTAGCAAGATGAAAAGACAAAACGTAGGAATGAAATAGATTCAGCAAAGTGAGGCCCTATATTCTAGACAGAGCGAGGATAGCAAAGAGAACTATGCAGTCTACAAAAAACCCTAAAGCAGAACCACGCAAAGGGGGGCAAAAAGACCCACCGTGCCGAACTAACGGCACGGCGGTGCACCCTTTGCGTCTCAGAGCTTCCAGCAAAAGAGAATAGCACAGCTGGACAGAAAAAACGGAAACAAAAACAAAGTAACACTTATCTAGCAGAGCAGCAGGCCACAGGAAAGATGCAGTAGCTCAGATCCAACACTGGAACATTGACAAGGAGCAAGGAAGACAGACTCAGGTGGAGTTAAATAGCAAGACAGCCAACGAGCTCACCAAAACACCTGAGGGAGGAAGCCCAGAGGCTGCAATACCACTTGTGACCACAGGAGTGAATTCAGCCACAGAATTCACAACACCCTGCTTCTGACGAAGCGGCAGCAACCTCTCCCTAAGCTCAGATCAGCAGCAGTAACATGGCGGTCGGCGGGAACGCCCCTTTATAGCCCCTGTGACGCCGCAGACAGCAAGCCAATCACTGCAATGCCCTTCTCTAAGATGGTGGGGACCAGGACCTATGTCATCACGCTGCCCACACTCTGCATTTACCTTCATTGGCTGAGAAATGGCGCTTTTCGCGTCATTGAAACGCGACTTTGGCGCGAAAGTCGCGTACCGCATGGCCGACCCCGCACAGGGGTCGGATCGGGTTTCATGAAACCCGACTTTGCCAAAAGTCGGCGACTTTTGAAAATGAACGACCCGTTTCGCTCAACCCTAGTGGTAACTATACTGACCGCAAATCTTGATCTTAACACCGCAACTAGAAGTAGCCGTGGGGTGTGCCTAACAAAACCTAGACACCTCGTCACAGCCGGAGGACTAAATACCCCTATAGATGGAAATATGAAATCTACCTCGCCTCAGAGCAGAACCCCAAAGGATAGGCAGCCCCCCACAAATATCGACTGTGAGCAGTAGAGGAAAAGGCACACGTAAGCAGGAAACAGGATTTAGCAAAAGAGGCCAGTCTAGCTAAAATAGGAAAGTATAGGACAGGATACTAAGCGGTCAGTATTAAAATCCTTCCAAAAATATCCACAACAGAAAATACTAAAACTCCACCATCTAACTAAAGATGTGGAGCGTATATCTGCAACTCCAGAGAATCCAACAAGACTGAAAAAACACTGACACAGTCTAAGCTGGACAAGAAAAAACAAATGAATAGCACAGAATATAAGCACACAGCTTGAGTGCCACAGAAAAAGAAACAGACACTTATCTTTGCTGAATTGGCAGCTAAGCAGGAGAAGCCAGAAAGTAATCCAACACTTCACAAGAAACATTGACAACTGGCAAGGACTAATGAATCCTGCACACCTAAATATCCCAGTCAGAACTGCAATCAGCAGATACACCTGGCCAGGACTGTGACTCAGAGACAACTGCATTCCCACCTTCAACCACTGGAGGGAACCCAAAAGCAGAATTCACAACAGTACCCCCCCTTGAGGAGGGGTCACCGAACCCTCACCAGGGCCCCCAGGACGATCAGGATGAGCCAGATGAAAGGCACGGACCAAATCAGCAGCAAGGACATCAGAGGCAAAAACCCAAGAATTATCCTCCTGGCCATAACCCTTCCATTTGACAAGGAACTGAAGCCTCCGCCTTGAAAAACGAGAATCCAAAATTTTCTCAACCACATACTCCAACTCTCCTTCAACCAACACAGGGCCAAAGGATCAACAGAGGGAACAACGGGCACCACATATTTCCGCAATAAAGATCTATGGAAGACATTATGGATAGCAAAAGAGGCCGGAAGCGCCAAACGAAAAGACACTGAATTAATAATCTCAGAAATCTTATAAGGACCAATAAACCGAGGCTTAAACTTAGGGGAAGAAACCTTCATAGGAACATGACGTGAATACAACCAGACCAGATCCCCAACCCGAAGCCGGGAACCAACACACCGACAACGGTTAGCAAAACGTTGAGCCTCCTCCTGAGACAACACCAAATTGTCCACCACATGAGCCCAATTCTGCTGCAACCTGTCAACCACAGAATCAACACCAGGACAGTCAGAAGGCTCAACCTGCCCAGAAGAAAAACGAGGATCAAAACCAAAATTTCAAAAGAAAGGCGAAACCAAAGTAGCCGAACTAGCCTGATTATTAAGGGCAAACTCGGCCAATGGCAAGAAGGCCACCCAATCATCCTGATCAGCAGACACAAAGTATCTCAAATAAGTCTCCAAAGTCCGATTAGTTCGCTCGGTCTGGCCATTTGTCTGAGGATGAAATGCAGAAGAAAAAGTCAAATCAATGCCCAGCCTAGCACAAAAGGCCTGCCAAAACCTAGAAACAAACTGAGAACCTCTGTCGGACACAATATTTTCCGGAATACCATGCAACCAAACCACATGCTGAAAAAACAACGAAACCAAATCTGAAGAGGAAGGCAATTTAGGCAAAGGCACCAAATGAACCATCTTAGAAAACCGGTCATAAACAACCCAGATAACAGACATCTTCTGGGAGACCGGAAGATCAGAAATAAAATCCATCGAAATATGCGTCCAGGGCCTCTGAGGGACTGGCAATGGCAAAAGCAACCCACTAGCACGGGAACAACAAGGCTTGGCCCGCGCACAAGTCCCACAGGACTGCACAAAGGAACGCACATCACGCGAAAAAGAAGGCCACCAAAAGGACCTACCAAACAAGTCTCTGGTACCAAAAATGCCAGGATGACCAGCCAACACGGAACAGTGAACCTCAGAAATCACTCTACTAGTCCATCTGTTAGGAACAAACAGTTTCCCCACAGGACAGCGGTCAGGTTTGTCAGCCTGAAATTCCTGAAGAACCCGTCGTAAATCAGGGGAAATGGCAGAAAGGACCACCCCTTCTTTCAGAATACCGACCGGTCCTAAGACCTCAGGAGAATCAGGCAAAAAACTCCTAGAGAGGGCATCAGCCTTAATATTCTTAGAACCCGGAAGGTACGAGACCACGAAATCAAAATGGAAAAAAAACAAGGACCATCAAGCCTGTCTAGGATTCAGCCATTTGGCAGACTCGAGGTAAATCAAATTCTTATGATCGGTCAAGACCACAATACGGTGCTTAGCTCCCTCAAGCCAGTGTCGCCACTCCTCAAACGCCCACTTCATAGCCAACAACTCCTGATTGCCGACATCATAATTGCGTTCAGCAGGCGAAAACTTACGGGAAAAGAAGGCACACGGTTTCATTAAGGAACCAAGAGGATCCCTCTGAGACAAAACGGCCCCTGCCCCAATCTCAGAAGCGTCAACCTCAACCTGAAACGGAAGAGAAGCATCCGGTTGGCGCAACACCGGAGCAGAAGTAAATCGACGTTTAAGCTCCTGAAAGGCAGAGACAGCCGCAGAGGACCAATTCGCCACATCAGCGCCTTTCTTCATCATATCGGTCAAGGGTTTAACCACGCTGGAAAAATTAGCAATGAAACGGCGATAAAAATTTGCAAAACCCGAAAATTTCTGAAGGCTCTTCATGGATGTGGGCTGAATCCAATCATGAATGGCCTGAACCTTAACCGGGTCCATCTCAATAGACGAGGGAGAAAAAATAAAGCCCAAAAAAGAAACCTTCTGCACCCCAAAGAGACACTTAGACCCTTTCACAAACAAAGCATTGTCACGAAGGATCTGAAATACCATCCTGACCTGTTGCACATGAGACTCCCAATCATCGGAAAAAATCAAAATATCGTCCAAATATACAATCAAAAATTTACCAAGATAAGTCCGGAAGATATCATGCATGAAGGACTGAAAAACAGATGGAGCATTAGAGAGTTCGAATGGCATCACAAGGTATTCAAAATGGCCTTTGGGCATGTTAAACGCAGTTTTCCATTCATCACCCTGCTTAATACGAACAAGATTATATGCCCCCCGAAGGTCAATCTTCATAAACCAACTATCTCCCTTAATCCTAGCAAACAAATCGGAAAGCAAAGGTAAAGGGTATTGAAACTTGACCGTGATCTTATTCAAGAGGCGATAATCAATACAGGGTCTCAAGTAACCATCTTTTTTAGCAACAAACAAGAACCCTGCTCCCAACGGTGAAGAAGATGGCCGAATATGCCCTTTCTCCAAAGACTCCTTAATATAGCTCCGCATGGAGGTATGTTCAGGCACAGACAGGTTGAAAAGTCGACCCTTAGGAAATTTACAGCCTGGAATCAAGTCAATAGCACAATAGCAGTTCCTGTGCGGTGGAAGGAAACTGGACTTGGGCTCATCGAATACATCCTGAAAATCAGACAAAAACTCTGGAATTTCAGAAGAGGAAGAAGGGGAGATTGACATCAAAGGAACATCATTATGAACCCCCTGACAACCCCAACTAGTCACAGACATGGACTTCCAATCCAACACAGGATTATGTACCTGCAACCACGGAAAACCCAGCACGATAGCATCATGCAAATTATGCAACACCAGAAATCGACAATCTTCCTGATGGGCTGGCACCATGCGCATGGTCACCTGTGTCCAAAACTGGGGCTTATTTTTAGCCAAGGGTGTAGCATCAATGCCTCTTAAAGGAATAGTGTTCTGCAAAGGCTGCAAGGGAAAATCACAATGCTTGGCAAACTCAAAGTCCATTAAGTTCAAGGCGGCGCCTGAATCCACAAACGCTATGACAGAAAATGATGACAATGAGCAGATCAAGGACACAGATAACAAAAATTTAGGTTGTACAGTACTGATGGTAATAGAACTGGCGATCCTCTTTGTCCGCTTAGGGTAGTCAGAAATGACATGAGAAGCGTCGCCACAATAATAACACAACCTATTCTGACGTCTGAAACCTTGTCGTTCCGTTCTAGACAGAATCCTATCACACTGCATTGGCTCAGGAATTTGCTCTAAGAATAACGCCACAGCATGCATAGTTCTGCGCTCCCGCAAGCGCCGGTCAATCTGAATTGTTAGAGACATAGAATCACTCAGATCTTTAACGGATTCAGAAAGAACCTTTGTGAAAATTGCCGCCAAAGCATCATTATTCCATTTAGTCAACACAGACCATTTTCTGAATTTCTGACAATATAATTCTGCCGCCTCTTGACCCTGAGACAGGGCCAACAAGGTTTTCTCAGCTTGATCCAGAGAATTAGGTTCATCATATAATAATCCCAAAGCCTGAAAAAAGGAGTCTACATTAATCAAAGCTGGATTCCCAGATTCCAGGGAAAATGCCCAATCCTGCGGGTCGCCACGCAGCAGGGAGATGACGATTTTAACCTGCTGAATGGAATCACCAGGGGATTGAGGTCTCAAAGCAAAAAACAGTTAACAGTTGTTTTTAAAACTCAAAAATTTGGACCTGTCACCAAAAAACAAATCAGGAGTAGGAATCTTCGGTTCTAAAACAGGAGTCTGAACAATATAATCAGAAATACCCTGTACCCTAGCAGGAAGCTGGTCTACACGAGAAGCTAATTCCTGAACATTCATGCTAGCACAAAGCTCTTCAGCCGCCCAGAGATAAAGAGGGAGGAGAAGACAAAGTAGACTGAAGAAAAAAAAATGGCTCAAGAACTTTCTTCCCTTCTTCTGAGATGCATTTAACTCATTATGGGCCAGTTGTACTGTTATGATCAGGTGATCTTGGAGCAGCATGAAAACTTTCACTGGAGTAGGTGGTAACTATACTCACCACAAATCCTGATCTTTACCGCAACTAGAAATAGCCGTGGGTTGTGCCTAACAAAACCTAGACACCTCGTCACAGCCGGAGGACTAAATACCCCTATAGATGGAAATAGGAAATCTACCTTGCCTCAGAGCAGAACCCCAAAGGATAGGCAGCCCCCCACAAATATCGACTGTGAGCAGTAGAGGAAAAGACACACGTAGGCAGGAAACAGGATTTAGCAAAAGAGGCCAGTCTAGCTAAAATAGGAAAGTATAGGACAGGATGCTAAGCGGTCAGTATTAAAATCCTTCCAAAAATATCCACAGCAGAAAATACTAAAACTTCACCATCTAACTAAAGATGTGGAGCGTATATCTGCAACTCCAGAGAATCCAACAAGACTGAAAAAACACTGACACAGTCTAAGCTGGACAAGAAAAAACAAATGAATAGCACAGAATATAAACACACAGCTTGTGTGCCACAGAAAAAGAAACAGACACTTATCTTTGCTGAATTGGCAGCTAAGCAGGAGAAGCCAGAAAGTAATCCAACACTTCACAAGAAACATTGACAACTGGCAAGGACTAATGAATCCTGCACACCTAAATATCCCAGTCAGAACTGCAATCAGCAGATACACCTGGCCAGGACTGTGTCTCAGAGACAACTGCATTCCCACCTTCAACCACTGGGGGGAACCCAAAAGCAGAATTCACAACAGGTACCTGTACATATACAGTGTGCTGATACCTGCATAATTGGGGACGCCCATGCAGTGTAGGTAATCTCCCAGGGGTTCTCTGTCTTGGTGTTGCTTCTCTGATATTCCAGACGGATGATGTTTAAAAGCCTCTTGGTGATGATCTAACTATATTGTATGTTGTTAATCTTCATATATAAGTAATCACTATATTTATTTAATCCTTATATGTACTTATTAACCTGTGTATGTTAACACATACAAACGTGTACACACTCACACTATTCAATCGTGCTATTCCTTGAATTTTGTAGTTTGCAATAAAATTGCCATGTATTTCAAGTGTTAGCCCTTTTTAAAGCTGTATGTGAACCTTAGTGTTAAAAACATTTCAAATAAAATTGCCAAATTCTCCTAATAATTGTGAAAAGAGGGAACCATCATACCAGTACAAAATACGAGTGAATTTTCATGGGTCCATCCAGTATGTGGGATCCAAGGCCTAATGGGGTGCATATGACTATGCCGGAGGGCTCGTATTCCTGGCAATGTATAAAACAAAGGAGTATGGAGCACAAAATGCATATTGTGAAGTGGATTTTCATGTGCACATCCAGTATGTGGGTTACAAGGCCTAATGGGATGCATAAGACTGACTATGCAGCAGGGCTGGCCTTGCCACTAATGTATAAAACAAAGGCGTATGGAGCACAAAATGCATATTGTAAAGTGGATTTTCATGGGCCCTTCCACTCTGTGGGTTCTAAGGCTTATTGGGGTCCATATGAGTTGGTAACAGGTCAGGCCTTGAATTCAATGCAGCACTTTTTCAGGAGTCCCCCTTGGACATCTTATGACAGGGGTATTGTGGTGCGTCGTAATTCTTGGCAGCTCATCCACTCACAGCATAGGTTACAACAGCTTAGGAGAGCCACTGTTTCATCACAATGACCCTTTATGAAGATTAATGCCGCCTGATGCACCAGAAAAATAGACTCTGTGACTTTAAGAGTCCCTCCTTCGTAAATGAAACAAGATGGGTCTGCATATGTGTTACACACCACATGTTCAGCTAGGGGTTTTAAATGTTACACTGACATTTCTCAGTGAATGCATTTGTAGTGGTTGAAAGCAATGTTAAAGTTGAAAAATGCTTAAAAAATGCTGTGCCTCAACTAAGTCTAAGTTGGAGAGGAAATTTTTGGTCTGGGGTTAAATATTTGGCCTTACAGGCAAGTCATTAACCTGCAAAGGATGTACCTTGACATATTTCCAAGCAAAACCTGTTTTGGTTTCGTTTTCATGTGTTTTTTGTGGTACTGAGAAAAATGGCATGAGTCTTGGAAAAAAATGAGTAAGGCTGTGAACTAGTAGTCAGTAGTGTTGAGCGATACCGTCCGATACTTGAAAGTATCGGTATCGGATAGTATCGGCCGATACCCGAAAAATATCGGATATCGCCGATACCGATATCCGATACCAATACAAGTCAATGGGACATCAAGTATCGGAATGTATCCTCATGGATCCCAGGGTCTGAAGGAGAGGGAACTCTCCTTCAGGCCCTGGGATCCATATTAAAGTGTAAAATAAAGAATTAAAATAAAAAATATTGTTATATTCACCTCTCCGGCGGCCCCTGGACATCAGCGGGAGGATCCGGCGTCCGGCACGGCTTCTTTCTTCAAAATGCGCGCCTTCAGGACCTGTGGAATGACGTCCCGGCTTCTGATTGGTCGCGTGCCGCCCATGTGACCGCCACGCGACCAATCAGAAGCCGCGACGTCATTCCTCAGGTCCTAGAAGGCGCTCATTCTAGGACTTTAGCTGAGGAATGACGTCGCGGCTTCTGATTGGTCGCGTGGCGGTCACATGGGCGGCACGCGACCAATCAGAAGCCGGGACGTCATTCCACAGGTCCTGAAGGCGCGCATTTTGAAGAAAGAAGCCGTGCCGGACGCCGGATCCTCCCGCTGATGTCCAGGGGCCGCCGGAGAGGTGAATATAACAATATTTTTTATTTTAATTCTTTATTTTACACTTCCGATACCGATACCCGATATCACAAAAATATCGGATCTCGGTATCGGAATTCCGATACCGCAAGTATCGGCCGATACCCGATACTTGCGGTATCGGAATGCTCAACACTAGTAGTCAGGAATGCTTCCAGGGGCAATCCCCATGATGTTCCTGTGTCATTTGAGCAGTGTTTCCATTATTTTCAGATGCTTGCACACCTTAAAAGGATCCCCGAGGGGGATCCCAGTAAAAGTACTCGGGTCTCCTATAGACTTACATTGGGCTCGTTATTCTGGCCGAGTACCCGAGTATTCTAATTTGCCCGACCCGAGCAACGAGCACCCGGTCATTTTAGTGCTCGCCCATCACTAGTTAGGAGGTCATTATTGTCCAACCTCTTCTTTTACATCTGTCCAACCCTCACTCCATTGCACACACAGATAGCTAGACAGCTGTTGGCTGATATTCATAGCCTAGAGAGGGGCCACGGTTATTGCCCCCCGGCTACAAATACCAGCACGCAGCCACCCCAGAAATGGCACATCTGTAAGATTTGCCAATTCTACCACTTAGCCCCTCTCTTCCCACTCCCCTGTAGTGGTGGACTATGGGGTAATAAGGGGTTAATGTCTCCTTGTTAATGTAAGGTGACATTAAGCCCGATTAATAATGAAGAGGCGTCAATAAGACGCCTATCCATTACTAATCCTATTGTAGTGAAAGTGTAAAAAATAAAGACACAGCCAGAAAAAAGTATTTTATTTTTCTTAATTTCACCATACTTACCATACTCGAGCGCCTGCAAAAAAGAAAAAATAATAAAGAAACCTGTTCTTATTTTCCGTGTGTGAGCTGGAGGAAAAGGCTACAACACGAGCTGAAGAGGTGGTAGGTGGCACTGTAGGTTGGCCTAGGTCTTCAGTGTGTCTTTGTAACTCCACCATGTGCTTGGTCCACACATGTTTCCACATATTTGTGGTATTGAAGTTGCTGACACTTTTCCCTCTTTTCACTTTCTGATTACACAGCTTGCATTTGACAAAGCAAATATCATCTGCAACTGTGTCAAAAAGGACCAGGCACTGCAAGTTTTGGGAGCGCCCGTTTTGGACTTTGGAAGAGGCATACTCCTAATGGGTGCCGAAGGGGAGGCTACAGGTAACCCAGTCTGCCCCCTCCATCTCCCTCCTTTTTGGGCACTTCGGGGAATCTCTTGCTCAGAGCTGCTCCCACCGCCTTCCTGTACCTCACGCCATGATGGGTTAAGGACCTCATCATCTACACTACCCTCTTCCAACAACTGCCTCTCCTGAGTAGTCTCAGCAGCACAGTACACACCAGAAAGTGGCACCTGAGTCTCATCATCAGATGCGTACTGAGGTGTGCTGACCATAGGCACTGGCCCACCCACCTCTTCATATTCAGAGAGACAAAGCAGTGGCACATTACTGCATACTGCCTCTTCTTCAATTTCTCAAATGCTGCTTGGCTGGCCCCCTCTTTCCAAGCCAAAAGATTCAGAGAACAGAAGTAGAGATGGCTCCTGTCCAGGGCTCTCTGACTGCCTGGGCAATTTGGCAGGTGGTGAAGAGATAGATGGGTGCTCTTCAGTGCTCTGGAACTGAGAGGATGTGGCACTAATTGAAGTCGATGCTTTAGCTGCCATCCATCTGACAACGGCTTCAATTTGTTCGTCCCACAGCAGTGGGGTACGGCAAGCTCCTACAAAGCTGCGCATAAAGGACTGTTCCCTGGTAAAACTGGGGGATGCTGAGTCACTGGTGCCCGCAGCAGGCACAGAATCCCCACGTCCTCTCCCTGCTGAAACCCCATGCCCACAACCACATGCTTGTCTTGGTCTTGGTAGACTGATAAAGATAGGCAGAAAAGTACTAAGGGCTTAGTGTGCTTATTCCTGATTGGCACTTTTTGTAGCTATTACAATGATGGAAGGTAACCTACAATGCAATAGATGAGGCTCCAAAAATACGCTAATACTAATCTGGCTGGGGCTGCAGGGCACAAGGCTGCAGAAAGGCTCCTCTATCTACACCTATATAGCGTGTGCTCAAAATCTAGCTGATACGGATGGAAACACACTAATAGGAGAAATCAGGAAAAATGTGCAGCAGCACTAATGCAAAAAAGGACAATTGAACAGTATGAGGCAGTGATGCACGCTGAGCAGACAACAACCAGATGTGGATGCAGAACAGACTACAGCATGAGCTGCACTCACACACAAAGACCTTGCAGACAGCCATGAACAGCGCTGCAAGGCTGCAGAAAAGCTCCTCTATCTACTCCTATATATTGTGTTCATGCAATCTAGCTGGATACGGATGGAAACACACTAATAGGAGAAATCAGGAAAAATGTGCAGCAGCACTAATGCAAAAAAGGACAATTGAACAGTTTGAGGCAGTGACGCACGCTGAGCGGACTACAACCAGTTGTGGCTGCAGAACAAACTACAGCGTGAGCTGCACTCACACACAGACACCTTGCAGACAGCTGTGAACAGCGCTGCAAAGTAAAAAAACTTCTCACACAGCGGTTGCTAAAGTAGCCTGGGTAAAGCACAATGAAGCAAATCGCTATCTCAAACTGTCCCTCAGTCAGAACAGCAGCGTCCTGTCCCTAACTGAATTCACAGCAGAGTGAACCCAAAATGGCAGTGGTGGCTTTTATAATGCATCATGACATCATTTCAGCATCCAATCACAGCCATGCCATTACTTACATGCCTAACATGCATAACAGGATGTGCCCACACTTCTTAGGATTCCTCATTGGCTGAATTAAATGAAACTGGCTCATTGCATTATGGGAACTTCCGATTCTGGTATTCGATATTGCAAAAGTATCGGAACTCAGTATCGGAACTCCAATACCATGAATATCGGCCGATACCCGATATTTGAAGTATCGGAATGCTCAACACTATTTATAACATGACGTTAAATTCATCCATTGGTTGTATAAATTATTTTTTAGAAAGATGAAACCCTCCGAAATGTGGTTTAGGTTAAGAAAATAAATTGGCATCAATGCAGAAATATTGATCAGTTAATGGACACAGAATGGTCAGATTTTGGCAAGACAAAAGTTTTGTCGCCCACAGAAAATAATGTGATATTGAATCAAATAATTAACTTAAAATTCAAATATGTTGCATAACATTGGTGAATGAAGTTGTGGTGCTATTAGAGTCATATTTAAAATTTTGTGTGACTTCCATGAACTTGAAGGACTGCATCCATGCGGTTCAACAATGATTCATACAATATATTAATTAAGTCATCAGGAATAGCAAAGAATGCCGTTTTACTTGCCTCCCAAATTTCATCTAGATTCTTTGGATTTGTCTTCCAAGCTTCCTCTGTCATCCTACCCCAAACATGCTCAATGATGTTCATATCTGGTGACTGGGCTGGCCAGTCCTTGAGCACCTTGATCTTTATAGCCTGGATGAACTTTGTTGTAGAGATCGATGTATGAGATGGAGCATCATCCTGTTGCAGAATTTGACCCTTTTATGATTTGGAATATAAGAGGTAGTTAATACTTCTTGATATTTTAGGCTATTGCTATTGCCTTCCACCTTGCAAATGTTTCGCACACCCCCATACTGAATGTAACCCCAGACCATGATTTTTCCACCACAAAATGTAACTGTTTTCTGGGTGTATTTTGGATCCATATGGTCTCCAGTGGGTCTCCTGCAGTATTTGCAGTGGCTGTGGTAAAATTCTACTGAAGATTCATCAGAGAAATCCACCTTCTGCCACTTTTCCAGCATCCATCTATTTAGCAGGCTGTTGGACTTTGCAAATGCCACACGGTTTTTATTTGCCTTTTGTTTAGTGCTGGCTTCTAGGCACTGATTCGACCATGAAGGCCATTTCGAGGCAGAATCCTGCAAACTCTTCTAGTGGACACAGGGACTTGAGGTGACCAGGCCTGTTGGAGCTCTGCTGCAGCAGAAGAGGGGCTTGCTTTGGATTTTCTAACCAACAAACGTTCCTCCTGAGCAGTTGTCTTGCGGGGTCTGCCAGACCTGGGCTTGTCAAACACATCTCCAGTCTCTTCAAATCTTTTTTTAATTCTTTGTACTTGACACTGAGACACATTAAAGGTGCCAGCCACCTCTGCAGTGGATCTGGTCTTCAGCCTCTTGATAATATAGGCTTTGATCGCAGGGTGGATTTTGGGCATGTTGTCAGAGCTCAAGTTGCAGTTCAATTGAAGGTCTGGGGTGCTGGGTTTCTTTTTATACACACACACTAATTAACTGATCATTTACTGAGCACAGTTGAGGTTGTAAACTAGGATTGGATGCATTATATGACCAAGCGACAAAACTTTTGTCTTGCCAAAATCTGACCCTTCCGTGTCCATTAACTGATCAATATTTCTGCATTGATGCCAATTTATTTTCTTAACCTAAACCACATTTCGGAGAGTTTCAGCTTTCTAAAGAATAATTTATACAACCAATGGATGAATTTAACATCAGGTTATAAGCTTTTATTTACATAACATGGATAAGCAACATAACTTCTGTGAGGGAGTGTAGATAGATAGATAGATAGATAGATAGATAGATTAGCGATTGAAAACTTATGCTAGCAGGCAGTGGGTTACGGCGTTATGTCCTGGATGGGAAAAGTTTTCCGGTGTCCAGAACAATATAATTTGCATAAACAGACTTCCGGGGCACATAGGTTAGCTTGAAAAGCTAAGCAATGAGGTGTTGCTTATGTGGCACCCCTAGGGGTATTTGCCACAAAAATAGTTACTGACAGTAAGTACAAATACTAAAATAGCAAGACTGCACTACCACCTCCGGCCAGAAGGGGGAGCTCCAGAGACTCCCCTTGATCCATTCTGGTCTGAGAGAAGAAATGGCAGTTGGGCCAAGGAGCTGATAGTGAGAGGTCATACAGTTGAATCTCTAACAGCCCTGTGACTGTTACCAGGCCTAAATCACCGGCCTGAGGAGAAGAGGGATAGAGAAAAAGGACATTGTGAGAACCGGGTAGCATTAATCACTACCCAGAACAGGCGCAAAGACGGATACCGGATCCGTGGCTGTATTCATTATATATAATACAGCAACCGGAAAAACGTGAGGTGATATCAGCTTCACTAGGGTCGGATGCAGCAACAGACACAGAGTTCAGCGGTACTCCCAGAGGGGGTAAACCGATAAAAGGACTCGGGTTGCCCGTCGAACCAGGACCCGGAGGGGACAGATTGGGCCGGCAGCCAGTTCACATACAGCAGCAGGGCCACACAGAAATTGCGCACAATAAGAGGCGAAGACCCCGGCAGGGTCAAAGTAACTCAGAGTTCCCATACAGACTCCGGTGACAGGACTGGTTGTAAATCCTTTTATGTTAAAGTAAACTGGTTAAACGTTTCAGTGCCTCAGTCTTTCATTTGGACAATAGCCATCTATCCAGGATCGAGATCGTCACCGCTGGGAGAACCTGCTGCTGATCAAGTAAGTGCCTGTCCCCTCATGATACCCCTTACACTGTGCATTGCCTGAGGCCACAGCACCGGGTCAAGCCACCCGTGACATCCCCCTCAAGAGACAGACTCCATTGGTCCGGTGCTGGGTATCCCGGTCTCCTGGGCGTCACAATTGGCGTCACGAACAGGATCTAGCCAGCCCGTATACCGGGTATTGTGTGCCGTGATTGGAACCCAAAACTGTGAAAACTGGGATGAAAAATCTTGAAAATTGACTTTATTAAAGAAAAATCCATTCCCCATTGAAAACTATTGAAAGTGACTTTTCCCCATTGGTTATAATGGAGTAAAGATGGCCGCCATCCCCTGAGGTAATCACTTCATAACCGTTAGGCACGAGACTGTTAATTGAGCTACGCCATCACCTGAGCCCCAGTCTAACTGAAAAACTTCAGAATCCGCCATTACAGAGCGCGGTGGGTGGGAGCAGCAGGGGGCGTGTCATTGTGGGCGGCACCAAGCTGAGCGCTCTGACATCAGAGCAAGGGGAAAATCGATCCTGCTGCACAGCGGAACGAATCTACACTATCCCGACGGAAGCGGAGGACCGGAAGGGTCCGGATTAACTAAGGGGGCACAGTATGTCGCAGCACGGAGACGCCGCAGCACTCGGCAATAGAGTTGAGCGACCTTGACCTTTTTAGAGTCGAGCCGGGTTTTGCGAAACCCGACTATGTCCAAAGTCGGGTCGAGTGAAATCGGCCGATTATGACGTAAAGTCGAGATCGACCGAAACACGAAACCCAATGCAAGTCAATGGGGCAGCATAGTCGGCAGTGAGTGGGGGCCAGGAAAACACCTAGAGTGCCCATTTTAATGTCAAAACCATCCATTCTTCTTAATGAAGCTTGTCAAGCGTAATTTACCTTATAATAATTGGAAGGCATTTGAAATTGGGGGTCATTTGGCTAAAGTTGTGGGGGGTAGGGCTGGTTCAAGTAATTAGTGGGCCCAGGAAATCTGGACCACGTCACGGCAGTGGAGCAGGGAGAGGTAAGTATTTCAACTTTGCAAGTGCTGTGAACCTGAGCAAGCAGGGGGGGCCCACTCGTTGGCATTGGCACTGGCACAGGGCCCCTCAAATACAGCGGTGTGTTTGCACGGCGGGGGCGCCTCCCACCGGCAGCAACACTTTTGCGTACTATGAGAGGCCCTGTGCCAGTGACGTCGCCAACTAGTATTCCTCCCCCCACCTGATGAAGGAACCTGCACTTTCATCTGCACCTTCCTCTTTGTCCCCGTGTAAGGTGGTATGGTATGCGGGAAGAGCAACCTGACTTTCAGCAGGGTCACAATGTTGTTGTGTAGCGTGCACGGGGAATGTTGCGTTATGGGTCAATGTACCAGCAGACTCATCTATCACTGGCTGGGCAATGGGCACGATGAAGTGGAAACACAGATATAGGCCCAAAGAAGAAAGTGGGCTAAATGCAGTTCAAAATTGGTAACACAGGAATAACCAGGGGGCATTGCAGTGGAGGACAACTGGAATGAGAGGCTGACACAGAGAGTAGGGCCAAATCAGTAAGTAGTCGAAATGCAGTTCAAAATTGGCAACCGTAGTAAACAGGCGGCACAGCTTTGTTCAGTGGAGGAGAACAGCAAGGAGTGGCAGACACCGATAGTAGGCCCCAACCCAACTAGTAGGCCAAATGCAGTCTAACATTAACAACTACTTAACGAGAGGCTGAAAATGGTATTTCAGGACAGGAAACCAGGAGAACAGCAAGGAGTGGCAGACACCGATAGTAGGCCCCAAACCAACTAGTACGCCAAATGCAGTTGTTCCATTTAACCACAATTTAATGAGAGCCTGAAGATAGAAGCTCAGGAAAGGCAACCTGGGGAACACCTTGGAGTGTAACACACCATCTCTCTCCACCCCATACCCATTTTGTAGGCCTAATGCTGTGTACTTTTCTACAACTACTAAACGAGAGTCGGAAGACCGAAGCAATGGCAAGGAAACCTGGGGAACACCTTGGAGTGTAACACACCATCTCTCTCCACCCCATACCCAATTTGTAGGCCTAATGCAGCCTACTTTCCGACACCTACTAAACGAGAGCATGAAGATCGAAGCTCAGGAAAGGCAACCTGGGGAACACCTTGGAGTGTAACACACCATCTCTCTCCACCCCATACCCATTTTGTAGGCCTAATGCTGTGTACTTTTCTACAACTACTAAACGAGAGTCGGAAGACCGAAGCAATGGCAAGGAAACCTGGGGAACACCTTGGAGTGTAACACACCATCTCTCTCCACCCCATACCCAATTTGTAGGCCTAATGCAGCCTACTTTCCGACACCTACTAAACGAGAGCATGAAGATCGAAGCTCAGGAAAGGCAACCTGGTGAAAACCTTGGAGTGTAACACAACCTGTCTCTACACCCCATACCAAATTTGTAGGCCTAATGCAGCGTAGTTTCCACCAACTACTAAACGAGAGCCAGAAGATCGAAGCTCATGAAAGGCAACCCGGGGAACACCTTGGAGTGTAACACAACCTCTCTCTACACCACGAAAGGGCTGATTCTTAGGAAGGAAGGCTGTTGTAAATAAGCATTGCGCGTCCGAGGGTGATTATATTCTTATTCGGTATCTACTCACCCTCGGACGCGCCATGCTTCTTGATTTGTAATTAATGTTTATTTGCAATGTGCTTTTGACTTACTCAATTATTTTTTTAATTATTGATTTTATTAAATTAATAGTTTAACATCTTATTGGAAATAATTTAAAGGAGACGCGACAGGACAACACTCGGTGGATGCCATATCTGTGTTAACAACTCCAAAAAACTTTCAGTTAACTTCTTGCAGGAGAAAGAAATTGTAGCTGTTGGACCTTTGTAGTACAGTTCCAGATATTTGTTGTGTGTTTGTTTTGATTGTTAAAATGTCTGCATTTGAGATCTCAACACGATCTTATTTTTTATAATCAAATTAATTTTTTAAATATTTTATTAGGTTGGTTCAAGGGGTACACGGGCCGCAGTAGACAGGTCAGTGGAGGCCTAGTGGAAGGAGGGACCGCAGATGCGCCACTGTTTCACCCATACACAATTAGTAGGCCTAATGCAGCGTAGTTTCCAACAGCTACTAAACGAGAGCCGGAAGATCGAAGCTCAGGAAAGGCAACCTGGGGAACACCTTGGAGTGTAACACAACCTCTCTCTACACCACGGAAGGGCTGATTCTTAGGAAGGAAGGCTGTTGTAAATAAGCATTGCG